>NC_142830.1:1591438-1909726 GCF_057945365.1 Rhopilema esculentum
GTTTTTGTGTACACCTGAGATGTTTAAAAATATTTTGCTTGACACGTTCTGAGAATAGGAAGACGTTTCACAATGACGTGGCCAATAAACTAAAATTTAAGTTGATTTATTCTATATTTGTGACAAGAGTTCCCTATTTTGTGGTAGCCTTTTTATTTAGACAAAACTAGCTTATGTATCTTTCTATTTTATTGAATTGTTTCGCATTTGACGTACACGGCCGAATACTATAACTGTTTTATAGCCTGGCCTTCTGTTAAAATATCTCTAAATAAACAGTTTAACAAAAAAAGGAATGAAAAAATTAAGCAACAAACCCAAATATGTGTGCTCGATCTTTCCTTCGATGCTTTTCTTACTGTCAAATACGACGTTGTCAAGCCCTATCAGATGTTTCAAAATCCCGAGTATGTCACGGACATCAGAGTATTTGAGTGCTACTACAGTACTTCAGCTCCACAAAGCCTTCTAAATCTCGTTAGCCAAGGCATTCAAGGCACATTATGGAATGCCATTCAAAGGCAATGGAGCTGGATAATTGCGCATGGATCGTTGCATATTTCAAGGATAAATTGATTAGCAGCATCGCAACACAATATTCAGAAATGGGTCTGTAGAAATGGTTGAATACACATGATCTGGAAAATGTTGAAAAAGGCTCGTACCTTACTTTTTCCTTTCTTATCTTGTCTACTTTTTCCTTGGTCTATTTACGGGATCAATAGAATCAATCCCATTGTGATACAGCTTTCTTTGAATCTGGGGACCTGTATAAATAGAGACTATTCTACTTGTTTTATTGACTGAGCTTGTTCCTTTCTCGAAATAAACATCACTCAAATAACCAGGCAATCTGTGCCTTGCATCATGAGGGTGCCACAGCATGAACTTCATTATTGGATACTTTACTTTGCTGTCGAAAGAATATTAATATGTTATAATAATATTGTTAGGTTATATTCAAATTATCGGGGGTATCTTCTTTTCAAAGTTGCATGATTTTCTGTACCCCAATTTTGGTTGCAAATATACAATTTCACAACTTGCTGGCGAACCAGTAGCATAGATAGATTGCAATCTGTAACAAACTGCAAAACGCTGTTTTATAAATTTTCCGTGCCAATATTATGGCATTTATTGAATAGAGGCATTGCAATGCCCAGGGTTGCAGAGGTCCACATTAAGCCGAAGCGCAGGCCCAATGCTTGGAGACCCCTTTTCTACATAGAGCAATGAACCTAAATGCGTAATAATTGATCTAAAATGCATAGAGTTATCTTTAATAATTTTTTAATGGAATTTTCGTTTCCATTTCAGACTTCTTCGTAATTATCACGTTTTTAAGGGTAATATCTTAAGTAGAGACGGTTTGAATACCAGGGAGCCACCTTTGCTTACGAGCCCAGTGGCTATGCACCTTGTCCCCCCTTTCGGTGGGTGTGGCTATGTCAGAAAAGCAAAATCAGTCTATATTTTGCGTCTATAGATGTTCAAATATGTAAAATAGCTTTGGCAAAAAAATTAGAGCTTGTGAATGCCAAGCATGAGATGACTTTGGTTCAAACAAATATATGTAGAAAAGAAGCTTGATGATACATTTGTGCAGCACAAACAGATACCATTTCGATTACTGCATGTACAAACACATTACATCAACATCTATCAATAACTACACAGCAACAAAAACAAAGTTAGAAATAAGCATTCATAAATACTTAACATCGAGCATCTACCCACAAACCTTTGCTTTCTAAAGTTTTGTAATCAATACTCTAGCAAATCTTGTTGCGTTAGTATATGCTGTTAACAGGATTGTGCCAACTCCCCTTTTCACTAACAAAATCCACTTATCATGCTGATCGTGCTTTCAAAATTGGATCTTTAGAGCTAAATGATATATTTGTATCATTCTTAATTGGATGTAGAGCACAGATGATTTTTGTTACAGAATACTGCAAATATTCCATCTGCTTTATGGAAATACTGTTTCTGAAAGGATTTATGCCACCTATTTTACCTTGTCATTTTATTGACGAATTCGGTAGAAAATAGATCAAAATTAAGCATTTCAAAGTTTTCCGACAAAAATTTCATTTGGAGGGGGCCGTAGACGCAAACTTACAAAATTGCCACGTGACTGCGTGACGTAGAAGTTGACAAGCGGAGACATGCCTACATTTGAAATGCATACGGTTTTCGCTACTCGCGCAAAAGAAGTTGATTTATTTTGCAAAAATGAGTAATTTTGAAATAGATTTTGTCACTGAATATTGTTGTGGGATGTTGAACATTACAGTTTTGAACCATGTTTAACAAACGGAAAACGCGGCAAACGTAGTGGTTGGAAAAACGAGACCAAGTGGGAAGTCTTTTACTCCTAAAATAGAGGGTAAGGTTTGATTTTTGAATAATTTGCGATTAAAATCCTTTTTCGATTGAAATTCAACTGGGGTTGGAAGGTTGCTTAAGCAGTGTTTTTGTTTTTTGCTTTTTTTTCGACAACATCTTGGATGGGCTTCTGCTTTTGACACACTGAACGTTTGTGAAAAACCCACTGAAAGCCCGAATTTTTCGACGCGAAGGCCTTACCCCCCCCCCCCCCATGCCCCCCACCATTTCCACAACTGAATAGCAATAATTTTCTCTAATGAAGATAACAAGCTTTCGTTTCGAGCTTTACTTGCACGTCCCCTGCCTTCCGCATTTTTTGGAAATTTTATGACATGTTAAATTTTTCCACTCCGACAGTGCTGAAGCCCGTACTGTCTGGGTGCATTCGTAGGCAGCACAATAAGGTTTGATTCCCTAACTTACAAAGATTTCTTTACTTTAAATGAATTAATTACTAGTAACAAAATAGTCGATCCGTTTTGATGAAAAAGTTCCCGAATAAAAGATTTCCGAGAGCCAACTCGCCAGTAAGCCAACTGTAAGATGTCACGAAATATCCCTACGCCCCCAAAAAAAATCGGGAATACATATTTTTGTCATCTCATAGAAATATGTTGGAAATGCTTGCAAATGCATAGCTTCAGACATTGCTATTTTATATTTTCCTTGCAAAAACGATTTATTCAGTGACCCATGAAATTTCTCCTTCGACCCCCCATATCTGGGAAACACCTCCGCGCACGCCCGATCAACATCCAAATTCAAAACCCACGCCCAAAACTACCCTAGTTTAACATCATCCAATAATTTTTCCTCTGGGGGGGGGGTGGGCATGCTTCCCATTCAACAACTGGTCTAAGTGGAATGCTTTCAATGCTGAGGTTGTCAACTTTGACGTGACAGTATAACGTGGTTTTTACAAACCCCAAATCGTGGCAATATTTTGCAGATATGTTTGGCCCTAAATTAGGTGGCATAAGTCCTTTAAACTTTTCTGTTTTATTCTATCACTCAGATTTTCCGACAAGTTAACATCTTGGATCATGACTAATTTTAAGGGAACTGCATATTTTGATGATGATAGTTGATTTTTGACGGAACCCTTTAGAAATCTTTGCTGACCACACAATTCGATGGAAAATTCGGCCAATCATTTCGGAATTGAAATTAAATATACAATTGACAAGCAGTTTTGATTTTTGTCATATGTTGCTTTGATTATTTAGTACTGGCAAATGTTTTATCAGCTATGTTATGTCCAAATTTTGCACAGAGGCCCCTGGGGTAAAAAGGGAAAATGCAGTTCACCTGCGAGTTCCCCTTAGATTAGCTTAAAATACATCTCAAATAAGATATTTTGCCTGATTCCCGCATCACATGCTCTAGAGCATGACTGAAATTCGAGAGCGTTTACCATCGTGCTCACCTTAAACGTTTTCACGAAATTCCTTTTTGTGAACATATAAAGAGTTGATGCTGCAATTCAAGGCTCTTGTTGCCTATGTACTTTGCTCTGGGGCTAGTAAAGACGCTATCTGTCAGAAAGTGGAATGTCTAGTAAGTTGCTACATTTTTACATCCCTTTTTGGTGACATCTGTTTCTACTCAAAAGGAATGTGGGACAGAAATAAATTGGCTTGGAAGGACAGATATCACACGACATCTAGGAAAGCAGCAAATGCATAGCAATAACATGTATTAAACGTAATATGCGCCAAGAAATCCTAAAAGGGTGGAACTGCAGTGTATATGAAACCTGAAACAGTTGCGTGCCTACAGTCTCTGTAAGAAGATGTTGAAATTGGAAACCTCTCTGTTCAATAGCAATATCTTTGTTATAAAAGAACACGTGCACCATCGTTGAACTGTGGGGAGTGGGTACAAACCTGTATGCAGCCTGGCATTTGTTTGAGTTTTTGTCCCGATAAATTTGCAGAACAGGATTGAGATCATTCTAAGCCAAATGGTACAGAATATGACAACAATTGTGCCATGATTTTCTTAGAGCACTATTAAAACATCTAGCATTTCAGTGCATTATAGACTTTGCTCAAGCTGGCGCCTTGTTAAAACGTTGATCCTATGTTTCAAAGCCTTATGATTACGTTTAAACTGCATTTGAGGACAACTGTATTAATTTTAAATAGAAACGATTTAACTCAACTCAAAACATGCCTTGTCCATCTATCATACTGTCAGGGAAGGCGCACTGATTGTATTTCGTAGTTGTGACTATCAATTGAGCGACCCACAATTGGTGGTCCTTCGTATAATCTCGCACAAAACCACACATAAAGCGGTGAAGTCACCCTGTGAAAATACAACCGACCAGCCTTCATCATGACTTTAAATTTGTTGTATCTGTGAGGAATTTTCTAAATACTCCAGTGATCCGTTTGCGTTCAAGTCGAGATCACAGTAATAAAACAACGGAAAGCAGTGAACTCAATTTAATAATATTCACATCCAACTTTTAAAAAACTGAATCACATCAAAGCAAAAACAAACAACGTTCTAAAACACCTTAGAAACATGAAACAAAGTATTCTAAAGGTTCATTGACGATAATTCAACAATAAGGTGACAAGTCCTTTTGTAATTCAACACACGATGCCGCAGTTCTTTTCTTGTTATATCAGCAGCATCGCAGCGCAACTACACACAACACCTCCCCACCTAGCCTTGAAGTTCAAGGCGAAGGCGAGAACATCTTCTTAGGCCTGGTTCAAACGTCGCACTTCTCATGTGCCGAACCTAACTCTGTTTGGAGCGACACTTGAGCATGTTTAGCGCGACTCCCGTTTCAAACGTCGAACTTAATTATGTCGCGCCAAATGGGTTTTAGGATTGTTACATGAAGTATCTTGGTTAAGGCGCGCAATCTCAAGTATTGGCTTGAAACGCATGCGCCCTCTAAGAAAGAAATGAATTCTGGGAAGGAAAATAAATTAAATATAATTATGCATTGAGTTCGGTACATGACAAGTTCGACGCTTGAAACCGTGCCGTGCTGGAGCCGTGCAGCTCGGCAAGCTCTGCCGATCCAAACTAGTCTGTCGCTCCTAACTAAATCTGCCGTACCAAATTGATTCAAACGTCGCGCCCCTCATGTACTTAATTCTCGAGTTAGGTTCGGCACATGAGAAGCGCGACGTTTGAACCAGGCCTTAGGCTTAGGGGCCCGTTTTGATCTTCGTGGGTTGTGAGGACCGTACTCTGGTGTAGCTGGCCTTCTTTCGGTGGCAGATCCTGGCAGTTCCACGGAAGTAGCAGCGCTTGTCAGAGGTGGAGTTTCTCTTTCTGTAGACGGCGAAGGAGGAACTCCGGGATCATCATCTTCTACTGAAGCATAACGCGGCTGCAACTGCTCAAGGTGTCGTCTCCAAGTAGGGCCTTTTGGCTGTACTCGAACATTGAAAGATCGAGAGCCTTTGCGCTTGATGATTACAGCTGGCACCCAACGACCTTCTTTGTCTCTTCTAGGACCAAAGTAGAGGGCGTAGACAGGATCTCCGACTTTGTAAGATCTTACTACTTTAGAGATAATCTCTTTCTGCTGGGATTTGGTAGCCTCTCTAGCTTGTTTTCCCTGGGCTGTATGCGCTGGAGACGGTAATAGAGTATCAATCTTGGTTCTAATTTGACGTGAATTCAGCAGTTCACTCGGAGAATACCCACTTGAGTTGGGAGTTCTGCGAAACTGCATAAGGAATTCTTGCAGGGCTTTACTGGGAGGAAGACTTGACTTCTTGAGTGCCTGCTTGAAAGTTTGCACAAGTCGTTCAGCTGCTCCATTAGTGGCAGGATGGTATGGAGCTCCGGTGAGATGGACAATGCCTCGCTCTTTACACCAAGTCTGGAATTCGACTGACATGAATGCAGAAGCGTTATCTGTTACTAAGGTGTGTGGGTAACCGAAATGCGCAAAGTCCTGCTCCAATAGGTCAACCGTAGCTTTGGCTGAAACGGACTGTGTTGGATGGATGCATGGGTATTTAGAATATGCATCTGTAAGCAGCAACCAGTTTGTACCCATGAAGTTGATCGCATGGTCAAGGTGTAATCTGCTCCAGGGTTTCTCTGGAAGCATCCATGGGTGAATTGCAGGTTTGGCTGGTCTGTTCTGATGCTGACCGCAAGGTATGCAGTGTCTGCATGTGGCCTCAATATCCTCATCGATGTTTGGCCAATAGACAGCCGTGCGAGCCAGTTGCTTCATTCGCTGCATTCCAAAGTGTCCTAGGTGAAGAAGTCCCAGAACGTTTCTTCTCATGCTTGCTGGAATCACCACTCTCGACCCATGGACTAAACAACCATTACATATGGACAGTAAAGTAGCAACCTGTCGGAATCTGTGCATTTCCGTTCCTTCATCGTTCTTCTTTGGTTGCCAGCCTTCTCGAATGAATCTCATTACCATTGAGATTATTGGATCCTTTGCTGACTCTCTTGCAAGAGATCCTTGTTCTGCTGGAGTGACTTTCTCGTCAATTGTCTGTATCTGGCAGACCATTAATGTGTCATCTACACTTTCCTCCTCATCAAATTGTGAATCTTCCTGTAGAGGTAGACGACTGAGAGCGTCAGCATTAGCGTGATCCTTAGTCTTCCTGAATTCAATCTTGTAGTTGAATTGGCTTAACATTAGAGCCCAACGAGCCAGTCGGTTAGCAGCCATTAGAGGAACATCTTTTCCAGGCCCAAATAAGGCTAACAGTGGTCGATGATCTGTGACCAGTACAAACTTCCGTCCAAATAGGTACTGGTAGAACTTCTTCAATCCAAACACAATTGCCAGGGCTTCTTTTTGGATTTGGCTATAGTTCCTTTGACTTTCTGTGAGAGTTTTGGAGACATTGGCAATTGGGCGCTCGCTTCCATCTGGAAAACGATGAAATAATACGGCTCCAATTCCAACGTTTGAAGCGTCGCATGCCAGACCTAGGATGTGTTTCTCTTCAAAATGAACCAGGACATTCTCTGAAGAAAGCAAGTCTTTCAGACGTTGGAAAGACTTTTGGTGTTCTTGTTGCCATTTCCACTTGACCGTCTTCTTTGTCAGCTTGTACAAAGGCTCTGCTATTTTAGCTAGTTCTGATGGTAGGAATTTGGCATAGAACTGGACAGATCCTAAGAAAGCTTTAAGACTTGAAACGTTTGTAGGAGCTGTCATTTTAAGAACAGCATCTACCTTAGGACCTTTTGCGATTCCTTGTTGTGACAGTAGATGTCCCAAATACTCAACATATGGCTGGGCAAAGTGACATTTTTCCTGTCGACAACGGAGACCTTTGTCTTGCAGTCTTTGGAGCAAACGCCGAAGATTGCTCAGGTGGTCCTCAGCATCAATTCCGCTTACAAGGATGTCATCCAGATAGGTAGCCACACCAGGAAGGTCTACGGTGAGCTGATCCATGATCTGTTGAAAGTATCCGGGGGCAGATTTGATACCAAATGGAAGTCTTTTCTGCAAAAGCACTCCCTTATGAGTGCTAAGTGCTAGTCTTCGTTGACTTTCCGGCGCAAGCTTGATTTGGTTATATGCATCTGCCAAGTCAATTTTGGTGAATCCATATCCTACTCCCAATCTTCTCATAAGATCTTCGGGGAGAGGAAGCGGGTGTCGATGTTCCTCCAGTTGATGGTTGACTGTGACAGAATAATCCCCACAGACTCTGATCTTGGGTTTATTTTGTCCTGGGAGCACAGCCTTCTTGATAGGAACCACTGGAGTCCCAAATTGACAAAATTGTGTGGCTTCCCATACTCCTTTTGTTATACCCTTCTGGTATTCTTCTTCCAAATCAGCTTCCATGGCAAATAGAACTGGCCGTGCTTTCCTGAAGATAGGCTGGACATTGGGCTTAAACTTTACTTCGAGTTCATAGTCCTTGAGGCATCCTAATTCCGGTTTCCATAAATCTTTAAATTCATTGCACAATTTCTTGCATTTCTCCTGTAGTTTGATGTCGGCCTTTAGATTGCTAAAGACTGCATGACATGATTCGACATCGTTGAGTGCTTGGTCTACAGAAATGCCCAGCTCCTTAGTAGCAGTTCGTCCCAATAGGTTAAGTTCTGGGATTTCTGACACTGTATACTTGATATCACGTGTCTCCTCTGACTCCTGTGTTGACGTTTTGGCGACGAACGTACCAATGATTGGTAAACTATGTTTACTTGCTGATTCATAGTGTAAATCAGGCTTCTGAAGATTTGGACTTCCCAAATCCTTCCATGTCTGCTTTGAAATGAAGTTCCCATTCGTTGCAGTATCCAGTTCCATTGTGCATGTTTGCCCTTGGATCTTGATAGGTACTTCCAGCTTTGGCAAGGATCTTTCATTCACTGCTTTGATTTCATGGATGAGTTTTACCGGCGTCTTTGAGCTTTTAATAGTTGCAGAATTTTTCTTTCTGCATACCTTCGAGATGTGTCCTTTAATTCCGCAGAAGTGGCATTCTGAGTCCTTGAAACGGCATTGTGGTGCTTGGTGGGTTTCAACACCACAGCGGTAACAAGCTGATTTGCCTGTCTTGGACTTGGTTTCCATTGCTTTGTTAGAGGGCCGTAGAGCGACCTTGTGTACAGATTTTGGCCTAGCCCCATAAACCGTGTCTTTAGCCACTTTAGCTGCATCCTCTGTTTCTGTGGCAATTTCAATAGCCCTAGCAAAATCCAGTTCGTCGTCCTTGACCTTAAAAAGGGCTTTAAGCACTGCCTCATTGTTTACAGAACAAATAAAACGAGATCTGAGTGCTTCATCCTGAGGATCCTTGATGGATGCAAAACCACAGGTGGCACCATCTTGGCGAATACGTGCCGCAAGCTCCTGTAGCGTTTCACCTGGCTTTCTGCGCATATCACTCCAAAACTTGAAGCGTTCGTGTACAACAAATCGTTTGGGGTCATATTGCGTCTTCATGAAATTTACAATTTCATCCATGCTAAGATCATTAATTTGCTTGGGTGGATTCTGCTGTTTTGCCAAATTTCCCAGTAACCGGTAAACATCCTTAGATTGATTAATTAGGAAAATTTGAGCCTTTCTATCGTCATTAACATTATGTGCACCAAAAAATGTCAAAAATCTATCGTAGTAGTCAGGCCACAATTCACTTGTAGAATCAAATGGTTCGAAAACAGGTACTGAAGGTAATGTAGAAGTAAAACGTGCAGTTCCTGATTCTGAAAAAGACATTGTATGGAGAAGAGCCTTCATTTGTTCTTGATGAGCTGCCGCTTGAGCTTCCATTTGTTTTTGCTGATTTGCAATTTGCAATTGCATTAATTCGATTAATTTTGCAGTTTCAGACATGTTGATAATAGCTTCGCTTAAAATCGAACGTGAATAAAATCTAATACCGTGCTTACCGGATTATTGAAGCTGTATAAAAAAAGTGGAATACGACCTGTTGATTTTCTTAGGTGAGTTGTTTGTAAAATGATGATAGCATCCTGTCGACTGCGCCAATTAACTCCTGTTGTATCTGTGAGGAATTTTCTAAATACTCCAGTGATCCGTTTGCGTTCAAGTCGAGATCACAGTAATAAAACATCGGAAAGCAGTGAACTCAATTTAATAATATTCACATCCAACTTTTAAAAAACTGAATCACATCAAAGCAAAAACAAACAACGTTCTAAAACACCTTAGAAACATGAAACAAAGTATTCTAAAGGTTCATTGACGATAATTCAACAAAAAGGTGACAAGTCCTTTTGTAATTCAACACACGATGCCGCAGTTCTTTTCTTGTTAAATCAGCAGCATCGCAGCGCAACTACACACAACAAAATTTATTGAAAAAATTAAGAGTATATTTCTTCTGAATATCTGTAATTTATTCTACAAAATTCAATTATATCAAAAAGGTCCATATGTTGTCAATTCGTTTAAAAACATTACAACGCTGCTCTCTGAAAAATTACGTGTTATCCTGTGATCATTTTTGCCAGCTTTCTTATCTAATACTAAATCCTAACAGAAAACATTTGCAATATTTATCGGTTTGGCATAGACCTAGCACTAGTCGGGGTATCTTTTTTCGGCCCTTGTCCCATTTTCAACGGTAATTGAATGTTAAACATAAAAATCATTGTAGCATGTCGTGGAAATTTGCATTTAATAGCACAAGGTGCTATTACATGCTTCAACAAGCTGGAGAAATAAAGGATCTTTTATGCCATGTAGTATCTTCAATGTACTGTTTCTATATCTTAATAGCAAGTTTATCTTTAAATAAGATACTATTTCAACGAGTATCTTGGACTTACAACAAGATCCGTTAATATTTACTGTGACATGGTGCACTTTTTAAGATCATCTTGCCCATCCCTGTTTACTTCTCCTTTGAGCGTCTTCACTCCTATTCAATTCTTTTTTTGGTAATAATACTACTTTGAGACCGTCCTTTCGATCAGCCACAATTTTGTTACAATGGCATGACATAGACCTCAACCCTTGACCGTCAAAAGCTAATGGAAGGCCTAAGAAAAGTAAAACAATGATAGTAATACGTCCATAAGTAGGTCACCTTGCATTTTGCATAGCTAGCTTTGGAGTTGCGAGAGATGTTATTAGATAATGCCTATGCCATAAAATTTAAGAGGCGTGGTATATCTTAAATGTATATTAAGACATATTTCTACGTAGCTAATTAAAGATGCAACTCATATTACAGTCAGGGGTAAAGTGATAGGGGGGCTCAACCGAAAATTGGCAAATTTATACTTTTGCTATTATATTTTGCAACATCCTGTGCAAGTGCCCCCCTTGTTATTTTGATAGCACTACACCAATGATTACAGGTTAAGTCGTACCAAATTTCCTCTCATCATAAATAGAGTTCAATGATCGATACTTCATTATGTAAGCCGTATAGTAGTAGTTGCAATGATTTTTCCAGTTACATCTTTAGAGATATATAAAACATGAGTTATAAATGGGTTACTAGAATCTTTTGATTTTGCAAACATCAAACAGCAAACTCACACAAACAAACAGGCCTGACAGTAAACTTTGAAATGTGCATGGCGATCATTTCTGCTCTATTCTAACAGTACAAGGAAGCTATTATACCACTCCAACATTATAATGATTTAAATGGCAAGCCTGATTTTTGTTTGTATTCAATTAGCGATGCAGCCAACCAGATTTGTTGTGTTCGATAATGTTGATTCAGCTGTCTTTACATATGTGCCCTTGTTAGTATCCTAAGAGCATCTTTGACTGTCAAAAGTATACAAGATCCTCCACTCATCTGAAAGGTCTTTTCAAAGGATTATCAAAATCTTCCAGCACTCAAAGGTTCACCAACAGTGAGGTAATTTAAACAGTCTACTTATGTTCCCAGTTATTAACACTGCTTTATTTCATTTGTTGAAGTAGCTTTGAAAACCAGAGTACTGGCAATGTGAATAAATCTATATTAAGGATCTGCCATGTCTGCAAAACGTTAGGAATGACACATCCCTTGAAAGATGCCTAGGGTCAATTTCGAAAGTTGATGTGTATTTAGTCTCCTTCAATTCAGGTAGGATTATGAATGCTAACAGGCCTAGTTTATAATACCCCTATGTTTCCAAAGAGGTTCTGGCTGAAAGCTTTGCTTTTCCAATAACAGAACCCCATTTCAATTTCCAACGATCTAGATGGGTACAAATACGTGTTACCGTTCAAATCAGAGTCTCTGGTAGCCTTGGGACCTCAATTATCAACCAATTTAACAATTAGTCAGTGGTTTCATGTATAATTGTAACATTTCATTTACCATTTCAATTAAACAGCTTTTCAGCCAGATTCTGGACCTGTTGCCATTCATCCCACTCTGTTTTGAAATCAGCCAAAATACTTCAAAATTTATTTTCCGATGTTTTAAGCTCTTTCGATTTTACATTTTTTACTTTAATTCAGCTGCTCAATAACCCCTGGTTTTTTCCTCCACGATACTGATTCCCCTGTATCCTTGTCTTGAAGAAATTTTTAGAATTACATTCTGTTATTTGCCATTTTTCAACAACTTAGGCACTTTTTGCACACTTGAAATCTTTCTGTGCAGATAGGCAGAGAGGTTGTATCACTCTTTTATCAATCCTGTCTATTGCAAAAAATTTATTGCTTTATCTTTTAGAATGAAGAAGAAGCCCATTTTGGCAGCAATTCTGCTGGCGCTACTACACTGTTCAAACAGTAAAATTTTCAAGTGGAGTAAGTATAAACATTTTCAAACTGATCAACATCGAAAAAAAGTACAGGGATTTTTTTCTATCGCAGAGCACAGAGAACTATTTTGATATAGAAGGGAGTTCCTGTCCAGCCTTGGGATTACACTATTAATATGCATTCCAGCCTCTTGATAAGTAACATTTTTAATCAATATCCTCTGCAACAAATTGCTGCAAAGTTTATCTACAAATATCAAAAATCAGTGTTACTTTACTATTCATCTACCTTCTTTGTGGTTGGTGCCTCTTGTGTCAATCTATTTTACTAGTCGATCTAGTTAGAAGCAATCATCTTAATAAGATAAAAATCATGCTAAAGGAGACTTTGGATTTGCTTGTCATGGAATGATTCAACAGTGATCGAGTCAACTGAAGCTAAACATGGTCTTTGAATTTGTAACTAATCATTCTGGCCAATGTTTGTAGCTTATCCCTTAAAAACTTTATCTCGGGTTGCATCAATAACAAGGGAATGAATTGGATATTTCTATCTTTTTGCTAGCTATGAAGAATTCCATTTTTTAACTCATTAAGGTGAGACCTAAAGTAAAATATAAAATCTGGTGTTTAGAGACGATTTGAGAAATACATATTCACCAACCTGTAACGTTGTTTTTGGTCGAGAAAGATGTCTCATGACTTGGGCAGGAGAGACTACGCCTTTAGTACAAGATAATGATATATCATAATGTTATTTCAGATATGAGTGAGGGATCAAAGAACTGGGAATTGTACATGTTTACCCCAAAGAAACTATCATGGATTCATTACAGCTTCCTGGGGTTTTTCAATATAAGGTCTGCCTACAAAGACAAGCACTCTAGGCCTGAATCCATCTCCATTGCTGATGGAGTAATTCTAACAGAGGTAATGAGGTATGCTGTCCTGAAACTAAATGAACAAAAGATTCTAAGGCAACCCATCTATCTCCAAGTCATGGATTGTGAACATTCACGAACACAGCTATCAAGGTTTCAAGATTTGCCGGTGATTCTCGGCCTAACATCATGGCAAACAACATACTATATGTTGAGCAATCAAAGATCTAAAGCTCCAGTCTTCAATCCTTTATCTTCAAGCGCATCGTTCGATTACTATCATGAAAGCAAAGAAACATACAAGAGTATGCATGGAAACTTGATGCGAACAGTCTCATCTGATGCGTTAGAATTACAGGCAATCCTAGACATTCTGATTAAATTTGACTGGAAATATGTGACATTGGTGGGCTCAAACGATCTACGAACCCAAGAGCTTGTCCAGATGTTTCACAAACGTGCCTTCGCCGCAGGTGTCTGTGTTTCCAAAACGATCTGGCTCTCTGTGTTACCTGGCGAAAAGGAATACGATCATGTGGCCAAGGAGCTAGCGAGCCAAAGCAAAACCAATATTGTCATTTTATTTTCGACAACAGGGGAAACGCATAGAATTATCAAAGAAGCAGGGAAATATTCTCGACTGATATTTGTGACATGGTCTGGATTTAGAGCAAGTAATTACAATTTGAGAGGAATATCACAAGCTGCTAAAGGGCTTTTGATGATACAACATGCTGATACATATGAC
This sequence comes from Rhopilema esculentum, assembly GCF_057945365.1. Taxonomy (NCBI): domain Eukaryota; kingdom Metazoa; phylum Cnidaria; class Scyphozoa; order Rhizostomeae; family Rhizostomatidae; genus Rhopilema; species Rhopilema esculentum. Next base: position 1,605,623 of record NC_142830.1, read on the forward strand.
CAAGGCTTTGAGGATTATTTTATGCAACTTTCCTTAAGTAACAATCGATATTCGTGGTTTGCAGAGTTTTGGAGTGACATTTTTAACTGCAGTATTCCAGAGGAATATGGAATATTGTCTCGTACGTTCGGAGACCAGCGGCGGCGTTGCTCTGGCTATGAAAAACTTGACAGAAGCTTGGTACAATTAAGATACGTTCAAGTAAAGCCTATCTTAAATGCCTTGGCTATAATTGCTTGTGCAATGAATCGGAGCGAAAGAGTTACAAAATGCAACTACACCTTTGGTTCATGGTGGCAATGTCGCGAGATGATAAGCAGAGAAGCAATGAAGTTCATCGACAGTAAAGGATGCCAGCTGCCTAGTTACGTTAACCTTAACAAGCAAGGATTTTATAATAGAGGGTTTCTAATTGTTAACTATGATGGCACCGATTTCAGAGAGGTTGGAAGCTGGAAGTTTAATGAGACTGCAAGAAAAAGTCATTTTATTCTGGATTCTGAAAAAATTGTTTTCAAAGAAAGAAGCATACCTATTTCTCGCTGTTATCTTCCTTGTAAGATCGGGGAAATAATTGATCGTGGCCCAGAGGGTAAGGCCTGTTGCTATCTATGTAGGTCATGCAATCAAAATGACGTCACAGTGAATAACTCTTGTGTCCAGTGCCCCAAACATACGCGGCCTGACAAGAATCGAACTGCATGCGTGCAGTTACCTATCACCTATCCAAACATGAAGCATGGTCGAGCATGGGCTGTAGCTTTTTTTGCCAGTGTTGGAATTGTTTTAACAACGATTGTTATGGGGATATTTTACCGACACCGCAAGACTCAGATCGTTAAAGCGGCAAGCAAGGACATGAGCTTCATTATATTCATTGCATTGCATGCCTGTTTTTTATCGTCAGGATTTTACATCATGAAACCGAATGTTCTAATTTGTAGTATTAGAAGATTCATAGTCGGCCTAAGTCTGAACGCCTGCTACACACCACTTCTTTTGAAAATGATACGAATCTATCGCATCTTCAATGCAGTGAAAATGTCTGCACAGAAGCCACCGCTTATTGGCCAAAAGTCCCAAATTACAATTTGCCTGCTGTTGATTCTAGGGCAAGTCTTTCTCTGTGCCACTTGGATCCTTAATGAGGCCCCAAGTGTCAAGAAACAAGATTCCGAAAAGAGCAAGGAGACAGTGCTTCTCTGCAGCGCTGATACAACTAATGTTGTTTTTAATCTAATCCCCTGCCTTATTCTGATGTCATCTTGCACTGTACTTGCGTACAAGACTAGAAATTACCCCTCAAACTTCAACGAGGCATTCAAAATCAGTATAACGATGTATGGGAGTTGCTTGCTGTGGGCAATTTACGTGCCGATGCTAGTGCTACATCAGCAAACTGGGGAATACGTACAGTTACCAACGCTGCTAACAGCTGGCTTCATGGTTATTCTTGGCCTGGTGACATTGATTGGACTATTCGGATCGACGGTGTTCAGGGTAGTAGCATATAGAGAGGCGGAGTCTGGAAGTAGTGGCAGGTTTAGCACGGGAACGCGCAGAGTAACCATCGATATGATTCCAGATTCAAGGGTATGGCCAGAGACCTCATCTACGAAACTGTCTTCGAGGGACGCATCAACTGACCCCATGGAAGCTGATTATTGCTCTTTGTGTTCCCAATATAAAGATATTTCAAAAGGATAGTTCTATGCAAGCTTCACCATCTTTTTTTGGCTTTACATCAAGTACTTAAAGTGCTTTATTTTCTGGCAGAAAAATGGTTTTCCCTTTCCCCTGAACTAAAAACATCTCAAAACGCCAAACAATTCAAAATGCGATCCAGACTTGGTTTTTTTTAAATAAATGAGCCTGCTCGTTCGGCATCAATTCTTATGCAATCTCTGGAGTTGTTTAATGTTAAACTAAATATATATTATACTTAGACAGAGGATTAATCGATGATTCATGTTATACATAAGCTAAAATTATAAATATTGCTGAAGTGGCATAAATGCGTTTAAAGAAATGTGCATTTATTTTATTGTGAGATATGTGAATACATAGGTATCAGATACATCTGCAGTCCATTTATCTTCCTAGCTAACTGAATTAACCTTTTTTTCTCTTTATATAAGGGTAGTTACATAGAATAGCTTTAGCCAATGAACGAATTTATTTTTTTGGCATTTCTTAATGCTTAAAAGAAAAGTATATTCGGAAATCCCTTTTCATTAAAGAAATATGAGATGATAAATGAAAATCTAAAGGGCATGTGTCGCGTTAGCAGTTGGCTAATGCAACGAAAAGTTGAGAGTGGAATTTAGTTGTTTCATGTATTTTCACTTGTGCGTCATGAATTTTTCTGCCGTGAAAATTCATCGTCGTTCAAATGCTATGTACTAAAAAGATTATTCTATTGTATTAACCAGTCAGGTTCACGACATACGCCCTTAGACATATTCTAATATTCTCCAAATTCTAATAAACAACGTCACAACCCCCTGGATCGTCTGTTAAAGAGGCATAGAATGGGAATATCTAGTCTACTAAGCTGAAAAAAACAGGGGACATTAAAAAATTAGTGGCCTTTAATAGAGAATTTGCAGTACTTATTTAGATACATCTACATGCACTAGCGTCTATTTGTTATATATGCTCAAAAGTATAAATAGACATCGTGCGAAATAGTCCTACACCTAATTATAACATATGCCCTATCAGCAGTACCAGATTGATGATCAACCCAGATGAACAGGCCCCTTGCTTGATATCTAAACCATCCCTTTGATCACGTCCTTTTATTCCTGCTTTATGTGCTATTGTGAGCAGCGAGGAAGTTTTTCGCTCTGCATAGTTTTCATTTAGCTACCTCGGGTCGTCCTTTAATATGTAGCAAATCATTGTTGTTGTTTGTTCCTGATGTTTGTGAGCATAGTCACATTCTGTGGCATAGTCTATGTTGCGAGTCATGGCGTATAACAACCAAGGCCGGACGTATGCTCCTCCTGTAGTGTAGAGCCCCTAAAAATGTGCAAGGCACGGCAAGTAAATGAATGGCATTGCCTTTGTTTACCAGCTTTGAGAACAATTTATTAGCTTGGATTGGGTCAAAACATATTAGAATGTGATTGTGAACATCTTGTTCTTGAACGCAGCAAATTTTGCATTTTAACACAACGGCAAGTATGCATCAGCATTACAAGCAACGATAAATGAAGAAAACTCCATTTTCGCTTCAATTTTGCATTTAAGCCAATACCGGATCTTGAAGGATATAAGACAGACAATATGCTATCGAGTTTCAAAACATTTGGAAGACGCGGAAATCGAAGAAAATTAGATATACATTTTAACGGCTATGAAGTTACTTACAGGCACTTTACGATCACAAGTGATAATAAGAATAATTACCTGATCGGCAGCCACTTGAAGTGGTCAATTTTCATAGATTTTGTTCGCCTAGCCTTCATTTTGACATCAAAACAAAGGCATTAACTGATATATAAGATAAAACACCGTGATAGAAGTGTCTTAAATCTGACAGCCGCCATTGGAAATTGGACAATATTTTATTAACGTTAAAATTGCTTTTTTAAACAATTCAACAACCAAAGCTTATTAAAACGAGGTCAAATATTACCAGAGAAAATGATATGAATATTTCTACAAAAGATGGGAGACTAACACGAAAGATCATACTTTGAAGCCCATCAACGAAATAAGAAAATTATCATAAGATTATCATTTAGGTATGAAATAAGCACTGGCGATTACCTACGGGAGGCGACGGGGCGAGGAGGCGAGGGGGCGAGGGAGCGAGGGGGCGAGGGGGGCGAGAAAGGTGGTCACCCCAATACATTGGACGACAATGGTCTTTTGTTCTTAAACAATGGAAAAGTGTGATTTCATATTATTAAAACAATAGGCTTGCCCTCCAAAATATTTGACCAAGTATCCGCCCCTGGAAATTAGCTTGATATCTGAAAAATCTATTCTTGAAGTATGATATCGCTTAGAACTCGAAACAACCCCAAGATAGATTATTCGCCAAAACTGGCAAACTTTCGCCCAAAGTTTTAAGTTGCCTTAATAATCTTATTATGATTTTTAAATAACTGCTTCGTTTCCACCAGGAATTTTTCCCGCATAGAATCACATTGGTAACAAAGACATGACACAGTACGAACAATAAGAATAATTTTTACCCTAGATCTGTAACTACAAAATACTGGAATTGACACTGTTTCTCTACATCAACAAATTACAAGGAATTCTGTATAAAAACGCGCACATCTATCTATCTAAACCATGTCTCAAATTCAATCTTGCTAGGCAGGGCTCTCGGGTATTTAATTTGCCAATTTCTGTTGCAAGGCTGGTCTTGGTGGTGCTGCTTGGAATTTTGGGAGGAAAAGTCCGAATTTCGTCTCAATGCCAGAATAAGTTGAAACTGCCAACCTAAGTCCTCCAATATGATCAGGATGCACAGAAACTTCCGGATTGACAGGTGCTAGCTCTGTCTTGGGAGAACTACAAATAGAAAAGGGGCGCTAGTAGAATTATGTTTTGAATCAGTGACGCGGAAAAGCGCGCGAGTTTGAATGTGCCTACATGATGTATGCCGGGAGGGGAAATTCAGAAAGTTTAAACTGTCAAATTCATCAGTATAGCAAAGTGCATGTCACTCAACATAGTTGCGTGTACTTTAGCAAGCACGTGAAAATCTTACGCAACAAGGTTGATCAACAAACATCTCAAATATGACACCCTATAACACCCTGAACAATCAGCATTCAAAAAACTGCAACAGAGATAAAGCGGGATAAAGCAGAAAACAAATAAGTCGCTTGACTGATGTGGGGGAAAAACGTCGCTTGAAATAGAAAAGAATTTCAGGCATAAAACCCGGAACATGGATAAAATTCATTGTTTGTTAGGAAGATATTGAAAATCATTAGCTACAGATCGGAGGAAGATTTATCTTAAATATGAATCAGCATTTGTTTGGTCTCTGAATAAGTGTGACAAATATCAAATAGTGAAAAGTGCACACGACGATAATTATTGACAAAATACTTCAATGATTGCGCAACAATCTACATTGGTTTGGAAGCCTACATAGAGCTGGGCTTGTAAAATAAATGCTATAGAAGTAAAATGCTACATGAAAAGTGAAAGTGGACCAACAGAGAAGAACTTAGTAGAAATTAATGCACAAAACAAGTAAAAAAACATACCCTCCACCAAAATCGACATATAAAAATCTTTGCAGCATTTCATATACCAATAATGTCACGCCGAACTGTGGCGAGGATCTAAATATACGTGCTGCAAATAAGAAATAAGGCAAATGTGAGATCAGTATTGAAATCCAAAGGGACCATTGCTTGTCTATTGTCTTTATCACAGAATTGGTTTAAGTAACTTGCAATAAAAATGTTGGACATGTGAAGTTTTGAAGACTACACACTCTTCCTGATTAAGACCGAAGTCTGTTAGTTTGACTGTCTCGTATGTTAGAGAATTGTCCGGTTCGAGAAAGACTTCCACGTTCCTACCTTTAACAAAATTACCGTTTATTCCATTCAATAATCAAATAGCTGGCATACACACATACACGGATGTTGACTGTATTTTATCTAAAATTGAACCAGTGCTTTCCCGGTACGGCAAAGTGCTTTTAAAGCTGTCTTAAACGAATTGGGTTAAAGATAACAGTCATATTTATACAAACACGCAATTAAATGCTCGAAAAGGGGATTACGCAGCACATTTATTGGCACGTGGTCGATCACTTACCAGGGCCTCCTTTCCAAAATGCTTTGCCTCCTTCTTCAGCCCAAACTTTCCTAAAGCAATCGATGACGCCACGATACGACTGTTGCCCTCTCCTTGCTTTTACCTAGAACAAAGAAAAGATGTTCGAAAACGACCTTCTATTCTTACCAAGCCTACACCTGAGCATTTTAAAAATATAGAAGAATCCACGTGTGGTTCAATGATTCAAATTCATTGCGTTTCAAGAGTTCTTGAGCTCGGTAAATAGATTAAAAAAGCCAATGGACTGGCAAAGCCGTATTTGATAGACACATTTAGGTATATCTTGCTTGCCATTTTATAATTATACTTTATCAAGCAGTCAGTTGCCACCACGGAAGCAATTTTACAACAGGACAGAAGTGAAACACAAATAACGGCGAAGAGTAAGATTCAAAAACGAAATTTCGACGATTAGTCGTCAAGATTGTTAGGAGTGGCCTATGTTTCATCGAATCTTCAGAGGACAACAACGCATCACAACACTTGTTTAACATTTAACAGGTAATTAGGCTTGAAATACCCTAGTCTAAAGCTTGGTGGAAACATTCACTGCACCTTTATCTTAAAGCAATCAAACCCAGGAATCTGATATAATTAGCAAGAATATACAAATACTGAATATGACATAAAAGTCACAGATGGATTACGCAAAGCAAAAAAGTCGCTAGATCAGACAATTTGTTGACGTCACGAATAAGGACTTACTTGTAGCCTGGTCTTTATTACGTCAGCCGGAGTTACCAAATAGGCTGCTGGTACACCTAAAACGGCGTGGAAGAAAGATGTCAGATTCGCTTTTAAGATAAAGGCAATTTGCAAGTTATAGAAATGTAAGTAGGGATACAAAAGACAAGCATGGCCGCCGAGCGGTTATTGAGGCTCTAGAGCAAAAGCAAAAGTCGTGGCCCCTTTGCAAGCGAAGGGAGCAGACAATTTTTGCGACAACGCCAATTAGAATAGCTTAAATTCATTCATTCGTTTAAAATGCTTTATTTTTTTAATTATAATTTTGTTACTTTTGATTAATTTTGTTTTAGAACGGAATTTATTACTTCTAGAGGCTACCTAGACCTCGAAGCCCTGGGGAAATTTGACCGCCTTGCCCTTTTTTCAGCGGCTCAGAAGACAAGTACCAGGATTGTTAGTTGCGACGTTTTCTTTTTGTAACTAGAACGCTCCATAACGGGTTAGCGTCACATATCAAAATTTAAGCATAATCTTTTAGTAGTGACCAGGGCTGGATAAGGCCTGGTCAGATAAACTTTGAAGGCTGGAACTTCATATAGAGTGGAACGTCACAAGAAAACAATTTTTAAAAATTTTGACCACATGACATAAATAACTTTATGAAATACTTCAAAATATTAAAAATTAGTTCAATGAGTCAAAAACCGGGTGAGATATGGGCAATGGAAGATTCGAGATCAGCTAACGGATCACTGTTATTAAAAATTTATGAACAGAGGCCAAAATACAGAAGTTGAATAGGGCAAGAGCCTGTGCTCATCGGACCATATCTCTGCCAATTCGCAACACATGTAACTGATTTTCCATCTTTAGAGGTATTTTACGATGCTCTTTCAGGTTCAAAATGGGATCAAAATTCAAAATTTCTACAAAAATTTCTTTGTGACGTCATCACTTAAGAATTCTATTATATAGCCTTAAGAACCCATAGTCGAGTTGATTGTTTAAAGACGGTGCAAAAAGACACAAAACTGCAGCGTTTTCAGTAGAAATAATGACCTAAAGTTGGATGATAGTTTTTACTCTTTAGTAATCAATAAAACGATTAGTTAGATCATCGCATCTTGATAACGAAAAACTGTAATTAGTATAATAATCGCCTCTGGAAAACCAGCAAGTAATTGATATAAAAACAGGCGATTGATTTATCAAAGAAAGCATTTACCTGCACCCGTAGCAGCAAAAAGCAGTGAGGGCCAGTTGTTATATCCATTCTCATCAGCAAGGTACAATTTCAAATGGGCATAGCATGGGAAGTAAATGGCAGAGAACGGAATGTCACGGAGGAAACATGCTCTGGCACCCTGAAACAACGAGATACCCATAGTAACAAGAATATTTGAAGATGGATGAATTGAATTTTGCCAAAAAACAATGGCTAAAGTTGACTGAACTGAATTGATTGAATGAAAATTGCATGAAAATATACGTTGTAGTCAAACCTAACAGCAACCTGAAACACACATTCACCTGCTGAAAATTGTGCAAAAGGTTATCCTTAAGGGCTCTTGCGCAACCGGCACGCTTAGCGGTAGCTGTCTTAAGAAATTGATTGTGATTTGCATTTTCATGCAGTACAAAATTAGGCCAGATTTGAAAATACTGTCGCAAAGCATGCCGGTTGCGCTAGAGCCTTTAATAGACTAATAAATTACTTCAATAAGCGTATCGGGAAAATTGTGCTATTACGCTAAGTAGAGGTCAAAGGGTTGAATAAAGGTTGTTTCTACGTACTCTATACAAAGACGTGGTCAATAATATGAATCATATGCCAAGTTCAACTCGCAAATTCATATATTTTTGCAACTCTTGGAGTTCAGAGTGCTTAACGGGCGTTGTGAAGACAGTATATTTCGCAGCCCACGCCATTATCGGGGATTCCTACTCGCCCCAGTCTTCTTACGTGTTATATTCACGCCCTATATTGTAAGGTCAAGTTTTTTGAAGTAGTAAAGTTACGATAAAGACACGATATAAGTTAATGATGGGCTAACAAGTTACGTTTACGTTAAAGTTGTATATAGTCACGTTTTGTATATATTTAAAGTAAAATCAACGATATGGAGTTTCATTCACGTCTACGCTCTACCGAAGCTATGTTCAAAATAACGGGAGAAAGGCGTAAATAGATAGAATCAGAGTTGGAAGTTAAGATTGAGATTTTCTTGGGAGAAGAGAAGCTTCGTTGAGTAAGTGAAGCCTGACACAGCACTAAAAAGATGTAGACCAACGTACCTTATACAATCCAAAGAGGCCAAGCTCACTACAAAGGTTCAATGCCGATGGCTTGTGGCCTGCAACCTCCCCAGCCACCTGCATCCGAATCTTTACGATTTCAATTGGATTTGTAAACATAACTTGAGCAGATCCTCCCTGAATAACAAAATCATAAATCAATAAAAAATACATAATATTCTTAAAACGGCATATGTAATAAAAGTAATATTAAAAAGGAAGTGATATTCAAACATCATTACATGTTACAATATGAAGCCATATGTTTACGAGATGAACTGATTGTCTCCTATTCAATGTGATTTAATATGGTCTATAGATGTATTCCTTTAAAAAAATCGAGTGTTTTCACTGCTTACATAAATGAACACACTAATAACATAATCATATTTAATACTGTGGTGTATTTATGAATCTTTTTCCGAAGGTGGCAAGGGTAGATATCTGTCTAGAGGCGATTTTAGGTTGAATCCAAAGCTTAGGTCCACGAAAAGATCTACGAAAAGGCCCACGAAATAGTCGTTTGCCAGTTGTTAGTTTTCTCACATAGATGAAAAGTCAGTTAAGTTTTAAGACATTTGAGTCATCGATTCCATAAATTTAGATTTAATGGCAATGAGTTCGAAAATTCAAGATAAAAAATCTTACACATCCTCCAGCCAATATTTCTCCATAGAGGGGAATTTCGCCATCCTTGTCAGTCATTTTGCCACGGACAAAATCATTGGTCTGAAAAAACACAGACACATGGAAAAATAAACAAAATGTAAATGCAAAAAAACAATAAGTACCAAAATTAAAGAAATTCCTTCTCTATCAAAATGAAAGAACATTTACAAATTAAATTAGACTAAAGTTATAGCTATAAATCGAAATCATTCTAACTTCAAATGCGTAAGATTTGAACTAAGAACTGACGGCAATGGTTTACGTTAAACTGCACAGGTTTATGTTGACAGACACATGACAAAAATCAAAATACGAACTTATATAATTTGATACTTCTCTAAATTAATTTTGACATGTAAACGATAAGAAATTAGACACAAAAGATTGTGCATAAGACAAATAGTCCTACAAATAAATAAACAAAAAGTGACACATGACAGACTTAGAAGGTAAAAACTTTGTTAAATGATGAAATCGTAACTCAAGCAATAAATAGCAAGTGGAAAAAGGAAATGTTTTAATTAAATCTAAAATTGCTCCGTATCTCACAAATAAATGCGATAAAAATACTAGGCATGAACGAATTGGTTCCAAATTGTTATTATTAGGGTTCAAACTTACAGTCAATTTTATAGCTTTCTCTGGTGAAACTCCGACCAGCTGTGGTAGAAGGCCTACGAGAGGGAAGTTGAAATTTTTGACAACAAACAATCTGCATGATAAATCAACAACATTTTCAAGGGATTGAATTTGTATAACTACGGACGGCTTTCAGATGGCACTGATGACTTTTTACCAGAAAAATGATTTAGCTTCAATGAAATAATACTGATTCCATCAAGTGATTAAAGAAGAAAAATATGAATGCAACATTATGACTAGAAGTAATTTGAAAGTTAAAGTTTGAAATATCTTAGCACAAAACACAACTCAGTTTCATACCAGGATAGAAAAGTGTAAACCTCGTAACGAAACGCTATTGATGAATAATATAATGAACACTTTTGAAAAGTAAGTTATTTAAGTAATCAAAACAAATCTAAATGATGTTGTATTAACTGATCGACACAAGACGACCTTCTAAAAAATTAAAAGTGAAAACTCAAATGATTTCCTTGTGAAATGAAATGTAAATCTAAAATTCTAGCGCGAAGAGAGGAATTTAAAATCTAACGATATTCAGAATCTCCATAATCAAAACAAAATGTTCTTGAAAAATATGAATGATTAAAAGGAATTCACGAAATCTTTACAATCGTTGACATTTAAAACCTCCATAAAACAACTGAACGATCAAGTTAAGCAGAAGGACCGCAATGCATTGTGGTAATGGAGAGCCGAGAAAATGTGTGGCTTTAATAACTGCCAGCGAACAAAAATAGTAGATTCTACTCCCTGAATAAAAACTGCAATGCATTCAGTGATTGGTTAAAAACAAAAGGACCAATCAAACTTCCTCTCGCGTTACTTTGGATAAACTTTCTACTTACTATCGGTCATTATCTGACATTTTTACTCTTAAGAGTGTTGACATAAAATACTTTTGCATGCTATGTTCCCACTTATTTGTGTCATCTTCAAATTTTACGGTCCCAAAGACTATTTGGCATAGAAGGAAACATAGAATTAAGAGACTGGTAGTAAAAAAAACCTTAAGAAATTAAATGATTGCTCGTAAGATTGAGATGATTACCGCGATAAAGTCCAAGTATGCCTTCATTTTGAATAACTTTCTTGGCACAGTCGAAGCTATTCTTGTACATCAGCTCAGAAGCAAGAACACTTCGCTGGTTCTGCATTCGAGTTTTCACAAGATCAATTGGATACACAGTCGTAGCACCAGCAGCTATGAAAAAAGATAATAGTAATACTATTCAATATGGGGTCATATGTTGATGAGAAATATCACAGAAGCATTTGCACACGTGCCAATACAGAGGCTAAGATACATTGACGAGAAAGCAAAAATATCCCTAAAGAAACCATCCCTAGAAATAAAATCAAGTTCTTTTCAAGCCCTTTAATTGCTAATTTCCGCCAAATTCCTGGTTCAATTCTTTATTCGGTGACAAAAACAAATCTCAAGGATGAAAAGCCATTTTTCAGTTCGCATTGTGTTTATAGGATATAGTTTATAGCATAATTAAATAGCAATAAAGAAAAATGAAAAAACGCCATTGTCACCAGAACCTTCAGTGACAAGAGAAACATTCAGATGGAAAGTAATTATGTAAACAATTGCACAAACCCCCTGCAAGTGAGCCGAGCCCAAATCGGTACAAGGATTCCAAAGCCTGGACCCCGAATGAACGCTTGACTTCTTTATCTGATTCTTTGCCTTTGATGTCATACTTCTGAAAGAATGACATTGCAAATTAAAAGTAGCATTATACGAAAATATACGGTTAAAATGATCACACCTCCGGTGGCAATGCCTTTCAGAGCCAAGAGGTTACCGTCCAGTAAAAGGGGTCTAAATAACCTTGTATTGTAAGTCTTCAATAACTTGGAGACCCCACAAATCTACCTGCTAGCCATTAATTTTACAGTAAACAGCAACTTACTGCCTTCGATTTTCTCTGATTTAAGGTTTTGCAAATTAACGTAAAGTTTCATATTTGATAGTAAGAAAGCGGGACCTTTTTTCAGTTTGTTATCTACTTATAGTTTTGACTTTCACGGCCAATGTCATTTCAAAAGATCCTAAGATGGCTGCCAAAATCTTTACATTTGAAAAATGAAAAACTAGGCTGTAAATAACATCATTGGTTAGTCTGTAACTGCAGGAATTAGACTGTTAAGCAAATCCATAGAAAGATTTAACCTAATACCTTTATCTCGTGTATCTTTGAAAATACAGTCAAAGGATTCTGTTTGGGTACTAACTGATTTACATCAGCTAGTGATATTTTCCTGTTAGAAAAGTAAAAATATTTGGTTCAGATGCGAATAAAATTGAAAGGTATCGATTCCTACACTGATTCGCACTTTCAATGCTATCAAAAGACAACTCAAAGCATACACAATCCTGTCTACATTGTACTGCGCAATCAAAATAGGCTATGTTAAACTAAACTTCATTACGATATAGCTGTAAACAACAAAGAAATAATACGACACAGCCAAGAAAAGCTCATACTTGGCTTTGGAGATACAAAATGTCACATGCTGCACTGAAACATTTTTGAACAAATGGTGCATGAAAAGCAGGGCAGGCATTATCGTTTTTAATAATTTCATCAAAGAAAACTCAATGATCCAATGAAATAAAATGCATATATAATCATAAATTGCAAGATTAGTACGAATAATTGACTCACCCTACACCAGGATTTGCAAGTCCACAAAGTTGGAATAGAATTTCAATTTGCAGCGGTGTTACCTATGCAAAGGATTAAGAGAGAAAAATTAGAATTCAAATTTCCAAATACTTAGAAAATCAAAAAATAGAGAAAACAACACTTAAATAACTAAGCAACATAACTAGTAATTTAAGTTCAAATGTGTAGTTCAAATGTCTATCATTTTTACATACTAAAAAGGCTTTTTTCGACAAAGAACTTAAAGCAAGAAATTTTAAGTGGCAAAGAGAAAAATTTGACAAAAAGAGAGAAATCCCAGTACTACCTGTCGATTTCTTTGTGCCTGCCTAAGAACTTCCTCTGTAAAACGAGTAAAACGAAAAAATCATTAACTTAATCAGACTTATATTGCTATACCTGTCACGAACGAGATTCACCTTAGCAAAGAAACAGTAGCGAAACATGCTGCATGAACGTTTTCCTTCGATCTTTTAAAAACTTAGAAATCTACAAAGGGGGAAATCCATTCGTTCTTAAAATAAGAAGGATGCACTTTTCTTCGTTCATATGCGGTGCCTCTGAAAGTCACCACTATGTTTATTACTTTGTTAGATCTCTGGAAACTTTCAGAGGACATGCTTGGTTTCAAGCGGTGGTCCTCATCCCACATTTCAGAGGATCGTTTGATCACTGCAAAACAAGGCATGATCTCGGTGAACTTTTAAGAATCAAAGTTAAATATTTCAAGTAGCATAAGGTTCTATCAATGTAGAAGTTACGTATATATTTTGTCAACTAATTCGGCCGGTATGTACATAATAAATAACGTCCATTACCTTTTGTAACGCTTTTAAACTTGTCATCCTGTGTGAGTTGCTTAAAAAGCTGCTGTATAGATGGCAAGTTGTCCAGCAATTCATTAAAACCAAGGCAGAACATCAGTGTTATGCGACGGCTGCCACTATCAGAAGCAAGCTGAAAGAACAAACAATAAATACATATGAATGTGGTTACATCAGTGTAATCTATGAGTTCATTTACAAAATTTGCTCAAAAGAAAGTGGCAATTCAAAGTACCTTGTTCCAATGCAAAACGAATTTATATCACAATCATTTAAAAATTTTTTAACAAATAGTTCTACCATGAAAATTAGGTTTGCCTGCAGGTAGAGCTTTGACAATGTTGTGTGAAATTTTAAGTAAATGGCCAAGCAGTCAATGATGAGGAAGGAAATAACTTGAAACGATGAAATGAAATGTAAATATAGACTACCAAAAGAAACCACAAACCATGTGATTGTAAATGACAATTAATTGCCCATTAAAGCATGAAACCAGCAACAGAGCTTTTTGGGGTTATGATGCAAGTAGGTATCAATGTCAGAATGGTGATGCATTCAGAATGGTGGGCATGACGAGATGAGCTGTAATAATGTAATTGACTATTCTTAGATGTATGAAGTTTTTTTCTCAATTAAGCAATAAACTTTATGGATGAAGCTTTTTTCTCACTACACATACAAGCTGATGTGTTTCTGAAGGCAAAGTCAAAAACTCTCTTTTCTTAAAGACGTTTTGGAAAAATCTTTATCTTTAGGATTTCAAAGTCTGTATACATAACATTTGAACATAAAAGTGTTGATTTTTATGAAGCATTTTAATACCTTCAAAATCATTGGGCTGAAAAATTCCCAATTAAATAACCAATTCCTAAAGGAGGAAATTTCCTTTGCAGATAGCACCAAGAAATACTAAACTAAGAATCAAGACAAAATACTCACTGAAGGAATGTTTTCTGCTGTATATGATGACAATTTGTGTGCCAACAAAGACCGTACAATGTCACCAAACTGGAGGGCTGTTATAGTAGCATCCTTTCTTCCTTTCTTAAGCTGCTGCGAGAAAGCTTGCTTCAAATATTGCCTTTCGAACTCCTAAAAAAGAAAATAAAATATTTCAAATTCATGAAATTGATAGGATTAAACTTCTAAATTGCAATTTTTACTGAAAAATAAACTCTGTTTTACCTGCATGAAATGTGTAAAATCTGTATATGACAGAGACAAATTCTTTTCTTCTCCAAAAAAGGCCCTCGTGAAATCGGTGCTGAAGTCAAATGGGAATTTTGCATATGGTAAACAGCTTTTGACAACATGTTGAAATTCACCTGCAATGCAAATTTGTTATTTAGAAACCTCTAGGGCCATCAAATAAATGTTTTACAGAGACTGATAAAGAACCAGACTTTTTCCATAAATGTGCATGGCCACGCATTGACACATGCATGAAGCAAATAATGTGAGTGATTTATCGCAAGCTTTAGTCAGATATTCCACTAAAGAACTTGAACTTCTAGTGGGCCTTTGCCTATCATAATCGTACAAAAGAACAATAAAGATGACATCTTCAACAATACTCTTCATGGAAGGAATTGGAAAAAACTTCTGACTCTGAAGTTGAAGAAAAGGTTCATGGTTTATGGTCACTTCCTTTTGAAGAAGTTTACGGTTCATGGTCAAATTCAGCCAGCCAAACAAAATACTCTAATCAGCTGAATTTTGGCTAGTTGAGTGGTTAACTTTGTCTAATATTAGTTCAATAGAAATGGCTTAGCTGGTTGAATTAACATACATTTGGTTTTTAACCATTGTCTGTTATCATAATATTTGTTTCATGTTTTGTAATTGTGAATATTGGGAAAATTCAGGGTTCTGTGCCTTGTTTTTGGAAACATAGTTTTTCCTATGTATTTTCTTAGTGTTTTTCTTTGGGTAAAGGTGGTTATTCACCCAAATTCTACTTCGTTTGTTGGCTAAAGACTTTAAAAAAGCCAGAATTGAAGATTTGATGTCAAGATAATGGATGTCCTCAATTTATGTGAACCAAGATTAAAAAGTGAATAAAATTTGCATGAGAAGTAACAAATCTATTGACACTGATGTTCTGAAACAAAAACAATATTGAATTGTAATTGTAATTGTCACTGAATTTTCCTAAACTCTGTTAGCAATGTAAATCAAACCATATAGGTAAGAGTGTGAATTACATGCATGAAATTGCTTATGCATATGATTACAACACTTTTGGTAATCCCTTCAGGATGAAGACTGAAGAACCAACTGCTGCAATAAAGGCACTTCATTTCAATTCACTTTTGGTATTTAAACCAACATACCAATGCCAGAAATCCACTCTATGCCATTACTGGAAATTCATAGAAGCATAAGTGTCCTTTAAGATATGTCTAATAAACAAATAACTGACAAGACATTTTAAGACCGCAGAAATTTTTTTCGTGAGTCAGAAAGCAACAATGGATTTAAAACAAACTGTTAACAAAGATAACAAACTTGTTATCTTTGACACTTGTTTGACACTTGTGTCAAAAATTAAATTTTTAATTACATTTTATTTAGAGCTTACATTTCAGTACATTTCATTTTATTTAGATATTTGTTAAGGTTTATATAAAGAGTTTCTTTTGACTAAAATATATATACTCAAACTATATATATATATATACAGAAACTTTTTGTGCCGGTTGAGAGTGATGAAAGAAACACTCTAAATCTGTACCATAACAGGAAGAAATTTTTAGATTAAAAATGTGTTAATAGTCTAGCTATGCTTGTACAGTACATTCTGTTATGAATTCATGTTGTGATCGAAGCAATATAATTTTCTTTTGTAGGTGTCTACAACACTTAGCTAGATAATACTTTGGTACCACAAAATCACATAGTACATGGAAAAGTTGTAACTTCGACAATATAGATTTTTCTGCTTTTTCCTGCCATTCAAACTGAAAGTTATGAATGATCGCAAGCCTCTATAAAAAATGTTGCTTTGAAGCACACAATCAGCTACAAACCTTTTAAAATCTTTCCAGAGAGGCCTGTATATACCAAAAATTTGAAATGATGAGTGATAAATGATACCTATAAAGAACTTTTCAAAACAAATTTTAACTCTTACCAAATGTTATGCTGCCTTTGCCATCTAAATCAAAAAGTTGGAATAAAAGTCTGTATTTTGCATCTGGTTTGCAAAGCAAAGCTTCAAAAGCTTGGAACTCTGGAAATGATATTAGCCTGGAAAGAAAAAAATATAAAAAAATGCATATTTAAATTTACCTGTGACCAAGAAAAATTTGCAAAAGCTGGTAGAACTGAACATGTTTTAATACAACAAATATAGATAATACAAAAGTAAAAATCGTAAAAAATGGCTAAAGGATTAAATTTGGGCTTTCCAGGGCACAATTGGTTGTTAATTGCAACATTTTCTGTATTTCTTACAATAAAAGATTAAATTCTATACCAAGAACAACAAATAAAGAGTTTATGCTGCTGAATAAAATTAGAGCTAACCAACACCTAGAAAAATGATAGCAAATTGAAGAATATTATTGGGAATGGTTTCAAAATAAAACTATAACTTGACATGTGAAATGGATTCAAATCCAATGTAAACAAGTCTTAAAAAAGGATAAAACCCATAAATACAAAATAAGAGCAATATATAAATGTGAATAATAATAATATCATTTGAAGAATCATCACTTTATAAATGGCATTCTGCTTAGAGAATAAGAAAATAATGTCATTACAATTGGCCATCACTTTTTTATCCCCTCAGGTATATATATGAAATAGACTTTTCACCAAAGTCTTTCACCTACCCATCTTTGGTCTGATCAACACAACCAGTAAATAACTTGAAGGTCAAGTCATTAAAACATGCAGCATCCATTTGGAGAAAATCCCGCACAAAGTCATGAGGGGTCATGTATCGTTCACCATTTTCCTCAACACTGGCATACTGCATTTTAAATGAGTTCAAGCATATTAAAAAAGAACTGGTAAGTGATCAAACTGAAAAGTTTACATGTAGAAAACAAATAACTATACACAATAATAAGAAGAAAAGAAATAAAATAAAGACACAGTTGTATTGAAGTGTGATTTATTAGTCATTGACATATAATGAATGCTCCAGCTGATTCTACTTAAACTGTCTCTGAGCTCTCGGTAGTAAAGGAGCAGGAAATTTTCAAAATTTTATATAAATATACATATATAATTGGGATAATATGCAAGGAGCTTGATGCTGGCATGCTGGCCACATCAACAAAAACTGTCAGCAACTGATGACCATTATGACAATCATTCGAGTGCATAAATAAATCAGCATAAGAAAACAACATTGAATTGACAATTATTCGTGCTTTTTATGAAATCATATTTACTGAAACACACACCTTGTAAAATACAACTCTAAGGTCATCTGGATTTGCTCTCTTGACAGTATACTAGAAGAATAATTCATAGTACTTGTGAAATTTTATCATGTAGCAGAATGAATACAGTAGCCTAACTGCCTTCAAACTCAAGTCACTTAATTATTATATAAAATAATTGATCTTTTAAAGGAGAATACTGAAAACATGAAAACACAAGAATACTGAACCAAAAACTCTTGTGGGTAAACAGAATAATAACATGCAAACTAAATGGTACTTTTTACAGATGTGAACAAAAATTGGCGAGGATGCAAGGTTCAAGAATGGTCAATGATTAGGGTCACTGACTACAGACCCAAGGGTCCATGGTTTGAGTCTCATACATGACCAAACATTCTCCCAGAATGAGGAGAATTACTTGCTCTCTGTGATTTCAACAACATGAGACACATAACTATAAATCACACTAATGCCAAACCATGCCCTTCTATCTAATGCCAAAACATGGCCTTTTAAAAGAGAATAAACTTACATAAGTACAGTTATCCTAGAAACAAAAAATAAAATTTCATTCAGGATTATTTGAATTAAGCTGCATGCAAGGACATATGCAAGGATGTAGCAAATTCATATGGAATGCCTGGGAATAAGCATTGGTTTTATCATCATCTGATAAAAACTTTTTAGATAAAAAATTAGCTACTTTTACATCTTCTATTCATTTTATTTAAGTTGTGAGATGTTATTGAAAAAGAATTCTGTGTGGGTTATGGATACTCTCTGCAGTTTGTTTAATGAAAATTTGTGAATTTCCATTGATCTTCCAATAGTTAAAGACAAATATACTAAATCAGTTATTAACAGCAATAAAATTTGCAATTTTAAGACAAAATAACAATTATATTATTCTCATTTTATTCTGAGGAAAACGTCAATGACTGAAATAAAAATGATAATTCTTCTTTGACTTTTTTCATAGGGAAATGAGTATGTAACTCTATAGTTTCAGATCTGGAGAAATCTATAAAAATCTGCCAAGCAAATCTTACCTCAATAAGATGAGTTTATGTTGGTTATCTAGTAAAAACAGGCTATACACTACTAGGACAAAAGTATTGCAACACCTGCAAAGGCGATTAATGGTGGAAGAGGCAATAACTTTTGTTGTTGTCTGATTAAGCTATTGTTTAATCAGCCAATGGTGTGCAAATAAAACTGCAAATTCAAGGAAGCATAAATTC
Organism: Rhopilema esculentum; assembly: GCF_057945365.1. NCBI lineage: Eukaryota > Metazoa > Cnidaria > Scyphozoa > Rhizostomeae > Rhizostomatidae > Rhopilema > Rhopilema esculentum. Next base: position 1,624,882 of record NC_142830.1, read on the forward strand.
GAATATTCCATTCTAATTTTTTTCAAAATTTTAAATCAGCAATTCAATAATTAAACAAACAAATTGCGGAGGTGCTTCTGGCTCTGATAAGTTGAATTGCTTTGTAATTGATGCACAAAATTTGTTAATGAAATGCACTGAGATTCTCCTTCATTCTCCATAAACTCTCTAAGTCAGTTCTTTTTTAGCCCTTAGCGAACCATGTGGATTTCAAGTCAGATCATTTTCATCGGCAAAAATAAATTTTCGCTTATTTAAAGGTTAGGTCTTTGTGAAAGCCGAGGAAGGACATAGAGTTTGCAGATTTTCAGGTGAATTTGAGTAAAAATGGCCTTGTAAGGGGGATGAATAGCTTTTTATGGAAAAGGTTTAGCATGATTATTATGATTATTTTTTACTACTGGTTTTGTATGACTACTTTCTCTTTTAAGGGAATATTCCAGCCTAAAGATTCAAGTTTGCAAAACTTCAATTTTTTTGGATGCCACTTTCATTTGGGTGTTGCAATACATTTGTCCTGGTAGTATAATATTTTATGGTACCTATAAAGGAGACACTTATTTGAAGGAGACAGACGAATTTATGCCTCAGTTCTGACATTTACGTAATAGAGGTGCTTTTAGGGACCGCTGAAGCGGGGGACTGAATGGGCTTTAGCCCCCTTCGCATCCCAATAATTTCCAAAATGTACGTATACCATACAAAAAATGCCTTGCTCTTGGTTTTAAGCAAGTCTAGCAACCACCCTCACCCCCACCCCCACGGTTTAGCCCCCTCATTCTGTTATATGCTCCGCAGTCCTTATGTATTGTTTTTAAATACTTCTTTATAAACTTACGTTAAATTAAATGTATTGTTGCTACTGAAAACTCGAACTTTACTCGGTGTATTAGAATATAAAACTGTCTTGGTTTTGGAGTATACCATTCACCGTGACAGCCTTCGTTAATCCGACGACAATGTGAAAGTTTGTTGCGATTCATACAACAGTGTTTTCTTTTTTCCACATATAACGCTAGGCATTATTTCATCATCACACTTAGAAAGTACTTATTACTTGATATAAAAGAAATCTTCTTGGAAAATCGTGAAGTGCCAGATAGCAGTGCAACAAAGCAAGACGACGGGTACCAGGCCTAAGTATTATGGTCTCGCGAAAAAAACCATTCATTGTAATTTTTAATGGGATACTTACATCAAACAGTGGTGCATCACAGTGGGCAACACTTCTTGCAAACGTACTTTTGAAAAAGTTTCCGAAGAAATCCATGCTGCCTTCTACTGTTTCTTTTTTAACTAAGCTTTACAACAAGAAGGAACCTCCTCAAGCAACCATTTTGGAAGCACCTTTGTTACCAAAAAGTCCAGGAGAACCAGTGCAGTAGACAATCAAAAAAATAACAAAAACTTTCCGCTTATCAGGAGAGTGGCTCTTTATTCTTTGTGTAACCGAAGTCAGGCAAAACTGGAGCAAAAACTTCGGAGGAAAGATTTCGTGTTCCTATAGAAAGGCTTTTCGGAGGCCTTGATTTGGAGATGCCGCGAAGCAGCGAGCCAATCAGATCCGAGATCGAATACTTATCAACCCTAGTATCATGTGATCAGTAAAGAGGTATTTTGTTTTCATGCCTCATTGAGATTGACAAAACGTGATCTGTCCAGCTGTGCCCCTTAGGCGCGACTGTGCTAAGTTGAGCCTCTGTAAATCCCGAAAAGTAGCCCTTTTTCCTTTCTTCTACTGTATTTGAGAACTTTTTTCGGAAGCGTGGCCTCGGCATAGTTGCCATGCAAAAAGAGTAAATTTGAAATCTAATTGCAAAAAATTTCTGTGCAAAACTTTTTCTTGCAAAATTTAGGGAATTTTTACAGCATTTCAGACAAGCAGGATCACGTGCTGCCCTGGTGCTAACGTCCCAGAAAGCTACAGAACCAATACAAAATATTTGCCTAAAAATAATTTTTTGGTACTTAAACCACATTCCGGGGCGAATTATTAGTATTCGTTTAATTTAATTTATTTTGGAAAATTTATTTCACAACATTGGATTCTTGTCGCCGTTTTGCTTTGTTTCTGAATATCATCCTCGTTTTTATATTATACTCATTGCAAGATTCACAGAGTTCGGCGGACAGCTTATCCTGCGGTTCTTCCTTCTCGCACATTCTAATTTTAAGGCTGATAGAAACTAGCCTCTAAAGGTTGCGCTATGTTTCGTTCCAATTTACTGTTGCCATCTCTTTTTCAAATTCAATCAAAAGCCTGTTTCAGATTATTGAGAAAGTGTGGCAGAAAAATAGAACAAAAGATATGAATTTCCATTGGTTTGATTTATTACATTAATAAGAATAGAACAAACAACCCGGTATATACTCACAATCATTTTGATTAACTTCTATTTAATATATGTCGTTTTTATGCCACTATTAATAAATGTACGGTACTATACGATATGGGACTTCTTTGCAGTAACGGTCCCAGAATTCCCGGTACTTTTCTCGACATCTGACGTCATCACGGTAAACACGATGTACAAGAAGAATAGTCATGTAGATGATGTAGAAGTAAGGAAGAAGGTGCGTGAAACCGCAAGGAAGGCAGTAAGCCAAAGAACCCATCAAATCTCCAACATAATTAAAGTGCCTTGATAAACCCCACCATCCTGACATTAGCAGAGGGCTTTTGTGCAGTTTTCCATCAGTTGTGTAGTAAGTGGCTGGGATGTATTTGGCAGGCTTTCCCCATATAATACTTTTGCCTTTTGTTTGCATGTCAATGCGGAAGTTGTCTTTCTGCGAGTTTACAGAACGGAATATGAAATAACCAACGCCTCCTAGAACCGAGATACCAAGGACAGCCAATACTGAAAGTTGCACAGGGTTGTGTACCAAAAAGTAGCACTGAATGGTATACATGAAAGGAAGCCATGTAAGATCGCCCCAAGCAAGGTAGAATCCAAAATGGTCATGCGCAATATCGATTGTACGGAGGTACCAGTCCTCCTTATAGAAATAATCAACGACATACATCGCATGAAGGACATTAACTATGATCATCGAATTTGTAACATGGCCATAAAGCTGAAACTGTTTGGCAGCACAAGACAAATTAATTAGTGTCCACGCAAGAATACCTGGCCTTCCATTGAAGAAAAGTTTGAAATCGAGGTTGCCAATTCTTGGATTGTGTTCGATTCCCATGAAAAAGTCGTACACCAATGAATCGGAAAACCGTCGATCCTCTGCATGAGTTGGGAAATAATAGGCCTTGAAAAGTGCAAAGAAGCTTAATGCCAAACCAGATAAATTTGCCAAGACAAAAAATGAGCCCAAATTATCAAAAATTATTGTTCCTTGAAAAACTCCAAAGTATACCCCCGTCACAGCAGCAATGTGGGTTACTATCCATGAATTGAGGCCATTACAGTGGTACTTCAACACGTTACCACCGGGGGTCATCTGACCGTAGCCTGATGGGCCTGGCATAAACAGGTAAAACATTGCTTGCACGAAAATCCAGCCAAAATAAAAGCAAGCACCGTCAAACGTTACACGGGGAATAGTAGACCACAGAAAACGAGCAATGTCACCAGAGGCAATATGTCCCAACAAGGCTTGTCCAGCGAGCTGCAGCGATCCTCCATAGTTGTGAATTGTTATGAAGCAAAACCAGCAGAAAAATATTGGGAATGCAATCATAAATGTGGCGAGAAAACTTGCTGAGAATCCAGGTAGTCCAGAGACAGTTGCTTTGTGTCTAACAATCTTTGGTCGATCCATGGTTGAAACCGAAAATTAACGAAGAAAGAAGGCATCAGTCAGCTACAAACCTTGGACACTTGTGGGCGCATCACACAACAAAGAGCACGTGATTGCCCTTTGCACCAAACGAACGATCACCTCTGTGATTTCTGAGGTCGCGCGCTTTTACGGGAGGATTGGAACTTACGACACAATAAGCAAAAGGTACTCCCCCTGTGTAACAAACAGGCCCGGTTGGGTAGTGTAAAACCGCTTAAAAAGGCAGGGCCGGCGAAACCGGGGGCTGGGGGGCCATGGCCCCCCACTTTTCTGCAGAGCTAAAGAAAAATTTTAGGCAAAAGTGAAAATAAATGTAGTATATGATTCTGCAAGTAGCTTTGCCTAGTATTCTCTTAGATGTGTCCTTAGTTTTACCAAACGTCAGTTAGTTTTCTCAAACGTATATCGTTGTACGACTTGTACCACTAAGCCTTTCACAAGAGCGAAGTGTACGTGCTCACAATGCTAGCTCTAACTCTTAACTAACTCAGGATTCGTAGAGAACGATCAGGGGCGAAACTTCACTATTTTCATTAGGGGGGTATGAAGCTTAGTTGCCCGACGAAAGGGCGTGGCATGCTTGATGAAAGGGCGTGTTCTACATGAACTTCATTTTTAGAGCATATCGCCTCAAGGGCTGAAATCATCGGGAAGCCCGAGAGAGGGTCTTTAGATTCAGGCTGTTTGTTTTAAGTCAAAAAATATGCCTCTAGTTTTTCTGGTGTTGGCTATAAACATTTTTTTCCGAAAAGCAAGCATTTGTAAGGCCTGTCTTTTCTATAAAAAAAAGTCTTCACTTTCTAAATCACCTAGCTATTAAGAGAGCAATTCAAAAAAGAGATTGAAGTAGGGTCTCAATTTTATCAAAGTGGAACACCAAAACACAGCTTGGAAATTTCGGAATTTAGAAACAGCTACGCAGATTACAATGTTCCAACAAAAAAGAGCTTCAGTTGCATTCTCTGAGTTTCATTTTCAATTTTCGGTTGCTCCGGAAGCAATTTCAATATTTTTAGACACCCAAGCACAAAGTACGTATATCTAAATTCACCATAACAAAATCCCTCAAGCAACGAAAAGTTTTTTATTGGAGGTATTTCACAGGTATACCTATCATCAAAGCTCAATTTTCATGTTTTCGTAATCATGGATATTGTTCAGAAATAGAATAAACTCGAAAGATTTTTTGCAATGTAACTACAATTTCTTGATAAATTTTATATTACTTCCCGCTTGAACTGATTAAAACTTTCTGTTACTTGTTATGGTTATTCAAACTTTTTTAGTTAAAAAACTTTGGCGTCTGTATGACCATTTTCTAGCGAAGGGTGCAAGACTTTCGAACCGTAAGTGTAAAACCTTAAGAGAATTTTGGGGCATAACTCCTTATGGATGTATTGTTGTGAAGGAGCAGCACGCGGTTAATCCTTCACTCGTTCCTAGACCTCGAAGTTGCATTAGTCAGTTGTTCACGCCACGTTGTAATGAAAAGGTGTTCACGTTTGATCATGTTTATTGTAAATAGTTTTATTATGTTTCTGTTGATGTTCTGAAATGTTTAAAAACCCAAATGATGTCTTCTTCAAATGTCCTGACCTAAATTTCTAAAACATGTTTGATTTCATGAATGAAAGTTTCATACATTTGGAAAAGAAAATATTGATTGATTTTCTCAACAACGTATTCCGAGATGGTGTATCCTTCATGCTTTGATTCATGATGCTTCTAAAACTGTCAGTGTTCTATGGGCTCCGAGGCAGGATGGAACGTTAAGGGGGGGGGGGGGGCTTTTCAAGAGAAAATTTAGAAATCACAACAAAAGATTTTGAAAAAAGCTCACTTGTTTTGCAAAAAGTAGGGGGGAGGGGTATACACAGTGTTCATTTCCTTCTCGCATCAAACACACTTTACTTTCTGTCTATACTTTTGCTGTCGATCAATACTTCAGACTTCATCTCGAGGCGAAGATAAACATGTGCGCGTTGAGCTCCAGACGAAAGCGCTGAGCAGTGGACGGACGAAAGACAGAAATGTATATATGTTGCTGTTCCTTGCCTCGTTTCTGTTTTGTTTTCCCAACTGGGAGGAGATTGAAAAAAAGATGGGGGAAAAGACCATGAATTAAAAAACCAACCTAGGGCAAAAAGTAGCAATAAAAGTGCGACCTAAAGAAAATTTCCAGATTTGCCCGACAGATACACTAGCAGCCATAAATTTGCCCGACAAACCCCCCCCCCCCCCCCAGTAGTTTCGCCCCTGAGAACGATATATATATGTTAAACTAGTTCCTTGTACAAATAAAAGATGTAAATGTGCTAATCTTAGGTGTCTACATAAGAGGAAAAACAAGCTAGAAAAACAATATGAATGTGTCTAGATACGTATGTATAAGCTGAGTCAATCCATAGTGTAGTTCTTAAAATAATACTATAATAGAGGATGGGTTTCCTTAGTGAAAGTGTTCCTACTAGTATACGCAATGCAACAAAGAGTGCGATGCAAGTTGACGCAAAAGAGTATGCACAAACAAGTATGACTAACGCTGGGAGAGTGGATGAATGGGGCGAAGAAAATGCGCAAACGAGGCAGGTAAGAGCGAGGCTTAGCGCTTGGAGTAGCGGTATTACATTTCCTAAACCCTTTCAAGATTTTGATATTTTGGCCCTTCCACTTTCAAATACGTTTCGCCGGCCCTGAAAGGGAGTGTTACCAATGTGAGTTCGTTGTAGGCAGAAATGCTAAAAAAATACGGCAACGCAGGCACCGCGGAGCGTTTAGAAAAGTGGGGGGTCTCAAAGAAGGGGGGGCTAAAACCGTATAAAAAGAGGCTTTTCTGGTAGTTTGATACTTAATATTTGGCATTTTTTGCAAAAAGTGGGGGGGGGCGTAATTACGTACGTAAGGTGTCGTAACAGTAGAAAGCAGTGGAAACCTTCCCCTGTCAGGGGAATCCCCTTCTGAAAGATCGAATGGCCCAGCCATTTTTTCCACTTCCTCGCGCTCCTAGCCTGTAGCCGAATCCCTTAACTTTCAAGTTCCCTGCTCCCTGTATGCTGGGATATATTTTATTTGGCACCACATAACAACGCAGAAAGTCATTTTCAAGTAATAAACTTAGAACACTTTCACTACCTTCCTTGCCTGCGTCACAGACCATCACGCAGGCTATACCTCCCTCTATTCTATTAAAGGGCAACAGTAGTGTTGCTCTCTTCATCTCTCATGCCAGATCTCCGATAACCCTGTTTCTTTTTCTCCATCAGTCACCAGCCCTGGTCTAGGGGCAATTCATTCTTAATGTACGCCGAGATTTTCACCGAAACAAAAATATACCCAGAAATTTTTAGGAAATAAAGCACGCCCACCAAAGGTGTAAACATGAGTGCGCATGATTTTGGAAGCCAAGAAGAGTCACTTAAAATTTTTACATACGAGCAGGCCCATCCGCAGTTATTAAATTCACCTAAAAGTATCAACAAAATTAGCAGACCCATAATTATTAGCTACAAATGTTGATAAGATCAAAAAAATCAAAATATGAGGTTTTATTGTCTAGCACATAAGATACCACTAGTCACAGTAATTTAGACTGCCTCCTAAAATAATCAGTTTAAACACATCTGTTCTTTTATTCCTGTTTTTAATATGTAGGTGAACCTCTTAAATCAATACCTTAAAGTTATATTGTTAAATCAGGAACGAAAAAGTCATCAGATCACAAGGAAAATTTTTAGTCATAATTATCGGATGGACTCACAAATGCAGTATGAATGCAAGAGCCCGGTAACCAACATCAGTTACCAAGATAATTTTGCAAAAGGGCGTGGTGACAGTAAAAATTTAACCTAAAGGGGACACTTTTTCCGGGGAAAGGATGTTGGCAAAACTGTAGGGGGTATGGCACCCCCGGATTTTATGTTTCTTGTTAAAGTGGGATCCCTATAGAAATTTGAAAACTTGCAATATGCAATGTATATGTGGCCTAATAGTTTCAAAGTAGTGCCCAGGGCCATACAATAAGTTTTTTGCTAAAAATTTAATTTAATATGTAAATTGTACCTCCAGGGCGTTTGATGATCATGTTTTTCGATCATGCTTCATCTTTTGACAATGTAAACATTTCTGAATCTCTTCCGCCAGTTTTAAGTTCCATGTTCAATCTATAAAGTGTTTATGGCAGAACTCCTCGATGAACTGCCGACAGGAATTAGGGAAGCTACGCCTGCAATGAAATTTTCAACACCAAGGCGCACGCAATTATGCATAGAAGCAAAGAGAAGACTTTTGGCTCAACAATGAAATGAAATTCGCTTTCAAATGATATTAACTAAATACATAATCCTGTTTCAATACTTGTAAAAAAGCTTGCAGTGACCAGGTGTAAAGTCGCTCTCTAAATAAACTGCTTTATCGTCATTGCTGTCGCACTAAGCAATTGCATTCTGATGATTATCATCACTTATTAGTGTCAAGAATAGTCAAATAGTGTAAAGAAGTATCAAACATATTTAGATCAACACAGTTTTACCACATTCGCAGTGAATTCCAACTAACTTAGCTATCAGAGCAAAGGTTTTGGCAAAACTTGGGAAAATCCACTAATGACGTCACAAAATAAGCAAACGTCAGCAAATAAATTACATGATATATCAATTGAAAGCTCTTGAAATTCGCATTCACATAAAACCCAGAATTGCTAAATTGTACAATTTATTTTGAATATATAGTGGATGACTGTTTTTGCTGTTATCGATGACGTCATCAATCACATGATACTGAGGCAAAATTATAGTGGTCCCATCTAGGATTCTGAATCTCCATACTCGGAAGTATATAAAACCATCGAGATCATCTCGGTTTGATGGGAAATTAGATTTTCACAGCCATAGCTCTGCCTATATAAGGCAAGAATGAAAAATTAACAAAAATATAACTTAGCTGTTATATATAAAGGAAAAAAAATAATTTTATCATATCACTTCAATAAGCTAACCCTGAAGCTAACCCATATCTATTGCTGGTTTTGCGGTCTCCAGAAGTCTTTAGTAACTTGAGTGAAATTTATGGTTCTTATTTACAGATTAGAATGTCATGGACAAAAGGACATTTTAACGATTTTCCTAAAAAGGATGATACCAGTTGTATGGAAGCTAATAAGATGGCATTTATAAGATCGGTCTAAATTCTAGGAAACCCTCTAGCACTCACTACGAATTAAAGGAATTCTATTGATTAGGCAATGTTAATACAGTTTTTTCCTAGCTAAAGACAAACTTAGCAGCTGAATATTGACTCTGTAATATGTTGATTTAGATTCTTATTCGGATTCGATTTCAGATTCCGAATCCGATTTTAATTCTAGTTCGGCTTCAAATGCTGAATCTGATTTAACCTAGAGAGACAAGGGCCTCAGAGAGACAAAGGATTTAGAACGGGGAAAAGGAATTGCGACGCCTTTCCTTTCCAACTCTCCTTCGCAATTCCTTTCACCGTTCTTACCCTTTTGACTCTATAAGGCTCTGGTACCCGGGGTAAATCTGATTCTGATCGAGATTCTGATTCTAATTCTGATTCTGATACGGGACCTGTTAAGTCCTTTTCATTTATATGACGTCAGATTGATAGAGCCCATGTCCTCTATATGTATTCATCTTTGTGAATGTGTAGACATAGGTGTCTTATCTAATCATCTGCCAGGCGGAAAACTGCAGTAGCCTTGGTTGACCTAGCATTGGTGTTATCTCCGTCTAAAGCTATAAGGTAAGCAATTTACCCCTTTTAAAGCACCCTTGAAACTATTTGTTGATTGCAAACTGTTGTTTCCTTTAGCGGTACATTATACCAATTGCTCACCAGTTCTTGGAATGGTCATATAATCAATTGCATAAGTTCTATATCAAGAAACTCTTGCAGGTGTATCGGGAGAGAAAGTTAAAGATATTATGCCTTCTCTGATCTTTCGTTAGTATCATTATCGTAGGGAAATTATTGTCGACATAAAAATAACGTTGTCACTTTGTCAGCAATCCCTTGTCTTGGTAGTTAGCCATAATTTTTCTCAATCCATCGCAGGTATCCAGTTATTATCAGTTACACACCTTGTTTCCATTCTAGAGTCGACATACACCCCAGCTAGGTGCACCATGGCCTCAACAGCCGTCGATATTTTGTCAAGAAGAAGGCGCAATCCTGCCAATATAGATGCTGTATTTGATTTCCTTCACTTTGGTAAGTCTTTCAAAAGATGCGGCACATTGCCAAGGGCGGACTGGCTAATTTTTTTTGGCCAGGGCCAATTTTGATCAAACCGGCCCACAACAATAGCAAATAAAAAACTTGAGGAAAATGCAAGTAAATTTTAGTCTGTAAGGAAAACAAGTTTTTAAATTCAGCAATTTTGTGCATGGTTAACAGAACATGGTTAACAGAACATGTTAAATATGTCAATGCTTACTAAATAGTAAAGACCCTGCTGTTTTTTGTGACGTTTGTCGCTTTTGCTTGATAAAAAAGCTGAATCCTTTTTTAAGTCTCGCAGCTTTTCCTCACGAAATTTCTCTGCACCACCTTTGGTTGTTGAAGTCTTCTTGCTCTTCCCTTGTTCTACGTATGTCATCTTCATTGCCTCACATCACAGAGCAAATCGCTTAGTGAGCTCTAATTTTTGGAATTTTAAATTTATTACATTTAGCAATAGCTTGTGCTTAGGGAAAAACATGACCAGCTTCAAGCAAAAGCTAAGTAAAAAGACATCAGGGCAGGTTAAAATCTTTTGTATCGCATTGAAACTGGGGTGTTACAGTATAATATGTCGCCAAAAAGGAAATACCGTCAAGAGAAAATAAAACAAGATGTCAATAACATGTTTCCTGAAGAAGTGTGTTTGGGCTGCGGTGACAATAATGAATTCATAAGTTTGATGGTTTTGGAGTACTCGCGTGTATATTTATTCTTTCCCACAAAGTCTCTGAAAATTCAAGGCGAACAGATATAGTTTTGAAACAGATATAGCATGGGTATAGTTTTTTTGCCTCGCATTCACTTTTTAAGCTAATTTATTTTCTTGCACTTTTATCAACCGGCCCTTAAACCGACCGGCCCTTCGGGCGATCGCCCGAATAGCCCGACCAGCCAGTCCGCCCCTGCGACATTGCACAATTAGTTCAGCTTTTATGTTTTAGGTTTCATTTGTTTATGAACTAAAATTTTTGAGTAATGTTATTATCGAGACAAGAGAGGATGCAGAAATCTTGGAGTGTATGTGAAAAGCACGGGGTTCCAGGGCCTAATTTGGTTTGAGCTTGTCCAACGGTACCGGCCCTGAAAACCCACACAGTAGATTTGAAAACTTGAATAGATGATCCAGTATTGTTTTCAAATCAAATATCCATTTTCTAAGTTTATTTTTGTGAAAGATGCAAATGATCCTTCACTTGAAGTGTTACTCATTTTGAAGCAATTCATTCACTGCCATTCTCTTCTTTATGGCATTGTGTAGGGATGTTTTATTGTATTATAGATAGAATTGCCATTATTACACTCTTTTCTTTCTATAAGAACAATTTTATAAGAACCGATTAAGAACAAGCTGAGGAAGAGCTTCTGCAAAATGCAATTTTGAACGTTTTTTTCAAAAATTAGGATTTTTAGCCATGTGTGAGTACTTTTTCGATGAAAATTCAAACTTATCGGCAAATGAAGGCTGTATCACTTACTTTGTTGGCAAATGAGGCCTGAGTACAAGCTAGCAATCACCCTGCTTACACTCTATTAAATAAAGAACAATTGAAGAACAATCCAGCCTCAGATCTTCGAAATATTTAAAGACAGTCATGCCTGAACCTAAATTTACTGGTTCTTGTGAAAATAGAGTGTATACATATTTCATCATATTTGTCCAATGAATATTTAAAGCAAATTCATAAAAACACACTTATTTAAAATAATTTCTTCGACCAACCCTTTAACTAAGCCTATAGCATGCCCTTGAAATTTATAAGCTGAGACGAAATTTTTTAACATACAATATAGATATTACCATTTTGTTGTGAGCTTTTACTTACTTACGCATGTTTCTTAGTCAGGGGCGTCGCGACCGGGGGGTGCGGGGGTGTCAAACCCCCCTCCCCCAATAGTATCTCAATAATAGGAAATTTCAGGTAAAATCCGCTCGGTGGAAGAAACGCTTTAGGTATTTTAGAGACCTTCATGTCATAAAGTCAATAAAGGATCAAGCAAAGGTAGTTGCTCCGTTGGTTAAATATGATACTCCTTGATATAAATGAATATAAACAAACTAATGATTTGAATATTTGAAGATTTCTTGTTGGCACTAAATCGAAAAATCCAGGCCCCTTTTTAGGTAAAATTGTGTCTTGTGTCCACTAGAAGCGTCAAATGCAATTCACTATGAGCCACAGACTTTTTTTAATATTCAAAAGGCATGCTAAGATGGAAAGGAGGATCTAAATTGACAACCAGTGCTGCTTGTTACCTGGCTTCAGAAGTAACTGACAACATGATATTTCTCAAGACCACGGCGAAATTGTACCAGTTGTTTTATCTGCTGTTCAATTTTTTTGCAAAAAAAATTATTTTCAATAGGATTAGGAGGATTGCTTTAGTGAAATGTGCTTGAGAGAGTTCATTTTCCAGGGAAAAAAGTTGGATCCCGGTCTTTGATTGAATTGACTTAATTTTCAAAAAGCAGTAAAGAAGGATAAGATAGTGTTAAGATATCTAGAGGCCGCCAAGGTTCATTAGAAAAGCGAGGGAATTTCTTCATATTGCGCGAAGATCCTGGAGGATTTAAATCTGAATGACCTATACGGATTTGCAGCCGTATTTTCAATTAGCTGGATTACAAGCGAACCAGCTTTAAAAACAAAGTAATTTATGATGAACTAAATCTCCACACGCAAAGGTTGTGTCACTATTTTAAAGTGGGTGTGACATCAAAGAAAGGTTTTAACAAAGAATTATATAAGAAATGATATGTTAGAAGTACACTCTTTTTATAAGAATATTGTTCATAAGAACAAACATTCTTGCTCAGAGTCACCCAATTTTTAAGATTATTATAAGAATATTGCTTAGCCTCAGCCAGAGGCGCCTACACAAGGGGGGCTGGAGGGGCAGCTGCCCCTCCTGCCCTCTTTGAAGAGGGGCAGAGGGGCAAGAAGTGCCCTGGAATTTAATGACCACTTTGACTACTCTCGTTATATAAGTATCTATTAGAAAATACAAGAAAGACGATAACACCAGCACAAAAATGCAGAGAATGAAAAGAGTGTCTGTGACAAGGTCGGCCACAAGAGGGAGAGCGGCAAAGATAATAAATGATAAACAAAAGATGTGTACCCTCAGAAGTACTCCAGGAACAAGGAGAATAAATCGATATAAAAACATAGCGGGCAATCAAAATTTTACAACCAGCCCGTTCATAAAAGCCATGATTTTTATAAAGCCAAATATTGTGAATAGTGAGTGACAAGGCCAATTAATAACCGTTTTCATTTATGGATCATTTTGTCAACATTTCCTTTATGTTTGGAATCTTTGATGGTAAAAAAGCCAGCTATATGGGTGCCACATATTCAAGTTAATATTTTATTATGTTACCCCCACCCTCATTCCCCTCCCACCTAGGAATGCTCGATTATGTTAATATAAAAAATTCAACGATTTGCCTTCGGCACCAACACTGCCCCTCCTGCCCTAATCTTGTGCAGGCGTCCCTGGCCTCAGCTCACATGTTTGTGCATCATTTTAAGCATTTGCCTCTTTTTGCGATGTTCAGAACAGAGAATCGTGTGACTGACATATCTAGCCTGAAACATATCAGATTTGAATAAGTAAGAATACTTTAAAAATATATTCAGGCTCAAAACGAAAATTTCTTAAGAACATTGAGGCGGGACAGAATTTTAAGTATTATTTTAAAAATAATGAACTTTCACACAGCCAACTTGTCTCATTTCCCACGTGCCAAGCCCCTTCATCAGCGATGCTTACCCATTGCAAACAAATCATACGGCATACGCACTTTTCTGTTAAAAAACTATTTATTTGATGTGCAACTTGAAATTTTGGTCTGCAGCATGAAACTGGTCACCAACGTGCAATTTTCTAATATTTCCTGACTGGACATATTTTTCATGTATGCCGTATATTTAGAAGGCACTATAACAAAAGTCGAGAATTGATAAGGCTGAAAATTATAAGTCCATTAAAAAATGTGGCATTTTTTGTGCCAAAATGTGCCAACAAAGTTTTGGTAATTCTTGGATTTCGGGTAGGTACTTGAATCTAGATAGTTGACGATTTAGGCATATTTTCATTCCATTGCTTCGAATTTCAATCCTCAGGCTTCAGCAAAGCAAAGACCAAGACCCCGTTTACACTGTCCCGTGCAAGTTTGGAACCGTGACAAAACTGTCGCGGTTCGCCCTTCCGTTTACACTAGCACTGTGGAACCGTGACGATTTTGCTCTGCTATCCGGAACAGTTTGGACCCTGCTTTGAAAGCGAACGAATTTTGTACCGTCACGGTTCCGTTTTTGAACGGGACAGTGTAAACACCTATCCGAGACGATTTTGTCACGGATTCACAAAGAGGTCTTTTGTATGGCTGTTTCAGGTAATCGAGGCTTTGATTGTGGCGTAACTACGTTGTCAAATTCTGAAGAAAAGGAAATTCTGAAGAAAAGACAACCACAGAAAAGGCTTGTATTGTTTCCCAGTCCAAGCCTTGATTGGACTTTGCAGTTTTGTAGTCTAAAATAACACTGAAAATTAAAGCCACCTTGTCGTTCGTCCAAGTAAAGTTTTTATCGGCCTTCCACTTCATTTCAACTCTCAATAAAAATTCGATTGTTGACTTCGGCGGCAAAATAAAAGCCTTGGTTGACTAAATACAGCTTCTTCTAAACAATGTTCTGCCATTAAATTCAGAAGCCATTACACTGTACCGGTACAGTGTAAACGGAACGGCTAAACGAAACAATTTGGAACCGCGACAGTGTAAACACTAGCGAACCGTAACGGTACAAAATTGTCCCGGGACAGTGTAAACGGGGTCCAAGATACAACTTTTTGTTTGGATGGGCCAGCTCTGATAAATAAGTGCATAACAGTCAAATTTTACATAATAAAAGTATTTTACTTTCACTTTAGAGTCTGGGCGCAGGCTTATTTTACTTATGCTACTTAAGTTTTGGGGGGGTCAAGGCCCCCTGCCCCCTCCCCAAGTATCCCGGTCCTTGAGCAAAAGCGTAGATCCCAATCGAGCGTTAAGGTAATCATTTATTATTTTTTAACTCCATGTGAAAATTTTCTGCAAACAGCCATATTCCCCAATGTTTACATAGAGCTTTGTTCTATTGGTTTCCAGACCAGGTTCGTCAACATCGAATGACAGTGGATTACGATGTCTTTATTTGTTTACATTCTATGGTCTTGGTTGCCATTAGAATCATAGGGACACGAGGGTGTTATCTTGACAATTGAATGAGATAGTGTTTTCTCTTTCACTTGACCACTCTAAATTCTTGAATAATTCAAAAGTGATGTGATCGTTCATGATATCGGATAAAAGTTTACATTTAAAGACTGCTTGAAAGTAACAGCAAATATTCTTATGGTTCTGTCAAGAAGCAATAGAGGTTTGTTAACAAAATCTAAAGCAATAATATGCAACGACACTGCACACAAGGGACCGCACACGAGTCATGTTATAAACTGCGCTTTGAGTCTTCAGCTCTGAAAGATGTGTCAGTGTAATGATTTGGAAATTGATTTAACAGTAAATTGACAGCTACGATATTTTACATTAATGTTCAATCTAGAAGCCTGGTTACACAATTCGTTATCATCAGCTTAAACTTTGGCTGCCTTTTTTCAGTTCATCAACCGTGACTTGAAAGCATCGCGCAATATTTTGTCTTCAAGGTTGCTCCAAATTTGTTCCACACCATAATGAATAGCCGAGAAAATGAACAGGAATTGGTTAATGCAAACAGCGATATTTGCTTAATTTGAACATCGTTTTATTCTTGTTTTTATTATTTCCTTGAGAATATTTCCTGTATGAGACGCAGGTTCAATCAGGTTGGGCGTTTACGAAGCAGCATTGCATTCCTATGCATTCTGCCGATTTTTACACATCCAATATTTCATTTCTCAACTACCAAATAAACGCTCAGGGAAGAAGGGGTATAAAGTAGTTTCGTAATTTTTTTGGCTCTTTGTTGTTGATGATCGCTCGCTAATCACCATGGTATTATTCAATCTGCACATTCAAACGGCCTGCTAATGATAGTCGTCGAATTTCACTCAGTTACACTGGTGCTCTTAAATTATGTATAGAGTTCATTACCACTGATTGATCTCCTGTCAAGAGCTTCCAACAGTGTATTCTGGTGGTTTGACAATTCTCCTAGCAGTTGTCTAATTGTCTGAATCACTGATTGTTATTGACAGTTCGGGTTTAGGCGGATCAAGTTTTCCAAAGGATAAAACTACTACTTTTTAACTGAAGCAAAATTATAGAAATGCTTAATTATCAGAAAATTTCATGAATCTGAAATAACCCTAGCTGCAGATAAAACAGGGCAAGAAGAATAGAGAATTTTTTGTTATTGTTATTGCTCTAGCAGTTGCCAGAAATATTTCTTGTCTACAGAAGAAGCCAAACAAAAAAAAGTCTACACATTGTTACATGTTACATGTTTCCCGGGGCATAATGAGTATCTAAAGATTCTTGGCTTGAATGCAAAATGCATGTGTAAATTATGTTGCAATCTGTATTAAAGTTCCCAATTCCTAATTAGACTTTCACAGCTCAGAAAGAAAGTAGAATAATAGCCAAAGACCTTTAGTTGAAAAATATATTGAAATAGTCTTTTGACCTATAAAAATCAGAGGTCTCTAAAAATAAGATTGTTTTGTTTTGAATTATGTAGACATTTGTATTCACCATCATGTCACCAAACATGTTTGAGATGATGATGATGCATGCATTAGGTGTAAGGAAATAAAAGTGCAAATTAGAGTTTATCAAATACTTCCATAATGTTGTGCTGCATAACTATGGATGCCTTGAAAGCTGCAAGTTAAGATTATTCTTTATTTGATTACGAAAAACAAGCAAACAAGTTGTTTATGTTAAATTTCTTTCAGATTCACATGACCACAAATGTCACAATCTGACCAGATTTTCACTTTATGGTAATACTGTCACAAAACCAATGTGAGGAATTTGTTTTGAAAATAGCACTTTCAGATTAACATCTGCCAAAAAGTCTCTGAATCTTGCAGCTGCACAGTATCCACAACAATAGGTAGATGCCCTGACTGCATACTTTAATTTTGTTGGTTGTATTTTGCAGATTTCATAAACACAGAGCCCTTCCCAAGAGCAATCACGGATAACAATCCTTATGCAGGCGGAAGGAACAAGCATCTGTATGGGCATCACCAGACACTTTTTGAAAAAGAAACTGACAATACACTGTCACCAAGATCCAAGCTGGACAGTTTTTCAAGGAAACAGCATTTTGTTCACGGAAAGGTAAATTTATTAGAACCTCGTCAGAAAGGTGATTTTATAATGAAATTTTTAGAGACACTTTTCAGGCTAGTTA
This sequence comes from Rhopilema esculentum, assembly GCF_057945365.1. Taxonomy (NCBI): domain Eukaryota; kingdom Metazoa; phylum Cnidaria; class Scyphozoa; order Rhizostomeae; family Rhizostomatidae; genus Rhopilema; species Rhopilema esculentum. Next base: position 1,642,323 of record NC_142830.1, read on the forward strand.
TTATGGAGACAGAACTTTTAAGCATAACTTAGGTCCCTTTTATGGTACATTTGCCTTTCTTTTCTTTCTATGTAAGTGCAATGTTTCATAGTAAAATGTATAATAACATATAAAGTGTTTTACAAAATAAAATGCTGAATTTAATGCTACTAAATGGTAATCATAAGTGAATCTGAGACCAGGTATAATGTAATTTGGTTTATGGTTTATGGCAATCTGGGGGCAGAGGGGCCATGTCCCCCAACCTTTTTGGTAAGCAAAAGTATTTACAAAGAGGCCCTGTTTTGAAGCACTTAATTCAAGTTCAACTAACAGCACTTGGCCCCTCCATTTTGAAATTTGTGGCATGGGCCCTGCATATGGAACAGAATTTAGGACAACATTTTGTTTCAAATCTAATTACCTAACTCCTCTGGAATGTAATTATCCTGTCATTGCTTTGGATGGCTTGAAAATATAGAAGCATGTTTTATACAATGAAACTGCCTTATTTTCCACAGTACGGAGTTATGAGACAATTATTATTTGTATAACTGGATCTTTCTCAAAATTAATTTAAAGAACAGCCGTTGATCAAGTATTTAATCAGATATGAAATTATCCAGTTATAGCAATATCTATTTTCTTGTATTTGTATTTGCTGACATTTGACCTGCTGTGGATGTGCCTGCTCAAGAGCCACTTGATAATTTCATTATTTTATATCTCTGTCATCTGTATGATAAATCAACAAGCACTTACCGATAGAAAAACATTGTAATATAATTCACTATTCTCCATTCAAAGTCTTAGCATAGACATGCCCTCTTTTTCGGTAACTCAATTTTGTGATCCAGGAAAGAGCCACAAGCTTGAAAAGATAATTTTATTCAATTTTGTGGATCACAGTGTGTTTCTTTGAGGATTACGTCTCCATTGTTTGAGAATCTCCATAGAAACAAAAACAAATTACTTCATTTCTTTTGCTCTTTAACTAATCCTTTTGACATTCGCTACTTTTTTCATTGACATTTTACGTCATGTACGATTGCACAGTCTTTCTATTGTCTTTATCTCGGAGCAAATATCATATTAAAGTAACATCTCATTTTGTCTCTGTTGGAAAAAAGTATGCGTGTGCCAGCAGGTTGGATCAGTCCCTTTGTAAAATTTGCTATACTTGTTGCTTGATTGACCGAGCGAATAAATGACAAATTAATTTTGACAAACAAAACCCATTCTTTCCATTCCATCCAAAGCTAAGGCTTCAAGTATATACAACAATAAAACAAACTAGTTACTAAAGAGACTTTTACAAGCCTTGTTGGTCTATTGAATTATCCATATATATTTATATATAAAACGGTTGAATGCCATCAGCCCTATCTTACCTTATCTTAGCCCAATCAATAACTGTTCTCTCTGTGTGTGTACAGTGCAAAGTCTCTTCTCCTTTGAAGTATCTACGATGACTGTTATAAATCAACTTACAATACTATTTTCTGTCGTTCCCTGTTGGCTAGAGATGTTTTCTGAGTTTAAAACGCCTGCATAAAGCACTCGGTTTCTCTGGTAAACCTTGGTGCATTTCTCTTTTTAGCCATCTTGTGGATCGTCTAGCAACACTCTAATGTACGGTGGAATACCTGCAACAGCACCGTATGCTAATACGATGCAAAATAATACAGTAAGCAGAGGGAGTTATGACAGAGGTATGAGGTCGCAGCAAGAACAGAAACAATCTACAGGGTTTCTTTATGGTGAGCATGATACGAAAGTTGGCGTGCCGCAACCACAGAGGCGAAAAGAAAAGGAAGGTTTGCCACCCTGGATGGTTGACAAAACGTTGGTTGATGACTTTTAATAATACCTCATTTTTATATGTAATGGTAAAAGAGGTTAAAAAAGAGTTGCATGCGTAGAGGGGGGTGAAGAGGGCGAAAACCACCTGTAAAGCTAGACCTCTATTTTATCAGAAAACTTCTGATCTTGTCAAAAATGTAACATGGTTTTCTATTTTTATCTAAGAGTTACATTCTCTATCAATTATGCATTGTACTGAAGAATGTCTTTTTAGTGGAGAAGTCCATAAAATCTTAGTACAGAAAATAGTACGACTTGTGGCAGTTAACTTTATCTTCTGTTTATATTCTGCTTTTTCTTGTTTAATGTAGTTATGTTATGTCCAAATGTATGAAAAAAATGCTGATAGATTTTGGTCGGAAAATCTAAATTTCTTGCTCCTCCTACGAAATTTCCTCTCTACGTCAATGTGAAATTAAAGACAAATTTATTTATTGTACTGAGAAGGTTATCCTCCTACGGCTTCTTTGATACCATTAAAGTTTAACGTCTTTTGAATACTTTTTAAATTCCTTCCCATCTTTATAGATCGGCGGAAGTAAGAAAGCGTGAGATGCAGGCAAGAGAAATCGGTAAGGATACTGTCATTTAACTATTAACGTTGTATTTTTTGACTATTAACGTTGACTTTGCTGATAATGTTTTGGTTATAAATGTTAGTCAATATGGTTTTGAGGGTATCTCTGTTATTAGCCAGCAATAAATGTACGGAATTTTTTGTAGAGGAAGATATTGCGAGATCAAGACTTGAGAAAGCAAATCAAAGAGCCCATAAAGCGGTTGAGCAGAGAAAGGTAATTTGAACATTCTATTATGCTTTCAGCTGCTGTAAGCAAGGCGAAAAACATTAATTATACTCTCATCTTTTCAACAGTGCTTTTATGAATTGTACTGATTTGCACCTATTAAATCTGTTGATGGCTTTGTCAAGCTTAGGCGTAATGATCTTTTCCCCTGCTAATTTTTCAAGCACCTTGCATCTTCATTTATTTTTTTATTCACCTGTTCTTTACAATATTTCTTGCGTATATCAAACGGAATTTCGTTTCTGTTAATTTTACAAGGAGCATTTTGTTATTATTTGAGGTTTCATGGTTATAGACTACATAGAAGATCGGTGTATTCCCTTTGCCTAGTATCCCTGAATTAATTTAGTGAGGGTGATTAATTTACTTTCCGTTAGTATCCTCCAATTATACAAGGTTTAAGTTAGGTTGAATGGTGGATGCTGATGCACCATAGGCCCGATTCGTTCTTAATGTTGTTTACTGCAAATCGTCTTCCTTTCTCTTTTGTTGTTGACAGCCTAAAGAGATAAGCGAAATATTTTTGCTCAACAGGACTTGGAAATGCTACAGAGTTACAGACCTTGGGGAAAACCGGGAGGAGGAGCACCACGTGTAAGTATCCATGAAGCGTAAGAATTCTTGATCGAGCAGAACAGGCTAATGGACATTGTCAAGACTAAAATCCTTGCCAGAAGCTAGCGAAAAAACAATTCTAAAATCTAAAATTTGACGACACGAGACTTACACTTCCTTTGAAATTAATAAATTTTGATCTTCAGTGTCTCAAACCTTGTACCGCCTTTCTTTTTCAAGTTTTTTCACGAGCAAGGCTTATTCCGCAAACTCTGGTTTTTAGGGCTTGGAAAACGACCGAAATGCAACAATGAGAACCCGGAATGTTGGACTGCTTGGAGATGATAAGGTATTGTGATGCTTTGTACGATTATCTGTATAGTGTTTAGGGGAGACATCAGAGAGACATAGATTCATTATATGCAACCAAGAGCTATTTAGAACCAAATTTTCTGTGCTTTGTTAGAAACCTGTTTAGGAAGAACTGCCGCATCATTTTTTGCCGTCCTGTACCATCAAGACCACTTGACACGCAGACTCTTATTTACTGAAATGCTACACAGTTTACATGTACTTCTCTAATTATCCCTCGCATAAAGGAAGAAAATTTTTGCTTCTTGAAAATGTGCCTAATACGTGGGTATACGTTAGGAATATAATTTGTAAAATTTTGTTTGGTTTGTTAAAGAAATACTTTCAAATACTTTCTTAATTTTTTCCAAAGGACCAAGTTTTTCCGTTCGGGAAACCAGGAGCTGGTGCCCCAAATCGAACCGAGTCAGGACGATTGAAGACAAAATTAGCCGGAGATACGACTGTACGACTAAGAGCTCATAAAGATGGCCGTCCGGTAGATTTCATACCCATGGTTAGTATATACCGCTTTTCTTTGTATAGAAAAATGATTGATCTTGTACATGATGTTTCCGCGTCTGAAAATATTCTATGTAATAGGTTATCTTTTTTTTATCACCTATTGAATCACAAGTTGTATGGAGCCTAAGTGGCTTTCGCCGAATCTACATTGAATTTTGTTTTTTGGTGCAGGAAATCTCTCTGCCTCAAGTTATTTTTCACTGCTAAAATTTAATTTAAGACTTAGCCACGACTTCGCAATGTTAAACATTTAGAATTGTCAAGAGAGCCTTTTATCCCTATTTTGTATGGGTGAGCAATTTCCCTTTCTCTTTCAGAAAAATGCGAATACAGATGAGTACAAAACTGAACTAGGTTTGTTAAATTTTTATTTGCCCTTTTAATTATTTTGCAGCTTATTAAATATGCAAAACTTGTTTCATTTACTTGCATACCTAAATGCAAGACGTGGTAGCCCTACAGATGATTTAGAATTCGCATGCGTTCACTCACGTTCAACAAATCTAAAATAATTGTTAAGTGCCCTTGAGCCTTTGAATAGCTTTGAGTCTTTTCCCGCTTTGCTGTTTTATTCAAAAAATAACATCTGTATTGTAATTTTGCCTACAATGAAGACAACTTTCTGTTTCATTCTTGGTGAAAGATTTATAACATTTGCTTACTTCATAGATAGGCAGGCAGAAGAAACAAGGCACCGAAGACATTGGGAGAAAGAGCAGGATTTTCAGCATGACCTGGAAACGGTAGGTAGCACCATGACTATTGTTGAACCTGGTTTGAGCAAAGGAAAAATGTTTATTTTCCACAATATGCTGTGAATATATGATTGTTCTGTATCTGTTCTAAGATTGTACTGTTTGAAGATACTTTGATAAGGAGCATCTAGACACATAGATCAGTACCTTTCTTTATAAGAATAGTCGAACGAAACATCACCATCTTTCAGATTTAAATTTGCGTGACATTACTTTAGCATTATACATCTCCACACTTTGCTACATCATAATATATGTATTCTTGCATATGTAAAAAGATTATGCCAAATGAAAAGATAATTCAGAATCCTATGCTAAACCATTACCTACCGCTGTTTATTTAATTGTTTCAGAAATTTTTTTGAATATGTCACAACAAATTGCATTTGATTATTCTCAACTTTTTGGTAAACTTAGGCTTCACGCTTTAATATAACGTTAAAGACTCATTGCTAACAATGAGCCATTGCGCTACCCAAGCATCCCATAATGCATTTTTAGACAGTCTGAAATCAACTTTAGTTAATCCGTAGAAGTTTACTGCCATTGTTTGGATCGTCGCCACGCTCGCAAAGGCCTATGGTTAGCAATGTGTCTTTAACCTCTTTAAGGCTCTTTAGGCTATGAAAACAGATTGCTACCAGAGTAGCTAAGAAATAAGGCAAAAACGGAGCAAGATATTATTTTGGCGATCAATCAGTTTGTATTAGTTTCTAGTTGAGCAGTTCAGTTCCTACCAGTCAGGTTGGGTTTATCAAAAGGTTCCGGTTTTTAATTGATATGCGTAAAAGTATATAGATTAGTATAGAGGGTAAGTTATAGCGAAAAAAGCGAATGCAGGTTACTGTCTCATCTCTCATCGGTTTCATATGAGAAACAAATTACTCGTTGGTACCTTAACATATCGTCTTTTCTAGCTGAGGTATGATCCTTATGGACGCCCTGGTGGAGGAGCTCCCTTGAGAGCTGACGATGGTGAGTTTCTTTTTAAGGTGGACGCCTCACTTTTAAAATAATATAGGTGTTTCGTTGGAAATCATGGTATATGCATGTACATGCCATTGTACTATCTTATATCATTGTGTTACCATGTTCATCCTGCTTAACATTTTTGCCTGGATTGATTACAGGTACACATAAAGCAGGACTTCCACTGCAACTCTCAAACGACATCTATGAATTGAGAACCAAAGAACCAAGAAACTCGCATAATTTTTCAGGGAACGGTAAGTAACTCTTGCTGGCTAAGTTTGTTTCTCTCTCGGTCCCTTGTAGTTTCAGTTCCTGCCAAAATCCCTTTAAGTAAGTCCAAATTTATGTTGTTTTATGTTATCATTGCTTGATATCATAGACCACACGAGGCTTGACAGTGGAAATTTAATTGGTTATGGCCTTTTTGATTCGTCTTTCGAATTTTAATGAAACGTTGCCAATCCACGGCATTCAGTACGCTATGTTTTGCTATTTCCTGCCACCTTCATATTTTATCAAAGCTTGGCGAGAAGCAAGAAAATTTTTTTATCTAGATATCGATGTTTTATACTCCCGGGGCTTTGAATTTATAGTAATGTCATTTTGAATTAATAATTACAGAATAACATATGTAAACATTATGTTTATGGCCTTCAAGAGTTTCTCTCACATTCTACTTTTCTTTCCTTGAAAAATAAGCAGTATTTACCTTGCTTTTCATTTTTAAGAATTTTTGATTGATTAAAAAATTTATATGTTGAAAGTAGATTTTTCCCTTTTCTTACAGTAGACGAAGATTATAACCAGGTTTGTTCGTTTATTTTTCCCGTTAATACGTCACTTCTGTGTTGTATTTTGCTAAATTGACAAATATATTCAAATAAGAAAAATGATTTAATCTATTTTAATGAGCAAAACAACGCACTTCTAGAAGACCGAAATATGCAGAATTTTTGCCATGTTTAATGATTATCAACGAACATAAATAAAACCCGACAATGATACTAAGATCTGTTTTAGAATATGGCTTACTATTTGAAATTAACTTTTTTTTCCATCTTCTTTTCTGGTACAGTAGAAACCTGCATAAAAGAACTTGGGTTTTTTCTGGCAGCCTGAATAGGTTCTTAATTCACTAACTGCTGTTATACATTTACGCCTGTAAGGTTCTTAATAAGGTTCTTCTATGCGTACAGGCCTTGCACACATTAACAAAGTTTTCCACTACAAGAGCTCTCACTGACAGTTAAAACCAGCTTTATTCTTCCTGTTAAATTTCAGCCAATCAAATGTATTTGTCTTATTGGGTTGTCCAATTAGAATGCAACATATTTAACCTAACTTACTTTAAGCTGGTTTAATTTGCCATTTGAATAGGGTAGAAGAATGCCAGTCTTAAAATTCTTTTTCATTATATATAGATATAAGAACCTTTACAAGTTTCATCTCTTGGGTGTTCTTATTAAGGAATTTAAAAGATAAAATTTCAGCCTTAAGGCTCTTATAAAAAAAAGGTTCTTTTATGCGGGTTTCCACTTTATTTTTTAGTTATGTTCTACTCATTGTGTCATCCAAATGATATAGATAGCTTTTTTCGTCAATTTTTTGCTTGGAAATTTTCCATAGCAAAATGGTTAGTTTAGAATAGATTTATCCCGCAATGTTTTTGTGTTAGGCAATACTTCCAAAACCAGATGCATCGAGAAAAGAGAAACAGGAAGTTCTGAGGAAAGAATACTCAGATGAGGAAATGGTTTGTTTCTAAGAACCTTACACATTAGTATAATTGTTAAGAATCCTTGCTTACAAAGGGTCATTTTTTTGTAGAAAATCACTATTCGCATTCCGCATTCCTATTAAATGAATTTTTCGCATTCACCTAAATTTGATCAATCGCAAAATTTAAAATTTTCCTTCCCATTTAAATATATATCCTGTTAGTCAGAGTCTGAAATTTCCTTATAATCCTGACGAGTATTGTTTAAGCAATACTTCGATCTAGTTTTTTTCAGAATTTATGAGATTATTTATCCCATGGTTCGTTGATTTTACGAAAGGACTTTGCTTTATTTAAAAGGTTTTGTCTTTTTGCAATATATTCCATGGCTTAGTTTTTATTCCAAAGTCGATACTTTGCTCTTTCAAGAACCAGGGATTTCAATTTGGAATGCCAGGAGCCGGAGCCCCAATCAGGGATAAGAATGGCAAAATTGTGGCCCATGGAAGACAGACACTTGTGAAAGACAAGACTGGAGGTATGATTATTCTAATGAGAGTGGTAGTCTAGCTTTATTAGCTCGTTGTAAGAAATTCGCTTGCGTCATAAAGATGATTTTGCTTGTAAGCTTGTCATCAAGACTTAACTCGAGTCACTGTTTTCCTTTAAGATGCCCTTGCGCGTGATCGCATCGTATGCTAGCGATTGGTCAACTCACCATTCAATTTATCGTTATCATGTTTGATTGTTATTTATATTAATCCGAAACTGAAACATGACTAACAACATAATCTGAAAATTTCCCACCGACTGTGTTTTTTAATTTAATCTTTTTAACCTCCATTTTCTGCAATGCTTTTGTCTGTCTTGAATGCCCATTCATATTTGCTCCCAGTCCTCGAGATATAGCTTTCACAATTTCTCTTCAAGCTCTTGTTAAATCTCCAACTAAACCAAGGGAAGACTCAACGTACTTTCCATTTGGTAAACCCGGCGGAGGAGCACCAATCAGGGATGACAGAGGGCGAGTTCGTGCGGGCGTGACAGGAGCAGTCGAGAACGAGAAAACGGTGGGCAAAATTTAAATCCGGGCACTGTTGCATTTGACTTGTGTTGGATAGGCTAGATCTTCTCAAATTATAAAAGTTTTTTTACGTCTCCTTTGATCATAGAAATACCGTAGGTGTTTGTCTCTATCACAAAGTTTTTCAAGTAGATCTTTTTAGAATATAACTGTTATTGAAACGCTGTTATTGAAAATTTGAAGATATGTTATAAGACCATTAAGTGTCCGTTTTTAATGCTCAGATTTCTTTCGCCCCTGTAAATTTGTTAATTTTCTTATTTTTCAGGGTAAATCAAATGCGAACCAAGAAAGTATAGAAGCAAAGAAGGAATATCTCTCCACCTTGAGTACATATTGATTATTTTTGACATTATCTTCATTATATAATCTTTAACGAATATGTATCATTCATTCCTTATCTCACTTGAAGAAATTCCAGTGACAAAATGAAAATATTTTCATATATTCAAATTTACTTTTTGTCTCAAAATATATCCTTGAAGAAAATTTTCCAAAGCCTTTGTCCTGCGATTTCTGTGACCCTGAAAGTAAATTCCAGGCTTAAATACCGAGTTTAGCCAGCCTTACCGACTAGATATTCTTTGGTATATGCCTGACTGTTTGACATCTTTCTGTTTTGAAAAATCTATATTTGTCGTATAACGCTCCTCTGTGGCTGTCTCAGATCTACAGGACACCAAATCTTTTCAATTATGTTTGCACTATTTTCAGAGCTGATATAGTTATGTTTTCATATTTTCCACTGCGAGAAGAAAAATATTTATGCTCAAGTGTGTTCGTTTGCTTACTTTTCTTGATGTCGGTGGGTGAAAGTTTAAGATTCATGTATTTCTACCCATATGTATCTTTTTAACAGTATCTAAAAGTATTGTTTTCTTCAACAGGGAAAATGCAAGAGGAAAGAGAAAACCAAAGGAATAGAGAGAAAAGTGACATTCTTGAACCGGTTTGTTTTTGTTTCAATTTTCCACGAGAATTGTTATTGTGCTTAATTGTGTGAAATGATTTGATAATACGTCATCAAAATGTGAAGCACGTGAAAAATCAAATATTTTTGCGTTATTGAATTTCAAAGTACAGCAAAATACTGTCCACAGGCATCGGTACTCTGGGTATTGCCATTCACAGTTATGCACCAGTTTTTATTTGTAAGGAAACTTCATTAAAACTATGTTGTTCAAACCTCGTCTTAAAACACAATCAAAAAGTGTATAAATACATCCAACTTCTTTGATTTAATTTTTCCCCATTGTGCCAGATACCTAATTGCCTTATTAAAAAGACTGTTATCTCACATTTTCACCTTTTCTGCCTATCATTGCATATTTGCCAATGGAGGATATTAAAAATCCCTAAACTGAAATGCAATTATATTCGGCAAAGGTCATTGCATCTAACTTTCATATTCAGTTTTTCAAAAAAATTTCATTGATTCTCCAGGCACCTGCCGTCTCTCAGTGGATACAACGCGGCGCGGTAGGTCGCCCAAAGTATGATCCATACACGCACCAAATCAAGGCTGATCCAATCGTCACTTCAGATGTCACAAGACAGGTAAGTCATTTACATCGCCGTTACGGTCATTGTCTTTGCTGCCATTTTCTTGCACTTGCCTTTGTAACAGGCATGCTTTCTGTAATTGCACGAGTCCATAAATACGGTTGTAAAAAAAGCTATCCGTTACAATTTTTGAAGTCGATTCAGATCAAAATGAATTTACACAATTTTGTACATTAGAGTGTGATTATAGCTCTATGATTTTTTCAGATTTTTAAATGTGCTAGATTTTTTGAGTTAAAAAGTACTCAATTGTTTAATTAATTTCTTCAAATCTGTTCTTTATTGAAAAAGTACGTTTGTTTTTTTCAATTTATCAATTTTTCATTACTATGATTTGAAGTCAATTTTGCTGATGTAATTTTAATCAGTTTCAAACAAAGCCTTCTAACAGTTATTTCAAAGAAGCGTCGAAAAATATTCGTTTTCTGATTCAAGGGTTAAAATCCCAATTTGTATGTCTTGTTGTTTCAGTAAATTCTCTTGTTTTAAAAGTCACGAGGAAGAAACTAGAAGTGAAATTGTAATTTTTCACAGAGAATGAACATTCATCCACAAGCATCTGATAAGAGCAGACAATATCATAACGAGCTGGATGAAATCGTTAGACAACGAGAAGAGAGGAAGAAGAAAGACTCATTAGAGCAAAGACAGAAATCAGTTGAGGTAAATCTAGGCCCACGTCTGAATGTCTTCAAAATACCAAAATATTTGTCTTTTTCTCGCTCATTATCTTTCAAGAGTAGATTCTTACACAGCAGTTTTTTAATAAGATCATTTTTTGTATTTATCTTAATTAATGATAACCTAATTCAAAAAAAACTTTATCCTAAAAATGAATGAATAAATTTCCACCCTTTATCATTACAATTAAGTTTTCCTTGGCGCCTACTCCTTCGATTTCTAAATTGTATTACTTTGAGGTCTTTCTTCCAAATATTTTCTAGATATTAATGTTAATACAATAAAATATAAATTCAATCATTTGTTGAGTTTCCTGTTCATTTTTTTACGCTAAACGGTTATCCTAGCACACCCTTGGTACAAAGTTTTTCAACCTTTTCAGTACTTGAGAAGGGCTCGATAATTGCAAGACTTGATAACCTATCTTGTGACCCGGAATGTTTATTATTAACTTTGTATTGTATTCTATCTTATCTCTTCTTATCTCTTCATTACAGCATGCCAAAGCAATGGAACGAGCCTGGGGGAAACCGGGAAACGGTGCTCCAAACATCGATACTAAAAAGGCCAAAAGTAAGACGTTTTCTTGGTTTTAAATTTCATATGTTGTCCAGCTTTAAATGCAGATTTTTATGCTTCCTTTTTTTCTATATTTTTAAATTTACTTTGCGAACTAAACCTGCTAACTTAACCAAAGTTAATGTATGGTAAAATTCTGTACGTTCCAGGGGATCTTTTAACATACAAACTAGCAGGGAATTTCTCCAGCAGGCCCTTGAATTTCTTACCAGTGAAAATTTCTTAAAAGATCTCCTGATACGTTCTTCTGAACCTCCAAAGATTTTAAAAGCTGAAAAGTGGCTGTATTCTCTTTCTTTTTCTTTCATTTTCTTTGTTTCCTTGATTCTACAGTCCCCTGTAGTTACGCTCTATCTGAAAATTCATGTAAAATCTTCTTAGCACATCTAAGCAGTAAATTATTTCGTTACTTGTAAATGCTGGTAGAGTTTTATTTTCATTCATCTCTCTTTTCCGTTTCCTTCTCTTAAATTTCAAAACGAAGCATCAAAAGCCTTAACCTTTTTGCGTTCTCCTCCGCAGTTGAAATGATGCCAGCCGATCATGGAATGAAATGGAGAGACAATTAGTTACCATAGAAACGAACCATGGCAAACGAAACTAAGCAAAGGGGATTTTTGTTACTACCGATGCATGCACACGTATATTTAGGTTTTTATATAGATAATGTAACGGTATTGTCTTCATTGGCATAGGTATTAAGCATGACTTTGAAAGTTACTCTTAATAAACCCATGCATCCTTTACTCAACAAATACAAGTCAAAAATTTTCACTTCCTCGTTTGCAAGTGAGAGTCATAAAATTTTGAAAAGATAAAACCTAGAATAATCCAAAACCTTTGGGTTGTGAGAACCCATTCAAAGCCTGGGCGCTCTCAACATTTCAAGCATCTGGAATTTTCCTTTATAAAGTCTTGCCTAATGTCTATTCATTTCAATTTTATATATATATCTTAATATCTAATCAATTTGTACTCATGTAGCCTTTGGTTTTCTTCTGTATAAAGAAATACAGTAAAATTATTTATTTCAAGGCCTTACCACGATTTTTTTATCATCTATTAGCTCCAACTTCTGTTGCCTCGATTTTTCATTTCACTGCTTCGCTTTTACAAGAATCTGAGCTAGTATTTCAAATGTTAATGATATAAAACAAGGTAATATTTTGCTGAATTCCGTAACATTTTTTTTTTGGAATAGGGTTAACTATTTCCATCTTTTTTAATCCATCATTAAATGCTCTATCGATCGATATGACGTATTTCGCACTACCAAAGCCGAAAAATTGCCATTTGCAAAAATCAGTTTCAAAAAGTTTATAGGAATCGTAATACACAGGAGTAAAGAAACGTGAGTCTGCATAATCGATCAGCACAGGAAAGTTTAGCAGATCTGGATGTTTTACGTTTTGAAAATTGCTTTATTCAGATGCAGAAAAGCGTAATGTTTGCTGCGGATTGAACTATAAACGCTGCACCTTGTTATAGGCACCCATTGTAGACCTAGAAGATCTTTATCATTAAAATCGTTGCCAGTTTCTGACCTCAGTTATAATTACCCATTTGATTCTAGGAGATTAACCTTTTAACCCAGTTACTTTTTTCACACCTATAGGGTCATGTAGTCATAAGCACAAATTGGCAAACAAAGTAACTTTATTTTCAAACAATGTTGACTGATAATATAGTCTTCAATCGAGATAATAGGTATTACTGGTAAGGTCAAAGGAACTGAATGCCTGCCTTATCGAATCACCTGCCAAACCGAATGTTACCCATAGCATCTAGGTACGAAAATCTGGGCCTAAATTCTGCCTAAGCGACCTAGCAACCAAAATCGTAGTTGTATTATCGGCAGTGATCTGGCTCTTGAAAATTCATGAGATGGATTTTACCCTTTACCAAGAGGTTTGTTCTTTAGTCCTATCTGATTTTTTATTTTGTTAAATTTAATGCTATATTTTTTCAAGCTAAGGGGATTAGTTCAATAAGTATAAAGATATATTGAGCGAAAATGTATGTTAACTAGATGAACATTTACCTCTGGCAAATATCTTGTTTATTGAGTATACATCCATGATGATAAAGTTTGTGTCTTCAGCGCGAGAATCTCACGGTTGACTGAATGCACGAAAACAACAATAACCCAGTTGCTTTTTCACTGTATTAAGAGGGAAGAAAATCTATCTGCTGAAAGGAGGATACTCATGCAATAATCTTTTTTACTTGCTAAACATTCCTCAAAACATCAGAAATATTATGCCTAGAATCAAGGGTCTCTTGGAATGAATTTCAGCGTAATGCACTTTTATTAGTGCAAATATAAAACATTTTGGTGTTGAAATTAATGCATTATGCCTTGAAGCAGAAAATGATTTTGCAAACTGATATTTTTTCTATGCAAGTTCGTAATTTTAGTTTACAATAGTTTACAATAATGCTCCTACTGCTCTCTCAGTTTTCCTCTAAGTCAAATATCATGTGCAGAGCTTATCGCTAGGTCAAACGTTTAATCTAAGTTTCCTGTCTTATTAGATGAGATAGAGCCACTGATAGCTACAGCAATAACTGCTGTCCGTTTATCAATACCGATCTTAGAGCTCAAGGTCCCCTTGCACGAAATTAATTGATAGGCTGCAACAGAAACTTTATCTCGAAGATTGCGTTAGTTGTTATGGAAGATTGACAGAGGAAGAAACAACACAACAGCCTACTCTGAGGAACGAAAATGAGGCTCTCGAGATTTTAACTTAAATTGTTTTCATGCGGTTACCATTGCAAGTAGTCAAGATTTGTCAGTTGAGGCTTTCTATGCTACTTTCAATAATTCAATTCCTTGGGTTTTTATAAAGAAAAATTTGCAGGGAATAAAGATATAGTTAAATGAGAAACCTATAGGGTAAAGCGCGGTTGTTACAAACACAGAAGAAAACTGACCTTAAGGTCCACTCGCCCTTAGATTTTTCATAGCATTTCAATGAGATTTTAACTTAAATTGTTCTTAAAACATAAAATGAGAGTCAAGTTTGAGTTGCGGGATTGGTTAGGCCTTTCGAAAAATTTAGCAAATGTAGCCTTTCTCTAAACACAGATCTAGGCTTGCAATGTCTGCGATTTGAATGTTATTGTTGAAACAAACATGATGGAAGTAATCAGAGAAAAGGAAATAAAAATTGATTCTTGGAAGAGCATCCTTTTACATCCGTTTAACTGCAAATACAGTCTTAGAACACGGTACAATTTGCCGCCATCATGCCGAAATGAAAATTCTTCATGGTTCATTGAGCAGGAAATGAACCATTTCATATTGCTTGTTATTTAATCATCCAAAAACAATAGATTAATTGTGACATGTGTTATAATCATGTCGATGCGATATATTGTTAATAGAGAAAGATTGCTTATCGTATTTCGCAACTGTTTAAGCATGTTAATGAGATTTTATCTTGCACCGGTCCTAAACCATTCACATCATAAGAAAGTTAGAAATATTTTCTCCAATCAAGCGTGAAGCCTCTCAACAATAGGATATACCGGCACGTTAGCTCGACTACTTCCTCGTAACCTTCCTAGTGGACTAGTCCATGCTCATTGTGAACTTCAAGGTCGACTGTTATTCCTTTTGACAAAAGGATTGCGATGGATCATGCTGAGCAAGGAGAGTTCTGGATGGTACGTTCAAATGAATAAATCACAGTTCCTTTGATTCAGTATTGATTATAAAATATAATCAATGGCATTTAATCTAATTATGAAATATAATCAATAGCATTTACTCTAACAGCATTGAGATGAAAGATAAGCACATGTGAAAAGGTTTGCACGAGGCAAAATGAGTGTTAGTATCTTTTGCTGAATCTGGAAAACAGCGACAGATAGATGGTCATATCAACCTTTATCAATGTGATTTTTCATCGTGTTTTTTCGGACCCTTATTCTGACGTTTTATGCTCTGAGGAGTGTCAGACGAAAAAGCTTCTAGCCAATATGTTGTAAAATTTTTGCTTTTTTCAAAGCCATTTCCAAATATAAAACAAAATTAGAAATGGTATCCACTCCAATTATTGTGGTGTATTGTGTTTCAAACAAAGAAGAGAAGCAGGCCGCCATTTGATGGTGATAGTGACATTGGGTCTTTTTGGCCATGCAATACAAGAAAGCCAGGTTGTCGGAGGCCGTAGGTTATTTGAAAGAAGAAGCTTCCCTGCGAGCGGAGCGAGCAGAAAATCTTATGACCATGCCCTTTAGATTAGCTTAAAATATTTTTCAGAATATTTCTAGCAGTTTTTTTCGTGCAATCATTTAAAACATTTATGTTTTTTTTTCAAAACATGTTTTTATTACATTTGATTAACTTCAGTCTTAAAATTTACATAATTACTTTATAAGACCCAACATGCCTCGGCTTATTCCTTGGAATCTTAGCAATACCAGGATTTATTGCATTATTCTTTTTATCTATTTCTTTTCCAGTATTCTTTCTTTTTTCTTAAAAAACACTTTTTGCATTATGAAGTGCGTTTGTGATTAAATGTATGTTATTTTTATTGTTAAAGCTGGTTTTAGTTGAGTTTCACACGTAGATTGATTCTATTATCTCATTTGACTTTTGATTATAGTTTGTATTCATTTGTCTTTATTTTAAAAACATAAAAATCAGTAGTATTCACTGCACATTTTTCAATTCACCACAGCACATTTTCGATTCATCACTGCACAAATTGGTCATCGCTGCACCTTAAATTAATCCTTGCATTAATACCTGTAAATACATTCGCAGAAATCTCCATTAAGGAGCACCTACTTAAGACAATGTCCAAATCATACGAAAAACGTTTTTTTCCAAAACGTTTTTTTCTGTTACTAAAGTCTCCTTTAAAATAACAGCCACAAATCTCACCATCAAATGTAAACTTTGAGTCTAAAGGGCCTGTTGTATATGGCTACCATTGTAAGTAGTCAAGATTTGTCAGTGTTTTTATTATCTAATAATTGTTGCTTGTCCTCTTAAAAGTCGATGCCTGTTGTCTTGCCCTCTTCACCACAACCATCACCAGCATCACCAGTAGAGCCACTGGACCTTAGGGATATTGGCGACCTGCCTGTGAAACTAGAGCTACGGTATGCTATAGAGTCGAGAAGAAACGAGAAAGGTTTAGATATTCCACCCACAATGGTACAGCCAAAGAAACTGAGACTCCAGGTAACAATACTTTTATTTTATCCAGGCTGTCTGCATTATCATGATGATTATTATTCTCAATTTGTACTCATTCACGTAACGGTGAACAATATTTATCAGATCATATATAGATAAAGCTGGCATTTTGCATGTATTTGGTAAGATATCCTTCATGTAAAGCAGTTTGAGTAATGCAAGGATACTTTTCAGCTCACTCCAGAAGAAGAGGAAAGGCGAAGAGTCAGAAGACAAAGGAACAAATTAGCAGCATCGAAATGCAGGGTGAAGCGCAAAAATCATGTTCGCTGTTTAATGAAGGTATTTTGTTTGTAGCCTGTTATAAGGGACTGTTCTAAATACATCAGTGGCAAATCATTGTTAGACGTTACTGAATAAACGGCGCGGCGGATACCACTACAAAATTTTGCAAACTCTTGACTGGTGAAAACATTGATGAAAGCAAAACTTTTGTTAATATATCTTCGCAAGAGCGTACACATATATACAAGGTAATATACAAGGTTCTCTCACTCTGGTAACCAGTAAAAAGTGGTTCAAAGTACCCCAGAAGATCGATACACAGTGATTTCTGTCCAATCCAAAACCAACTCAAATTTTTCTGATAAAATCAAAAATTCATGATACAATTAAACGCAAGTTCGAAATCGAAAAAACAACAAAAGTTCTGTAAGAAATGCAATACTTGTTAGAGAGTTGCAATGCAATACTACACGCAAAAAAGGAATTCAGTAAAATCAATATTTCAATATTTCCTATTTCCAAAGTGAGATTGTTCCATGAGGTCCACAAATTGAAAAACATGAGTTTCAGTGGTATAATATTTGATTTGATATGCATGGATGACGATGTTTAAGGCGATCAACAAACACTTTTCCATTTTTTAATACAAATTGACCAATCAGTGGGTGTGATTCAACTCATATGCTTATTGATTGGTTAACATTGATTGACAGATGGTTCAAGCCATTGTTATATCTGTCGACTACCTTTAATGGATTCATTTGTTTTGTTTTAGCAATCTGACGATCTTACAAGAGCCAACAACAAATTAGAAGTAGAAATTGCTAAGCTGCGTCACGAGAAAGACAAGTTAATGGACGCCCTAAAAGCCCATCTTTGCGCTAGAGGTGAACACCACCAAGAGAATAGGAAACGAAACTCTGCATAGTGAAACAAACTTAGGTAGCTACTTAAAAGAATGAAAATTAGCACTTAGAACGCAGTGAAATAGTTCGTGAAGGTGGAATCCCGTAAGAGTGACTATAATGTGAATATGAAGTTCCTTAAGAGATCAACATAACTTCCCTATTAACTGTTCATTTTGACCCCACAACTAATAGAAATTTGACTATATAAAAACGATACCCTTTTTAACAGATTCTCAAAAATGATAACTTTACTCGGATCTAGAATAAAAAATATGCTTCTCTGGCGTTGAAGTAACTGCGCTTAAAGGAATGTATTGTTGTAGGTATCCGTTTCAAGTTTGTATTTAAACGCTTCATAAAAAGTTCAGTTGTTTCAGAAATCTTGAAAAGGCTCAGGTTGGCAAAATATTGTCAGTTTTCCGCAAAAACACCCACGAATGGTATCACACATACCATTAGGACCCCATTTTTGGCAGCTCTTGACTTCAACATGACATTGTATGTAGATGACTTTGAAACGAATCATTTCTTGATATTTTGTATTTAGTTTTTCATATTCTTCTGGAAGTGTTTAATATTTGCATTTTTGGGAATTTTTCTATTTTCTTTTTACAAAAGAATTAATAGGGTTTTGAAAATAGATGTTCTAAAAATTTGTATACAGATTTTTAACTTTTAAAATTTGTAAAGTTTGAGATTTTCTCAATTTTTCATACATGTGAGATGATTTTCGTGTTTTTATGTTTTTGTATCAACAAACAATCATTGTAAATAGTTTAGTGATAATGTAAATTTTTTTGTGAATCATGTTTTTTCAAATTTTTTTCTTGAGAAATGATGGATGATAAAATTATGATATGAACTTGGGCTCGGTTTTTTTCGAGATCTGATCAAATTTTTTTATCCAAGGAAATCAAATATGGGCCATTATGGGCAGATAAGCTGAAAAATCAAGTTAACGAATTGAAAAACACAAAAAAATATTGATCCAAACACTCAAAGTTTTCTTATCAGCTGCTCTAATACTCTGAGAATTGCCAGACACAAAACCTCAATCGGTAAATTTCGGCGTTTTAAACATTTCATGAATTCATAAATGACAGTTAATAGCATACAGCCAACTTTGGTCAAACTATGTATTATCTAATACGCTGTAATGATGCCTAACGCTATTTCTTCTTTGTCTTTTTCTTGCTTTTACCGCCTTTTGCTGCCTCATTTGGGTCTACGCCCTGAGCTAAAGCCAGCCTCTTCTTCAAGTCAAGAAGCTTTTCAACCTCCTTTGCAATCAAGTCTTTCTCTTCTTGCTCTTGCTTCACTTTGCGGACAATCGCCCCCTAAAAGCATTTAAAGTTAGCAATACCACGTTTATTCAGACTTTTGCTAACAACAGAAATTGCAAACAAACATCCTTGTTTTTCTACAAAGTGGAGGGTTATAAATATCTTCTCAAAGTTCTTTTAGAAGATTGATGGTAAATCAAGGTGGAAACATAAATTTTGAATCGGCCTTGCAATATTTGTTGAATCAAAACAACCCTTACTTTGAAACAAAATACGCCTCTGGTACAACAAAATTTAAAGTTACTAGAATGTTATGTCTCTACTTTTCCGTGCTATTTTCAAAGATATATTAACCAAAATCTAAAAAATTTTCAAGCCAGCAATTTTCAAGCCAGCACTGAAAACATTTCAGCCTTAACCATAATTGACAGGCTAGGTGTTATGAAAAAGTCGATTTGAAATGCCAATTCCATATGGCTCCGAGCCATACATGAACGACTTTCCAGACTTGGCATTTTAGAATCATCAACAACCAACAGCCATAAACACATAATTCCCAATGAATAAGCTTTCAGGAATCAAACTTGTGTTTTAGTAATCCTAAATAAAATTCTTAGCTGACCTGTTTGGCAACCTCTTCTTCAAGTTTCTGGATGTTCTCTTTGTCCTCGCCAGGGGCACTAGCTGCTGCTTTTAGCTTTTCTTTATTTTCATTTGCTTTCTTTTGCTACAAAATACAGAAATTACGTCATCGCCAACAAAAGAGAAGAAATGTATGATACATTGTCGTTCTTGTATTTCACATCATCAACGAAATTATTCCATAAATATTGCAATTATTAGAGAATTAGATCTGCGCAAATCATAGCAACCACTGATTGAGAACGATCAAGTGATTGCAAACATGCAACATGCTACCAGGTAATGTTTACCTGCAACTGTATCAGAGTCATTGCATATTGACGAGTGAAATTGCAAAGGAAAAATTATAAAAATGAAGTTCATAAGTAATATTAACTAAATTGTTCAACCCATTGATACTCCGTAATGCAAAAGCCACTAAAACTGGATTAGAAAAAGATTCTAAGCGAGCGACACAATAAGTGGAAGAAACACGAAGATGACAAAAGACTCACTGCTGTTGTTGGTTTTCCTTTACCGGCAAATTTTGCTTTCATCATTTCCCCGAAAGAAACGTCAATTTTCTGGAACAGTGGACTTGGCTGGAAAGGAATCCCCACTTTTGTCACAAATAAATTAAAAATTTGGTTACCATCATCAACATCTAAAAGGACCAAGGAGCACAGAAAACAAGGCGGCCACGCGGTCAATTGCCGTGAGGAAGGCCACTTTAAACAAATAATACTTAAGTACCACGCCCAGACAACACCCTGTTTTTATTGATTTTTCTTATGAAAGTTCTCAGAACTAAGTGGCATTGCCCGGAGGAAAGGTGGACACATTTCTGGATCCTGATAAAGTCATCAAAATAAAAAATACATTGGTGATAAAATTCTTAAAACAAGCTGAATTACGACACAATATGTGAACTTTATCGACATATAAACATATTTTAGCACTTAGATACAGAAAAAAGGTTCTCAAATTGCATCCTTTCGAAAAACATCTAACACAACTTCAACTTTATTCGATGCTACAAAAACACCAACAACTATTTCTCAACATCGAATATCAATTTTGCATAAATCATATACAGAAAATCTCAAAAAATCATAAATGCAAATTGGAATCAAATAGAAACGCATATTTAGTATTTACAATTCCAATTTTGTGTCCAGCTTCAAGCATGGGGACAAACGATTCAACCACGATCACGTGTTCTTTTGGCAGCTGAAAGGAATAATGAGACAGAATTAAGAATTTCATCAATGGGACAACTTTTCCAAACAAACATTATCAACTTCATAATTGGCACAAGAGGCTATCATGGATAACTTGGAGGTTTAAAAGCCTTGAACTGAATCCCAAAGCATGGCAGTTAGAAACACATGGTTTGTGAATGCAATAGTACCTGAGTCTGGGAGCATATCTCATCGCTTGTCATTGGCATGTATGGCTTCAAAAGCACACCAAGAAGAGCACCCAAATTGCAGGCCAGACTTATCACTGTGGCAGCACGAGCTCTGTATAGAGAAGCGACAATTATTTTTGTGCAACGCCATTGATTTTCTATTCTAGCACGACTATGCCGTTAATTCAACACCCCTTCTTAACATATATATGCAAAACAAGAAGCATCTAAGATCAACATTCCAAGATCAGAGACAAAAATTTCTTAAAGCTTGCACGAAAAATGCCAGAGAAAAAAGAGGGATGATTCCAGATAAAAATGGCTCAATCAGTGTCTAGAAACATGACAGTTCCGTGGCTACGAGCTGGAAGAAAGTCGTTTTGAGAGAAAACAATGCATACCTTTACAATAGTAGATAAAGTGCAAGGCAATTACCGCTTTGCCTGCATTTTTTTCCTGACAAAGCGCAATGGCCAAATCATAGATGATTTTACTTAAATTCCATTGGTAAGAAACATTTATTCAAAAGATACAAAAACAATCTTGAGGACGGCAAAAAGTGCGAAACTTTATCCGGAGAAAGGTTGAGACGTTTTCGGAACTCTGGGCTCAATATTTCTTATGAAAACAAAAAGTGCTTAGATAAAAACTACCAAAGTAGAAAAATCCACCCTAGCAAGGTTGCTACATCAAAGCATACCACATTGAGCTAACCACATCAAACTAGCCACATCAAGCTGACCACATCAAGCTTGCCATATCAAGTTTACCATATCAAGCGTACCACATCAAGTTTACCATATCAAGCGTACCACATCAAGCTTACCACATCAAGATTACCACATCAAGCTTACCACATCAAGCTTACCATATCAATTTACCACACCAAGTTTACCATACAAAGCTCGTCATATTAAGCTTGCAATATCAAGCTTACCGCGTAAAGCCTACCATCACATCAAGTTTTAAAATATCAAGCTTAGACTATCTAACTTGGAATGATTAGCTTACCAGATCAAATAATCAACGATCAAACTTACTTTTCTTGTTCATTTCCTTTTACTAAAACCCAGGGTTTTGCGGCCTGCATATACTGATTTCCAGTCTTTGAAATACTGAGAATGTGCCTCAGCCCATCTCTAAGTCTAAAAGGAATGCAAGCACCCTTTGGAATAATGCTAACAAGAGATTTTTTTATGCAGTTACAGTCGATGTCGTGCAATATGGCAGATTTTACCCTGACCCTTTGAGTATCAATCTAATCTTAATTGCTCTAGGGGCTATTTCAAACCTGTATAAATTGCACGACATTATAAATATAGAGTTGATACTCGAGGGCAGATAAAAATAAGCAAATTGAAAGATAGGCGCACTTGATTGGTCTTGTGTTGTCCAATCAGGGTCCGATAGCATCTGGCGTGGATTGATAATCATCGCGAGAAATGAAACACTGCCGTCTAGGCAATCATAGGTAATGTAAGCCAAAGGTTCTATAAAAAATGTTGTAAACAAACCTTTCAGATTATCGTGTCCGTATATTATATACATTGATAATGCAAAAAAAACAGCTACACCAAATGACAAACGTGATTACTCACTTTATTTTCTCTAAACAGTCAACGTAATTTTTCAAATCTCTATTGACTGACGCTAAAAATGCTTCGTCTTCTGCATTCAGGTTTATGGGTTGTATTGTGCTGTCAAAATAGTTCTTCAAAAACACCAGGGCCCTGAAAAATATACAAACTAGATGAAAAATCTGGACTACTGGAAAAAAAATGAAGACAAGGAAATACAAAAACGCGCTTTGCTGACAATGATCTGGTTACTGAAAATAACTGAAAAGAGCTGCAAAAGATATTCAAAAAGAAGTATGATCTGGACACCATACCTAATTCAAACTGAGACCTTGGTAAAGATTCAAAACAAAAATTCACCTGTTGATGAAATTACCAAGATTGTTGAGCAACTCTGAGTTGTTCCTTGTCACGAAATCTGCCCAACTGAACGCACTATCCTAGAGAACATAAATGCATTTGTAAGGTTCTTTAAACCCAAAAGTAGTTACGTATGTTTATTGTGGCAGTGTACCCAATAAGAGGAAAGATCAAATGCGTGCATATATGACACTGACATTTTCAGGTTTGAAAGAATAGTAATTGATTTTTGCAAGATTTTTAATTGAAATTTGAAAGGTTTTGGTAAAGTTTTCAACAATAATTAAACCATTCAACAGACACAAATCAAAATGTAAAAACAACGCTTAGAAGTTGAAATTGAAAGTGAAACTCGTATGAAGACATTATCAGGTTGTAATCAACATATCATAAAATGTTAGAAGAGGTTTCAGCATCTTAATGGTGGTCGCTTCTAAACAACTTTCCAAATAATACCTGGTTTTCTGGACGCAGCAACAAGAGATAAAATCTAAAAATATCTGCAGGAATTCCCGTTTCCTCAGCGTTATCACCAAAGACACCAACACCTCGGCTTTTGGAGAACTTGTCATCTTCATAATTCAAATATTCTAAAAAAGAATAAAAATAAATGATCAATAATTACCGGGCATTCAATGATATTAGTTATGAGTGATTGCCTGGAAAACAAAGAAAAGTTAATTGCTGCAATGACGAAAACAGAAGCTGAACGCATATGAGCAAAAACATTAAAAGTAGAAGAAAACGACTTGATAATGTCAAAAAAGAAGTATATCAGGATTTACAAAAAGTTTACATGAATAATTAGATTCACGAACATAAAAACAAAAATAATTCAAATAGCCTTTGTAAAATAATTCAAAGTTTTGGTATGGGAATATGGGTTTATTCTTGAGAGACAACTCAAATCAGTTTACCTGTGGCACTGATATCGTTCAATAGGGTGTAATTGTCATCGGCACCAAGGAGTGAGCATGGGAAGACGACAGTGTGAAATGGGACATTGTCTTTTGCCATGAATTGAATTAATCGTACCTGATAACGAAGAATTGTTTGAGAAGAAAGTGACGGCATATTGCTAGTGAATAAACGAGAATAGAATCTTTTGAAGGTATCTCTAGCTATTCATTTGCTGAGCATGGTAAACTGTATGCAAAAGATCAATTCAGAACTCAAAATTCAATCAAATATGGCTACATACAAACCTGTTCAGGGTTTTTCCACCATTTTTCCCAATGTTCTGTATAATTAGCAGTGATCGATAGATACCTGAAATCAAAACACACGGGGACGTAGCGGAGGTAAAATCACGTAGAGTGAAATTCATTATTCAAATGTAACTTAATAACCAGATATCTTTCAGAAATTTTTACAACATAGGCTCATCTACGTATTCAATACAGGAAAAGTGACTTTTAAACAGAATGACTATATTGAATCACTAGAGTCTCGTTATAAGTAAAATAATACTTTCAAGATCCATATAAACAAGATGATTGAAAATACAAACTCTAATTCAAATTTTCATTGGAGTAAATATTTTCCAGCTAATACAAGAATTATCTCGATAAGAAAAATATTACCACATAAAAAATTTTCTGTATAACATACCCAATTGGTGCATCAAACCAAACATAGAACACTTTGTCTTTAAAGCCCTCCATGGGAACAGCTGTGCCCCATTTCAAATCACGTGTGATGCAGCGAGGCTTTAATCCTTCATGTAACCATCCTTTGGTGATGTTTTTGGAATTAGCAGTCCAGTTACCTATACAAAACGTGGAACAAATATCACAAGACTTGGTAAATTCAAGCCAAATAAGCTTGCGTAACATTCAAGATGATACAAGGTCATTTAGTTACACTGGGTCATTAAGTTACACTGGTGTAGTTGCAGATTCCAAATAAATTGGCAAAACAAAAGGGGCCCCTAAGATATCCTAATATTCATGTTGTTATGATTTCGCTTTAGCTGACCTTGTTTTCAACAATTTTAAAACTTCTTCAACTGAAGCAAATAACTCAGCCCCCCTAGTTAGCGAAAAACGAAAAATCCAATATTTTTACACTTTGCTTCTTTGTTCAATATGCTATAAACCAATGAATGCGACTTTACTGCAGTCCGTAGATTGAGTCTAATTTCAATCTTACTTTTAAGGGTCCCAAGTGCTTTTGTTATTCCACAGTTCATTGCATTTAAGTATCACAGATGCCTTCATAAAAGGTGAATTTGTCATAGAAAGGCTACCATTTCATGGTTTTTCTAGCAGGGGGTAATCATAAATTTAATACCAACATTAAAGGTTGCTGTAATGAAACTTCAAGCACAAAGGCATGATCTTTACGTACCCTTCTCCATGGATTCATCTGACCACTGTCTTAGTTGAGGCTCAATCTATATAGACCGATTAATACCATTTAGACAGAAGTATAAAACAGACTTCGACCCTTACATACTCTCAATTGACTTAATTGACTTAATAAGCAAAATACTTTATCTTGCCCAATGAAAATTGCATAAATAAAAAAATATAACAAAATTAAAGCATCGTTTCATTATATTTCATTTCATTATTAATTACAAAGAGCACTAAAATTTGGGATATCTCTCAAATTCAAAGAGGAAAGGACAAAACCATTAGATTTACTGGTTTCTCTACAAAAGGACAGTTTTCAAATTAACGAAAATTTTTTACAAGGTCAAATTACCTTTGGCAAATCCAAGAAAATATGTTTGCTTGTTCTCACTTTTGGTGTTGTGCCGCACATCTTACATCTTGGTGACTGAAAATGGAGAAAGGAGTGTATGAAACTCTAGTCGATACAGAATAAACTACTTACACTCGTGTAATTGCAGATTCAAAAAAGTAGCACGCAAATATTACTTTACAAAAGGGACAGGATTATTTGAAAGTGTAGTATGAGAGTGCATAAAAGATTATATTGTAAACTATCATGATTTAATTACGTCGATACTTGTAAATTTTTTAAAGTTACAAAGGAATTTGCTAAGACACTCAGAAGATGATAACACGACTCAGGGACAAAATGAATCACCCGAACAAAACAGTCTGAGCAATGAAACATTCGGTAGAAAAAAAATGATAAATTCACATCATACAATTTACGGGGTGACAATTTTTTTATAAAAATCCATAAGGACCATAAAAACTATGTAAAATCTATTACTTTTAACTGTTAGTTAAAAATATCAATACAATAACCACTCAGTCTTAGCTTCTACTGCTCTTAGATGGACAAGTGCCCCTCTATAAAGTATAAACATTTTTATTTTTCTTACTGTTTCAAACAATAGTGCCCTCCGAATAATTCTACCCCTCCTAGAGCACAGTACTGATAATCAGGGAGGCTAAGGTGCTGTTTACAAATCTCAAAACATTGCAATTTTGTTTACTAAACAAAAATCCAATATCATTTCCTCTTTTTTCATGAATTCTATAATTTTCTTGTGAAAAAGAACATCTTCATGGTGATAATCCATCCGATAGAAATCATATTGAAATAAAAAATGACTGCAACAGAAAGCAGTAATCGGGTTGACAGAAAAGGTAAAAATGGAGCAACGTCTTCTTTAAATTTAATTTTCAACACAAATTAGAACCAAAAATATTTTATAAGAAAAAGAAAAATAAAAATATTAGGTCCCACCGAGATTTGAACTCGGATCGCTGGATTCAAAGTCCAGAGTGCTAACCATTACACCATGGGACCTCCGACGAGGATGGGATTCGAACCCACGCGGGCAGAGCCCAATGGATTAGCAGTCCATCGCCTTAACCACTCGGCCACCTCGTCGATGCACACAAGGAGGCAAGAACTAGAAGTGATCTCAGTAAGGAAGCAGTTGAAAGTATTGCAGTTTTACAAGGAAAATATTAAACGGAACTATTAAATTTAAATTTTAGAGGGATCGAAATCACTCTAAAATGCGTACAAATTCAGAAGATTGGGGTTATCGATGCTAGAAATTTAGCAACACTCAAAAGCCTTCTTTATCAACACAACGAGTGATGAACGTTCCTGGTCAGTAGCAAAAATGAATGATTTGTACCTTTAACTCTATAGCATTAATCAATTTGCCACATGCATCGCATTGATCTCCACGTGCATCCTAAAATAATAACTTCCATCTGAATATCTTGCAGTTGCATTTGATACGAGATGCCCCACTCCCATATAAAAAAACAATCCAAGGAACCATTATAAAATTGAACGAAGTAAAATTTACTAGGCAGCAAAAGTTGCCATTTCTTCCACAGATACCAAAGTTGCAAGGAATACCACTACAATTTTTGCCTGAGATTCTGTTAATTTTTTGTCCAAACAGGACCTTCGGCTACTCAATACTTTTAATCGAAACAAAATATTACTCAATGGGTTTACCTGATTGCGATAAAGTCATTCTAAACATTAAAAAAGAAGCATAAAACCAACAAAGGACATAGGTTTGGGGGAGGGGGTAGCTGGCGAAATGTACAAGGGGGCCCTCTAAATGAGACCGATCACCTGGATTGAATGGTTACCAAAAAGGCAATTTAGAATATTAGATACCAACAACGACTTTTGCAGATTTTCAAGAGTGTAATAAAATTACTTGAAGTTTGAAGTTAGAAGGTACCTCATAGCTGCAAAAGGGGCAAGTTCCTTCGACAAATCGATCAGCCAAAAATCTATAAAAAGATTTTAAGAAACGATCAGCTGAGAATTGTTACTCGTAGAGAAATGTATGATTTTCTAACATATTGCTTGAAATAATCAAAGATAAAAAACAGGTTTCTTTGTCATTTTTTGAGTAAAGTATTATGTTAATAGACCAGCTTTAAGGATCCGGCATAGGGTTAATATTAATGCACATCAAATACGTGTCTGCTTACTGTCAATTCTAATCAAAAATTGGAACAAGCTCTTCAGAACTATTGTGCCATGCATTTCAGCACAAGTGCGTCCAACACTGCAAAAGTTGATATATAAAATCCTTCCACTTCCCGATGCGATCTACCCTTCTACTCACCTACTACATTTGATGCACTGCAGCTGCTCAAGGGTGTCTTCAAGTAAAAATTTATTCTTCTCGATCTTCCAGAATATATCTTGGGCAATCCTTAAATAACATCAACAAAAACTCATTTACTAACATGTCTACCGTACGCGAATACTCCGAATAAAGCAAGAAATCAAGAAAATGGTTCTATAAATTCGAGGTTGATATAAACCAGACCCGATTCATTCGTTTGTAGTTTTCAGGATTACAAGCGGAGAAGAATCATTAAACCTTCTTCTTGAATCAGAGGAAGAACAGTCATTTTAGAGATTACTCAAGAGACACTAACTGAAAGTTTACCAACGTCATAGAAAATGCAATGGATTCGCTTTGTTTTATGTTTCTTAATAGGTGTATCGTACAATACCTCATTTTAAACGTGTGCTGATGAAACTTTTATGAATTGTTTCATTTTTGATAAAACTGTTTGAAAATATTTCGAGCAAAACTATTTCTTGCAGAGAGTATATATTTTTAGAGTATATTTATTTCCTAACTAAACATTTTAGATTACAATTCTGACTAACTATACTCTGACGGCGTAAAAAGGTTAAGTATGTCTTGATGTCGTAAAAAAGGTTAAGTAAGTATGCTTTTCACAAAGAAACTACAAAGTGCTATTCGTAAAATCTGAAGTTTTGCATAATCTTCGTAAAACTTGAAGGTTCGTAAAATCTGATGTTTTGCATAGTCTTCGTAAAATTTGAAGGTTCGTAAATTCTGATGTTTTGCAGCATAAAATTATTACTTTATTGAAATTTATCTTGTGATAAACAAAGCTTCAATAAGATACCATTTGAGCAAGAGCACACCTCGTTTGTATTAACAATACTTTTAATTATCAAAATCCTTATGGGCAAACTCCCAGTTGTGGTTGGGCAGGGGAAGAAACAATTTTTCAAAGCGTCAGTTCGTTCTTTGCTTATTTGCACCCCGTCATTAGTGGGGTTTCTGATGGGGTTACTATTAACCTAATTCTCTGGGGCATCAGCAGCACTTTTTCAACATCTAAATAAACCATAGTTTTAAGGGAGGTAATTAAAAAGTAAAAAATATTAAGCTGCCGAGAGATAGTAAAATCTGACTTGTTCATGTGCAAATGCAAAACAAAAGAAAAATGACAAATTCGAAAAACAAAGAAGGGCAGAATGTTATCTGGGTCTCCATTCCTAGATCCTCAATTCAACTATAAACAGTGTTTTAAAAAATAAACCTAGTTTCGAAACGAAAATTGGAAGATAAAAAGCGAGAAGGTAAGATGTTTAAGACAGTATTGCCATACTTGGTTTGTTCTTCTGTGGTTGTCCTTCCAAAACAATCGAATTCAATATTAAACCATTTGTATATATCTGCATGTATCTTGTGATATTTGTCGCAAATTTGCTGAGGCGTTAGTCCCTCTTCGATTGCCTAAGGAAGAGCAGAAACTTGGGCTTATTGAGATCGTACTCTAGTCTCTACTCTCTCACTATCAAAAAGGAAATGGTTTAGCCTGCTATGACGTACCAACCTAATTTTCTTTTTGTTGTTAACATTGAAACTTTTAACTACTAGGAAATATTTCCAATGGTAAGCAATAACATTGGACCAGACTTTTATATAGTTCTTTGTCGTCAAAATCCAAAGCTGTCAAAAAATCAGATGATTTATTTCTCGTAAATTGGAATAATTTTTGCTAGCCTGTCTCAAAACTTTTAGACAGTAAAATAACATATAACTTCATTGCATGGCAAGATATTATCATGGACTAATAACAATGTATTCGTGAAATGTAGTCAGGGATATAAATCGACTTATTACCTTTGTTTCGGTTGCTGTACCATATTCATCTGTTCCACAAATGTAAATGATGTTATAATTACGAAGACGACAAAATCTAGGACAAAAAAGTTTTCATGTAAAGCTACAGTTTGTTCTAAACCACACTATAAAAGTCCAATTCACTTGAACTGTATTCTATCTTTCCAAGAAAATTCATAGCTATTACCTAACGTCTCGTATCACAGAGGACAGGCAGACAAGAACCCAGGTATCCTGAAAATGCTTATTTTAATTTGCATAGAAATTTAGCAGTATCTAGGAATATAATTGTATAGAATGTCTGTTGAAAAAGAGCAGTTCACCATCATTGGTTAAGCCTATTAATAGAAGTGAAGCTAGCTAGTATTATGTCAGTTGATTCCTTTTAATACACTGACCTGGAATACACATCTCCGCTGAGGACACAACCAATGATGTTTCCAAGATGAGGCACATTGTTGACATATGGCAACGCACTTGTCACCAGCAGGTTCTTTTCGCCATCTCGTGGTAATCTACAAAGATAAAAAGCCGAATATAATCATTTTTAACAGTTGCCTAAGCTGTAATCCCTAAATTGATACATTCTTGATGAAAACGTACACTTGATATACGGAAATCCTAAGTGTCCATATAAACAAACAATATTAGGCATTCCCTTATGCATTCAATTTTTCGTTTCTTTTTGCCACCTTACATACGTCTATTATATTCTTTTAACTTTGATGAAAAATTCGTCGACCAGAGCGAAGCATTAGCTAAATGACTTTTCTAATCGTTAAAAATTTACTCGCATTTTTAAATTAACTTTTGCATATTAAAAATTTTTAGCACTAAAGGTAAATCAAGATATATATTTATTCATTCTTCTGCACTATTCTGCCTATAATCTTCCCTTCTTTTGCTGCCATATCTTGATCTGCTCACGTACAAAACAATAATCTATTCATACAAATTATCAAAGTGCTATTACCGTTATTGGGATGATTTCATAAAAACAATGACTAACATAGGCCAGAGGGATTTTCAACCAACTTAGAAATAAGTTTGTTTACTAAATTTGCGTACAGTGATTAAAAAAACCGAGAAACCCATGGTACGTAGAACGATATAGCAAATAATACTGGATAAACAGCGACAGATACCTTTAAATAGTCTTTTACTTACACAGGGGGATCATAAGTTCTTGGCTTGTGAATTCCTTTCCTTCCACCAAGCCAAGATGCCTTCGCAGCATCGATCTCTACTTGTGTTAGCCCCTCAGCATCCTGAAGTATAAAGGCAATATATATAATTTCTTAAGATTTTATAAAGACACCTTACATTTTTGGCCGATAGCCGAAGATAGTGTAAATATTTCTAGTAAACTTGTAGCGGGTATAGCATCAGCCAGTACCTAACTCCAGATAGGCCTGCGATGGACCAAATTGCAACATATTTGGATAGCGCAGTAGCCAAGATGAATAACAGTAAATTTAGCATAAGCAAACACGGTCATTGATAACGTATCTCATTGAAAAATCTTTGAGTATTGTTTCAGCATGCGTAGTAGTACAAAATAATAAATGTTGTGTACAGACAAACCTCTTTACCAGGGGTATCTGCGGCTGCAACTAAAATAACAAAGATAACAAAGTTAAACTTGTTGTACAGGAAAAATAAATAAATATGTTGGAAAACGAACAAGTTTACGAAAAGGTCAGTTCGGCACAAGAGGCAGCCCAAAACAGAGGAAGAATCTAAAAATAAATTTGACTTCAATTTTTCGACACAAATCAAAACCCTTTACTCATTTAAGCTTTTTAACAAATGCTGAAGTCTAATGAAAACATAGCTTCATGATTATTATTATCATTCTTCTAAGATTAAAGCCACTTATATGTTATTGTAACTTTGAGTCAAGAGTTTAGAGTAATTGTTACTAGCGATAGTAAGCCTTTGGGAATTGTTTTCAAGTTATGATTATAAACTTTAAGTTTGAAAAGTAAAAGAAGATAAAAATGCTTTGAAAAAAGCATACTTCTTTAAACGTACATATTTGATTCTTTTTTCTGAAACGTCAGAGTACTGATAAAAATTCTTACTTAAATCAACATTTTTGCTCAATATTATGACTTTTTTTACTCGAGTGTCAGACGAAAAGTTTAATTAAAATTTAAAATATTTCCTCTCTCAAAGCCATTTTTAAATCCAGTACCGCCAAAAATTGTTTAAAGCAAAATGAAAAAACTTTAAGAATGGTTCAAACATACATAGAGGGGCATGGCTCAAACAGCACAAACATTAGAATTTGATTAGTACTGTGGCTCATCAGCGGCCATTTTGAAAATAAAATGAGCTGCGGGTGCTACTTACCAGTCTGTCTCTCTCCACCTTTGACACCTGTACTCTTAGCACAGATAGGGGACAAAACATATCCTTGCAACGAATCCTTAGACGAAAAAAACAGGATTTCTTTTAATATGCTACACAATATTTTCAATAGAGAAGACAATCAATAAAGGTAAATAAAATAATTGATATTCCTGTGTGAGGTTGTTATTACTGACAAGTCACTAGAAATGTGTTTAATCCTAGCAGCTAGCAAGGAATGACTTCTTCTGTAATGGCACAAAGGTCATACATGTTTTGGCTGGTTTAACTGAGGTTTCGGAATAAATTCAACAAGATAAGAAATCAAAGGTTTTCTAATGCCAACCTACAAAGCCTCAATTTTCTTAACTGTGGATGTTAGGAAAAGATGCTTGCAACTCTTTTTTGATATCATGTTATAAATTCAAAAAACGTTAATTTAAAACAATTCCCATATAAAATTATCTTTTCTCCATATGCTAGCACTCCACCATGCACAGATGATAATGTTTCTTTGTAAAAATGTAGTGATAAGACGTATTACAAGAAAACAACAAACAATTAGAAGCTCACCCTAAAAGACAAGTTTCCTTTGCCCTTTGTCACATCTGAAACAGCTTTAACAAAAGTCTCTTCTGTGGACAATCTTTGAAACCATGACTCTAAAGAGCTGTAGTTGGAAACTGCATCTACAATCAGCAAAAACATGCATATTTTTTAAAGCTACAGACTAACAGTTAAGAAATGTTTAGCTTGTTAACTACCCAGAAAATGAGTGTGGACTATCAGTATACTTTTAACTGCAACATGTTGAAATTGATAATAAGGGACAAACGATCACAACAAAACGTGAACATAACTACAAGAAATTTCCAATTAGCTAATTCATAGACAGGTTACAAAAATCTAGTTGAGCATGGACCCAGGGGTGGACACTTGGTCAAATATTGGAAGGGGGCAAGCCTATTGTTTTAATAAGATGACGTGACATTTCCAATTGTTTTAGAACACAAGACCATTGTCCTCTAAAGTATTGCCCTTGCCCCCCAAGTGTCCGCCACTGCATGGACCCAAATTTCAGATATTGAATGCATCTTCTAATGCAGTAATAGCATGTTAGCATTTAGCGAATTCTTTCAAAAAAGAATTGTAAAGAATACCAAAGCTTCCCCTGACTATAAAGAAATGAGAATGCAAGACCCTTTTACCTTGGTTTCCATGTAGAACACCAAATAGAGATCCCCAAACAACAATATCAGCAACCGAAAGAGTGTCCTGTGCAAAAAATGGCACCTCTTCAGTCACAGCAACTTTATGGCTTTAACAAATCTTACTGTGTAGTTGTACCGACAATATCATGTTGAAAAAGAATATGTTCTGGCATAATATTAAACCAAAAGAAATATGAATTTAGTAAAGAACATACAGAGAAGCTAAAAACATTGATGGGCTTTCAATGGAGTCTTTTCAAAGAAAAGATTAAAAGATCGGGAAGAAAATGTGACAACAAAGTTGAGAAGGAAAGAAACTTGCAACAAGAAAACAAAGATGAAAAACAGGAAAATAATAAAATAAGAAACAAAGAAAACAAAAAGGAACAAAAGAAAACAACAAAATATAAACAACAAAGTAGGAAAGGCAAAAAAGAGAAGTCAAGGAATCATGATTACTAATGAAATGAAAATCTCTGATTTTCATACTCCCAAAAGATATTTTTTCTGCCCAATATTTCCATTGAGAGTTTTCATTGCATCAAATAGACTTCCCGAAATCTTTGCTTCTTTTGCACCACTTGCTTGTCCAATAAGAAAAGGTAATGTTGCTGGCTATAATGAGAACAAACATACAAGTTTGCTTGAGACAATGACAAAGCAGCCAGGAGAATTGAAAAAATGGCAAAGCAGCCAGGATATGACACCAAAAATAGTGGTACTCAAAGTCAGAATTCAGATAATATTATTCTAGAGAAACATAACACAGCAGCAGAGTGTCATATTGATACTTACCTAGCAACATCTTAGAGGGTTTTTCAAAGTCAGGCAATAACATTTAAACCTTAAACATTAGAAAATACAAGAGAATAAAATGTGTAAATGAAAAAAAAACATGTTCCATAACTTTTGCAAAAATACCACGCAGCCAACATTAAACAGTCAAATAACATGGCTGTATGTTTCTGACAAGGACTATACTTTTGAATAGCTTATTCATGCAAACTGACTACAAGAAGGGATACAATACCTGTAATGAAACAGCATCCCATTCAATCCATTGATCAGCCTCGGCATCTACACAACATCCCATGATATAGCTAGAAACATAACATTGATTAACCGCCAAAGTACAAAAAATTCAGTGAAAATAAAAAAGCTAGTTGAAATGACTTGGTAACCACCCCTTTGACCTGTACTTCTGCTTTTGACAAGGCACATGCAGGGTTATTCAAATTCATGAAACTTGATCAAAATTTTTACCACAGACACAAAATATGAGAGATGTTACCCTAGAAGAAATATGTTCATTATTATACATTTTGGAGAATCAACATCATATAAAACACATCCTGTAAAATCCAGCAATCTGTATAAGCAACCAAGTTATGTTATACATGGTTTAACATAACAGTGTGTTTGCAGCATGAACGGCAAAAAACATGATTAGTAATTG
Source organism: Rhopilema esculentum (assembly GCF_057945365.1). NCBI lineage: Eukaryota > Metazoa > Cnidaria > Scyphozoa > Rhizostomeae > Rhizostomatidae > Rhopilema > Rhopilema esculentum. Next base: position 1,677,237 of record NC_142830.1, read on the forward strand.
AAATGTAACAGTAAATTTAATGATGCAAAGTCATCATTGATAAATGGCCTAGCACATATTGCTAGCTTTAAACTACCTAAAAAAAGAACTAAACATCATGGAACAACACAACGTAATAATTTTCTTGTAAAACACAATCATAGCATTCAAATGAAATTTCAATATAGATTTGAGATGAAAAAACAAGCAGAGATAGAATACCTGCACATAGCATTTGGACTAACAAGGTATTGGCCATCATTTAGTTCAAGAATTGGTAACTAGAAAGAATCAGGTTATATTTAACTAGACCTGATAATTACAATAACTTTAAGAGGAGGAGGTATATCCTGTCAACTGGTTGTATTTTATATCATTAAATTATATGGTACTTTATCAATTTACCAGCAGGTAGAGTTATAAAAGCTTTTAGTTAACATTGTAAATGTGTCATTCTTCCAACTAAAATGAATGTAAAGGAAGAGTAATAATCCATAGCAGTAACATATGAATTTGAAATAGAAATTCATAAGAAGCATATAAGATTGTTTTCTAGGATCATATAAGAATAATAAGGCATTCTGTCATTGATTCTTATTACTGAAAGCTATTATCAAACTTCTGCCTCAAAATTTAATTTAATCAAAGAATCTGACATGCAGATGAAAGTATATATTGGTTATCTTTACAAGTGTTTGCTTAAAACATAAAGCTAATCCAATGAGTAATTCTCTATTGTGAGCTATAATAAAAAATGCCAGTTAACTATATTTCATTCAATGTAGCGAATCCCGAAGATATTGGCAGTGGAGTTACATTACTTGGTGTGGCATTGGTGTGAGGTAAGCACCTGCTGGCATTTGATGTGTGTAAACTGTAACTTTTGTTAAGTGGCCTAATTGTGCAGGACAAAGCTATTTTGTGATTGTTTGTGCATACTTTACATGATCCCATGTAAATGGGTAAATAAATTGCCTTAGAAATATGGGCTGGGGGGGAGGGGGTTGGTCAGTGTAATGAATGCATATTGATCTTGGCATACACATTGCCTTTCCTTGGCATATCTTTCGAGTGACTTTTACGGGCTGTTATATTTCAGACATCTCCAGTAAGCAAAAGGTAACATAAATCAAGGCAACAGATTATATACCTGAAACTGTCTGACAGCAGCAGGCTTCTTGAAAGCTAAAAACAAACGGAAATCAGACAGGTGGATTATTATATGCATAGTAGAGATTCACGCGACCTGGACTGGTGGTACAACTAGTCTACTTCGCAGAGATCTTTAATACTTATATAGCTAACACGAGTAAACCAGACTTATAATATCAAGTTATAATATGCTAAAAAAGTCATAATATAAAATACTGCTTACTTTTCTTGTCGACAACTTTAATTTCTACGTCTGCCTTGGCAACATTGCTGGCCAGTAAAACTTTTAAGGTGAAGGGATTCCCTTCATCTGTAAACAGCTTCATTGTTCTTTCTCGCGCTGCATATGATGAATTCTGAATAGTTCTGTGCCTGAGAGATAGTCTTGTACTTTTGCACAATACTGCAAGACCTAGATGACTTGATCTAAACCTTGTAAACAGCACTGATCGGAGAACTTGAAACATAAATGTTCCCTCACGTTGACCTTAGGCCACCCTCAACTCATGCAAGCCTCCTAATCGAACAACTGCCTCGTATGCAGGACATTCGGCCTAAGATTTTGCCTTGAGTGGTTAGGAGTTTCAACCTTCACAAAGTATTTTCAAGTTGCGTTTACACAAAGTATCGAGAGCTATCAGGACATTTGACAAAGGTAATGTACTTTGAAAGAAATCTTGTTAAGCTGCAGCCAAACATAACAGTGATATAATGTGTTAGAAGGAAAAACCGCAAGATGCGCCGGATTCTGTGAATCTTGCGATGAGTTTAAATACAAAGATAAAGTTCAGGAACAAAGCAAAACGGCGACGAGAATCCAATGAGAGAAATTTACAAAATAAATTGAATATAACGAATACTATATTTCGCCCTGGCATACAGGGCTTCATCAGAGTGAACTTTGAAAATTTCTTAATAAAAGTGATAAACAGCATGAAGCAAATGTTACCACAAAATGTTTTTAGAGAAATGCATCACTTACTGTGAAAATTGATGGTGCAGCTTTTTGTTGCATTAATTAATGCATTAATGCAATGCTTTCTTGTTGAGCTGTCTGATCAAAATAGATCACAAAATGCAAGTTTATGATATGAATTCAAATCAAGAAATTTGAAAATAAGCTTCATTAAGAGAACTATAGAAGAAATGAATGATTAAATATTCTTCTGAGAAGTTTGCCTTGCAATATTACCTCTCCATTTAATAGAGGAAAGGGTAAGTCTAGGTTCATGGTTTTTACCACCATATGCCAGTGTGGAATCCATGTAGCTTACGCCAGAGATACCAACTTCTCGTTGTCTTTCTATTATTTATTGGTGTATGTCGGGCCTGAGCTTTGCATGGATTCCACCCTGGACCGTATGCTGTGAATTGTTTGACACAGTTGCTTAATTACATGTAATTATGTCACCTCTTAAAGATATTTGATGCCTTAAAATTCAATATATTCTAAGTCTTACTTTTTAACAGATGGATGTGACAAATGAACCTGAAACCCAAGGTTTCAAAGAAGTAAAGAAGAAATCAAACCCTGTTGACCCTAGTATTCAGTGCTTGTATTCAAGAAAGGTATGCAAAAGGAAAAGGCTGAGAGGATTTGACTTCTGCCACAAGCATATTCTTGAGGACAAAAATAGCCCATTTCAGCAATGCAGCTTTATAATAAAGTCAACAGAAGAGAGATGTGTAAATCCAGCACCCAAAGCTGAGAATAAAAAGACGTAAGATTTTTATTACACTAAATAGAGCTAGAAATCTCTTCCTGCCTCTCAAGTTTGTAAATTTGCTAAAAAAATCCTGAAAAGTAACAATTTATTAACATACCTTTATTCGAAAAGAGAGGCCACAATTGGAGTAACTAAAATTGTTTTAATCCAAAGAGATCAATTGTCTTTTTGAATAGTTTTGGAGAGCAATCTGCAGCTCTGCTCAAGTATTTAAGGTGAACCGGAAGGAGAGAAAGAGCTATGGCTCTCCTCAAATGCTCATTCGTGTTTTTTTTATGACAAAGGACAAAATGTATTTTTCCTTTTGAAGGTTTTGTTTAATTCACACAAGAGACCCAAAGTTAAAAAAGGCACATGATGAAATAATGAGGAGAAATTTGAAGCGCAAGTTGGACCAGAAAAAAGCTACAGCAGAAGCTAAAAGGTTTGCAACTCAGAGCTCCTCATCTGTGAGCACCCAGAATTATGGTGCAGAATCAAAGAATTTCAGAGATCCAGAGACAGATCAACTTTCAGGTGATAAATATTTTTTAGGTGATAAATATTTGTGCATGTCAAGGATGCCATGCACAATTTTATCTTGTCTCAACAATGCAAAATGAGATAATCTGTAAAAATTTAAGTAAGAACTGACATCCTTTTGTGAGCTTAGGAAGCTTCTTTAAGATTCCAGTTTCTCAAGCACCCCTGGTTTTTATCTCATTGACAGTCTGGACTTTTATTTATGTCATCAATGCACAAGCCATTGTGTGCAAATTCACAGAATCTCCTTTTTTAACTCCTGAAAAGAAGAGCCTGTCATCATTGCAACTTTTTGATGATCTATCTTGAACCTTCTGTGTCTATGTGCAATGTTTTTCTCAAAAATCGAAAGGCTTTTTGCGGTAGCCCAATGTAATATGGAACCAACAGTGACTTGTATATCCATAAAACATTTTAGAAAATACTTATTCTAGTGCTTGTGTACCAAGAACAGCTTGTTGCATTATGTTTTCCATTGAAAACATGCATATTTTAATCGAAAATCTATTTAACAACTTGTTATACCGCTTTTCAGAAGTCAAAATTGTGTTTAAATCTTTCAAAAACTGTTCCAATTTTTGCATGGCATTGGAAATAATGAACTTTTATATTGTTGTGTCAGGTGTTCTTTAAGCCTTCTGTATACCTTGTGTAGCCTTTTTCTTTGAAATTCAAAATGCTTTCAGTGGTGACACTATGTAATACTGAACCATGCATAAATGGCAAATAAAGGTAGCCTATTTGTATTCAAAATTTCTTTGTTCTTATATCAAGTGTGCAATCGTGCAGCATATTAGCTTCCATTTGCTCATTTTTGTGAATTCAGGACTGGAAATGCGAGAAACAGATGGGATCTATGCACTCGAGGATAATGGCAAAGCGCGATATGATGTTGCTTGGTTTGGTGAGAATGACAGTGATGCAGAGTCTGTAGACAGTGAGGAAGAAGATCCTTTACGGTACATTAAGTTTAATCTGAAATGATTTGTGGAATGGCTTGAAAAAGCACAAAATACATTAAATTTACATTTATTTTCACTTTTTCATGCCATTTGGAAATTTTCTAGCACAAAGCCTTACTTAGATATTTTGCTATCTTGTTCCTCAACACTAGCTACACCAGGGCTATCACTATTTGAGCGTGAGGGGTGAGTCATCAAGTTTTCAAGTATGCAAATAGTGGATGAGACACCCATTTTATCTGCAAATATGACCTGAAATACCGCCTTGAGTGTGAGTGCTATCGGTGGCCCTGAACTGCACTACCAAGTTTATCCCAACAACATACATAAGAAACTAGAAGATATTGCTTTTGTTTGTGAAAACCTTTATGGCAACATCCAATACAGTGACATCAAAATAAGGATGCCTTTTTCATAGTGAATATGTGTTGTGGCATCAAAATTTAATATGCTGTTAAGGCCATATAAAAATCATCAACTACACATTATATATGTATAACATATTATATATATATATATATATATGTATATGTTATAATAAATGTCATGAGTGTAATAAATGCTATGCAAAGTAAAACTAACATATAAAATGATATCGATGTCAATTTATGATGAATTTTTGCACAAAATGCATTAATGGTTTCCTGGTCTAATGGTTACTTATCACAGATATGACATTATTAAGTTCAATTTCTAGATTAGATTCATTTATAAACTGTAAGTGTCTTGGGCTTGTTCATCTGGTTGAAATTTGTTAGGAAAGAAACTTTCATTCAAAGTTTGTTGTAAAGTTTCAACAGCAACGCTGTCAATATGTAGAATTTTCTTTTTGGATTGTTTTATTTTCCAAAGGCATGCCGGTGTTTGGACTTTGGAAGAAGCTCTACGGATGTGTAGAGACAAAATGATTCGTAAGCGAAGCTTGTATTTGGAGCAGTATAAGCGGCTGCATATTCTATTGAAAGAAAGGCGGCGACGCTATTTAATGCGAATGGCTGCATCATCATACCAAGCCGATGCAAGCAACAGTGAAGGTATGAATCCACAATGTATGCCAATCAGTAGCATTTTTTAAGCATGTGTGCCTTTTTTCTCCATTCTGCATTTGGTAGCAGCCCAGGTAACAAAGTAACGATTCTACCTCTAAACAAACGTTTTCAGACAAACTCATAACCACATTCCAAGTAGCATGTAGCTTAGCATCCTTTCGTTATTTTGAATTAAGAATTTATTTGTTTCACTTGCAAGGATACAATCATTGATATAGAAGGGTATTCTAGTTCTCAGCGATATTTCTCCAATTTTACATTTAGGTTTCTATAATAGCTTGCTTCTTTCATTGCGAATGATGAAGTTCCTTATGTATTATTGAATTCATAGAAAATACTGTTATTCACTAAGACCCAATCGGCTGGCGATAAAAAGAGAGATGAATGGTGCTTGATGTATTCGGAGTTGATATAGGAAATAGGGACTGTGATAAGGCCCTAGGATGGTGTATTGTGTTCTGTTTGCTTTCACATCTTTTTATTTAGATAAGGCGTACTATTTGTTTGATTTTTACCAGAGTTAAGTGACAAGATATCAAAATATGTTTTCTGCCAGGTGAATGCTGTGTATCGGCAAAGCAAACAATATAAAAAGTACTCGAGGGCCTGCAAGCAATGAATTTGAACAATTGTTTTCTGCTGGAGTTTTAAAGATAAATAATTGATTAATCCTTTGCTGATGTGGGCTGGGTAAAGAGAACATGCTTTCTGTGTATGTAGCTGTAACAGCTACCTAACTTTCACTGGCGCGAAAGCATTTCATTTTATATTATATTCTTGCTGTTGTTTGTAAATGGAAAAACCCTACCCTCCTTAACCTAAGGATAAGAAAAAGGAACATACATTTTTCATTTCTTTCTCGTGAAGATAACCCAAGTGAAGAAAAACTGTCTCTGTCAGAGGAAAGAGCCCTGCGGTTGTATCAACATACAAATGGCACAGAACTGTTGCTTGAAAGACAAGCTAAAGAAAAACGATCTCGTGCAACACCTGGTTTGAAAATAATACCACAAAACCGCTGTCACCATATGGCTAATTCAGAAAGATGTCAACATAAGATCCTTCCATTTTCAAAGTTTTGCTTTCAACGTATCCTCTTCAAATCAAATTTCATATTAATTATTTATTTTAGGGTTTTAGTTGACATCCTCTAGAAACTTCCAAGCAGATGTCTCTAGAATTTATGCCAAGAGATGAATTCGCTTGTTGCGTTTTGGAATTCCCAGTTGAAACCTTCATGTCCAGGTCAGCCAATGATGCTTGTGAATCAGCTTTTTTCAATTTATGCAAAACAAATCCCTCTTGGAAGAGCTTTTCTGATGTTTTATCAGGTGACCAGCACGTCACTAGATGTTTGTGTTTCAAAGCTTTGCTATATGCTTAATTCAAACGGTAGCTGTGCTAATTTTTGTCATAGCAATGTGTCGTTTGCCTACCTACTTATTAAAAATCCTTGCCCAATTTTCACACTAAAAATTTGCAGCCAAAAGCACCTAGGTGATGTTGTAGTTTGGCTCTTCAAAGATTAATTATTAAAACTTCATATCTTGTCAATGAAATATCATGTATTTGATGTAATGCTTTCACGAAAAGGAATATTCAGTTTTTTTGGATAACAATATCATGGGAAAATAGGTTAATGGGATGTTTTCCGATATATTTCTGTCCTCTGAGTAAAGTCGATTCCGTCTTTTGCTGCAACCTAGACTTTTCCAAAGTCTCTATTTTGTTAAATCCGTAAGGCATTCGCACTACTGCGAGGGCATATTTAAACTGCGGAGGAGACAATCCTCGCAGTAGTACGAATGTCCTACAGATTAAAAAATAGACTTAGGGAAAGTCTAGCTGCAACCCAACCCCGAGAATTCTTTCTCTGCTTTGTCGTCACCAGAGCAGAAAAGACTGTCCAAAGCTCAAGAGCTAATTTTCTCTACATATCTAACTAGTCTTTTTATTTCTGCTAAATTCTCAAAATTGATCGCAAATTCACCTCTATAAGATTCGAAAATGATGGCTAATAAATTGCATTTGTGTGTATTTGTGTGTACCATATTTAGAGTTGACCTTTTGTATTTTGTATTGTCACGCTGTTATTAGTCCCTATTGTAATTTAATCAGTTCACGAGTAAGCAAGCTACAGTTCAGTGGTGTGTGAACTCCCTCTCCCTCAGAATATTACACTAATTTAGGAATTTACATTAAACAATTAATGCACCTTCTCTTTGCTCATAAAAACCAAAAATGCAAACTCCATTAGTAATCCCAAAGCCACTTCCAAATTATATTGCCCCATAAAATTTTAATGCAAGGATATAATTGAATTCAATGCTAAGGAACCCTGACTCGTCAACAGACTATCATTTTGCGCCGCTTTTCCTTCTAGTTTAAAATTATTTACATTATCTTTACAATGAATCCTCGCATTATTCTATCGCCAAATTTTCATATCAACAATTATACAAGAAATGTTTTGATCTCGATTTAACTTGGAACAGATATATGTTTTGATCCAGATCAACGATTATACAAGAAATGTACATTTGAAACAGCTGCCTCAAGCTCAGCCTGCGCAGTGCCAGTGCCTCAGACGTTCAGAAGCACGACTTGCAACCTCCATGCCGACATTCTTCCTCGGTTTTCTTCAGAATCATTGACCAATATCATCAATCCATGTCCCAATCGAAGGTAAATAATTATGAAGTACGCCAGCTTGACTAACGAATGAGTTATGCGGTTGTTGTGCAAGTTTAGTGGCTATAAAATGTAAAAATTTAAAGTGGTTTTCATCTGAATGAAGCTGTAAGTTGTTCCTTTTTCAGAGTACGTTTTAAGCTTTGGTTGTTCCAAATCGGCAATAAAACATTTGAGTTACATAGCTTCGGCTGAGGAAAGCGCCTGCAATCCAGGCTATGCAAAGATATTTAAACGGATTTGCCATGTTAACGTGTAAAGGAATTGCAGTTGAAATAATAATGTAATGAAAAAATAATAAATAAACTTTAATAAAAATTCATAGCTTTAGGCTATAGTTGTTGTAAATATTACGAAAAGGAAAGAGTAAAAAATGTAGATAAATTCTCAGTATTTACGTTCTTGAATTTACGTAACCAGGTGGTTATTGCGTGGTTACTCCTATTCGTCACTATGCCCTGAAAATCTATATTTCTACGTATTTCGGAGCTCGAGTAAGGCCTTACTCGCTATTTATCTACTTTCAAACCTTGCAAAGTCTGAAAATTTTCAATATATATTATTCAATGTAACAAATAAGGCCTTACTAAGTATTGGCTTTCGAAAATACCTTAGAGTGTTGATGAAAATCGCCTTTTCCAACATAGTGAAAACAGTGAAGAGAACGAAGAAGAAAAAGACGAAGAGGCGTCTAAAGAGAATGTGGAATGCCCAGGTGAGAGTGAAGGTAGAAAAGCTGAAACTGATAACAAAAATACTGGACTGGAGGATAACTCTTTCAATGAAAATGGTGAAGGAACTGTTTGTGGCTTCTCTAATGACCGACGCGACTTGCAAACAATGAATAAAAACAATAAAGAAACTCCTATGGAGGTTGACATCAATGAAGGAACGAAGGATGGTCTCGAAAAGTCAGGAAGTAAAGATTCGAGTGCGATTTCGGATAAAGTTTTGAAGGGAGAGCAGGAGAAAAACAATGGTACCGCAGAGAGCAAGGACGGGAGGGGGAGAGACGAGGATTTTGAAACTGGAGTTTCTGGTAAGGACGCAAAACTCCCAAAAAATGAAAACCTGCCAAGCGATTTGCTCGTTACTGGAGACTCGAAGACAAAGGGTGAGACTAGTAAAGAATCACAGAATCTAGAAGCAGGAAGTTATTCGCAGGCACCTGCTGGGTGCCTTAAGGAAGATGAGGAAAAACGAGAGATAAAAGAAGAAGGCAAAAGTACACTTGATGTTTATAGTGACAGTCCTAAATCAAAGGCATTTGACACAAGTCAGCATAAAGAGTAAATCATGAAGTGACATGTTTATTGTCAGTTTAGCTATAAATTAGTCATGGTATTGTGAATTAAATATAATGTTTTGATATGTCGATCTCTTCTTACTATTTCTGAAAATGTCTATAATGCTGTGTTTCATTTCCTTTTGTCATCCTGGTCATTCTGTAGGAGGGGAATTTAGTTCCATTCTGTGGAAGGTCAGATCACACATCACGTGGGGTTTGGCCATTGTTGGCTTGGAATCGTTGCTCTATATCCAAACCAACGCAAGAGTCGCGGTAGACTTTGAAAATTCTTACCAATGCAGTTTCCATTTTTATATTTGATTTGACCTGCATATTAATTGCGATATTTCAAAAATCACCATACTATTCGCATTTACCAAATGGAAAAAACCCATCCGATCACGCCTATTGTGCAACAGAGGAGGTCAATTTTCCGATCATATGCAACAGACCCTTTTGTTAGTAGTAAATTTTCTTATTTACCCAAAATGACATTTCCTAATACCCAGTCATTCTGGTATTCTATTGTATTCAAAACATGTAGATACTGCTACTTTCTAGATACCATGTATTTTTAGGTGGGTCTTCAGAAATTTGTAACTTTTTATATGTTTCTTTTTTTGTAAGTCAACCAATATTGCTTCATTTGTTATGTCCGCAAACTACTTTTCCGTATGTTAAAAAATTTTAATGCAAGATAACTTTTCACTGTTATTGATAAGATGTTTTATATTGCTTAGGAAGTTAATATGTTTCTAATTGGTAACCAATCCATAACATATCAAAATCATCTTATCGAGATCAAACCTATTCAAATACTTGTTGGGGAGACACACTAGCATTTGTCTGAAGCTCTGTTGGTTTTCAATATTCTGAATTATATACACGTGCCCAGTAACAACAAATATTGCTATTTGCACCGAGTTTGTTGTTGGGCCATCCAAGACAATGTTCCATGTCCTCCAGTTCTTTCTGAAATATAACGTCAAAAGCTGATATTCAAACATTTGGTTTATGGACAATTCTTACTTAATGCTTTGTTACATATTGCTTTGTTTTTAAATGCTGACTTGGCAATTTTTTTATAATCCGGGAGCTTAGCGCCACTGTACTGTGGTTTAAATGTAAATTCTTAACTGAACCTAGATCAGCATAGACAAAGGCAATAACAGAGAGACTGATTATTACGCTTTATCTTTCGTGCGTTTGTTGCCAGGTCTAGGAACGAACACATAAATTTCCGCCCTCGAAGCAGGTAATTTGAAAAAATTCCCAGGATTCATCCAGAAATTGATGCGATTGCTTTGTGAAAACAAAGAGGAGAACTGCTGTACAAAAAGCCTATCAATGCACCTGAATGCTGCCATTATTATACTTACGCAACACCAGCAAAGCCTTGGGAATAAAGGAACTCGATAAATATTACAGGTCGTATTATGTACTCGTTTGCTATCTGTGAATAATCCACCTCAAGCTGACAAAATTGTTTCTAGCTGATAAGTTGCAGCGACAATTAAGAATTCCTGATGAAACTGCGTTGTAGCTAGAAGGAAAACGTGAAGAAAACCGAAATGGTGGATGTAGCCAAGATCTGGACTATTCCGTACACTGATGCAGTCCATGTCGTCAGATTCGAATACGAGCCACTATCAGAACGACGGATCGTGTATTTGGACAACATCATTATCAGAAACAGTATTTTTAAGTTCATAGAAGAAGACGTTTTTTACATTAATAAAATCAAGGCATGTTTAACAGTCAAGCCACACGGCCGTTTGGGCTACGAGTTTACTTTAACGCTCGCTGGCCAGCCATTTGAGAGATTCGTTGCCAACTGGAGAGCTGTAACGAAATGTTGGGTCACGCATATAGACGGTCATCTAACAAGAATCGTTTTAGGTAAGTTTTCAGTATCTAAATTCATCTTTGACGGATGTAGTGAATCTAGTGTAACTGCGACACAGCCAAGTCCCCGAGGAGCATCTCCTTTTATTTATCTGTAAATTGTTGCAAAGCTCACACATGCACTTTCTTTATTAAAGTGAACAAAGCAGCAAAGGTTTTTAAAATCCCATTGGAAACATAGTCATTCAACTTTGCAATCAAGCCAGACGGGCGGGGGAGCAAGAGGCAAGAGATAGATTTTCCATCGAGCCAGATTTTCAAACGTTACGGTGAATCATCCCCTTGACGTTTAGTAATCTAAAAAAGAACATGCCTGCAGTGTCGCACAAGGAAGCCAGCTGCAGGCGCAGAGTAATTTCATAAGAATTAGTGCCTCATTAAGAACAAATTAAGCACAAGCTGAGGCCGAGTTACTGTAAATGTAATTTTGAGCAACAATGTAAAATCCCCCTGAAAAGTTTCATTCCAAAAACGAAGAATTTCTTGTCATCTAGGGGTGCTATTTCTGTGAATCTTCAAACTTGTTGGCAAATAAAGGATGCCTCACTCACTTTTATCGCAAATGAATAACAAATTAAGAAACAATACAGTCTCAAATTTTCGAAAAAAATTGATAACAGCCAGCCAGAAGTTCAAATTATTGGTTGTTGTAAAAATGAATGTAGCCTGATAACTTGTCCTTCAGAAAACTTGCTAAATTTTTTATCATTCGTCATTTTCTGTTAGTTTTGAACCTCTGTTAAAGCAATGAAATTTGAAAATGGTACCAGAAATTGACAAAACAGACACTTGTGGGTTCTGTTCGCAACACGGTGAATTTTTTCTCAAAAATATGGTTTGAGAACCAAGGACACATAGAATCAAGACATGGGTAAGGCTAGCTGACTTAACATCTTAACGGGTCAGCCCTACCCTTATAGGAGAGCTCCATTGCAAAGCAGGTTTATAATGTACGGTAAACGTTTGATAAGGTTTGAATACAGACGGGCTGATCCATTGAAGCGGATTGGAGCAAGCCCGGCCTAGTGTTAATAACGTCATGTTGGATATTTTTATAGAATCTACCTGCCAGGAGTCACTACTAAGATGTAAATAGTTAAAATCTATTTACTTGGCAGGTTAGAATTACCTTATAGGTTCATTCATCTTGAAGATCAAATTCTATATCAAAGTCAATAAGATGACAGTATAATTTCTAATTCGAATTAAAAGGTACGATAAATATTAACATCAGCGAATATAACGACATAAACAAACGTAAATTATCAACAAGAGAGAAGAATTAACGTCCAGAGAGAAGAAATAACGTAAGAATTTTAACGAAGTCACTTCGGTCCAATAAATCTTAAATTAGTACTTTCTCTAAATATTGTTCTTTATGTGAATCGTTCTATCGATCTTCTTTCGTCTTGAATAGCGTTCGCATCCATCTAGTTCACGTCTTTGAGAGTTCTTTGAGATATAGTTCACGTCGTGCCTTTCGAATTCGTAATCAAGAGAATTCTTCTAATCAAAAGTGCAGTCGCAACAACAACAACAACTATATACAAAGAGTGAGAGAAAGAGAGAGATAGATAGAAGGAAAGAGTGCTCACAATTTCCTACATTTTTCATTAAGCATTGACCCTTTTGATCCTGGCTAAAAAGTCTGCGCCACGGATCTTCAAACCGTTCTTGAAATGAAGAAAAATTGAGATGCTTCAACAGTATCTCTTCAAATTGAGGACCGTTTGCTCACACTTGTTGCAGCTTTGCTTACACGTGTGCACGGTAATTTTCCTTTGACTAATAAGTCATAAGTCTTTGAGATCTATGAAGCCCTGTATGCCGGGGCGAAATATTAGTATTCGTTTTATTTAATTTATTTTGAAAAATTCTCACATTGGATTCTCATCGCCGTTCTGCTTTGTTCCTGAATTTTATCTTTGAAATCTATGTTGTTTCCCAGTTGACTTTGCCTCATCATTACCTCTTCAGAACAAGCAAAAAATTGTGTCCGAACGAAAAGAATGGTGGTAAACCCTAATCTGAACCATCTGAACTAAACTACCGCACAGTTATCACGGCTGCACAAATTTCTAAAACAAGGCCGTGAGTTGAATCAGTATGTTTCTTCGACCGAGGGGCAATTCACTCTTGCAAATAGCGTACGAGATTTTCCCTAAAACAAAAGGATTTCTGGGGCTTTTTAGATAAAACAAAAGAATTTTCACAAAAAGAGTACGGGATTTTCTTGGAGTGATTTGTCCCTCGCCTTCGACTGTGCCGTGAGCTAGTGTATACTTATTCGGACTTTTAGTTTTTTTGCAACTTTTGGAAGTCAAGAGTATTTTTTTTTAAATTCTGGTCAGTCCAAGGTCTAAGTCAAGGGTATCACATTTGACATTACTGGTCTAGGGAAGTAATTTATTCCGTACAATCCATTTTAGTTGATAGTCCACTAGTAAACGATAAAAATTGATCTTTGACATTCCGAGTTCAAACCAACAATTTCGTGACATCTGCTCATTCGAATGGCTTGAAAATGAATCTGGCTGAGGATATCATTTTTCAAAATTAGACTGTGCCAAGGGTATCCAATTTGTACTAATTGTACTAATAGCCAAAGGTATCGTTTCCGTGAAATTCAGTCTGGCCGACGTTACCTCTTTGAATGTGTGGCAGAACCCTACCAAAAATTTAGCCAAGCACCCCCCCCCCTCCGCCTCCCTTTCACCATATATCAGCTTTTCTCTTCCCTCATTGCTGTGGGTTTTTACTATGCAGTCATGGGGCGATTGATTTAATATGATTCAATCAAGCTACAACCTTCTGAAGAGGTCTGATTTCTGTTACCTCATGAAGGTACAAGAATGTAAAGAAGGCACGTCATTTTTCTCTAAGAGCCAGAGCACTGAGGCGCAGGCTGGCTGTATTTAACTTTTCCAGAACTTTGAGAATGGTTTTTTTTAAATGTTTCTGAAGTTAGTTGGGTTTAAAGAAATTTAGACAGGAAAACCACATTTTACTGCAGAACAACATTATACCTTTATGAAAGACATATTGTTGTATCTAAGAAACATTTAAAAAAGCAACACGTTCCCTGAAATCGATTGTGATTTTTGAATCCAAGTTGAGAAAACATTTTTTATCGTAAGCGAGATTGTAAATTAGAGAAAAATTAAAAGCTTTTATTTTAAGATTTTGATTGTTAAAGCCCTGGTCAAACGATCCAATATTTCGCCCAACATTTCGCCCAACATTTTCTCGCGCAGATCGAAAAGGGAATGGGTAATAGGTAACATTGATGTTGCTTAACAACAGTAGGCACACCAGACCAGACACTCCCGATGATGGCCGCACATAACGATGCCGATCCGAGATTTCGATCCGAGAAAACGAAAGGCAATAGCCACCATAGCTATTAAAGGTATCAATCTTATCAATTGTAAACAAATTCTAGAGTCGAAGCGAGAGTCGAAGCGAACGAAATCAACCCGAGAAGTCAACAACAATGCTATGATTGAATTTTGGCGGTCTTTTACCGACTACGATGTTGGGCGAAATGTTGGATCGTTTGACCAGGGCTTAAGATTGCATATGTCATTATAATTATTATGCATAGCGCAATACGCTTTACATCAACTCAGTTTGTTCTTAATTTTTTTCTAATTTTCAACCAATTTTGAGGCTCGTGATCATAAAAAAGGTGGTCTTGCCAAGTCGAGTGTATGTTTATGTCATTATCCCGATAAAACAATTCCGATTCTTTTGATAAAATACCGAAGACAATCAGAGGCGGACTTGCTCCAAATTTAGGGCCCGGGCTAATTCGTCAAGAAAGGGCCCCGAAAATCAAAAATAAGTTTAAGGGTATCCCCAAAGTTGTTTGTTGCATCACTTTTTTATACTTGCTTAAAACGTTATTGGAATATTGCTATTAATTCAAATTAGTAGCCACCAGGGATGTAGGCGTAGGCGTAAAAGTTTTACCAAGGGGATCTACAATCCTTAGTCCAGATCAGCATCATTTTCACTGGAAATTTAATTCTAACGTAGAATAAGAGATGAGAGAAAATCGTGACATTGCGGGGAGGATTATTGTTTTCTAGCTGAAGGACTTTTAAAGTGGGGCTTCAGTGGTAAAAAACGGCGAATGGTATTTGGAGGGGTCACCTTTTTCGATCACTGAGGCTCTGGCACCCAGGGTAGAACTTAATGAAATATCTAAGTTATTCAAGAAATATCTACGTTATTCAAGAAAATCTTGATATGTAATTTTTTAGTCAAAGCAAAATAGGAATTGATGTCTTTTCGATCAATGGTTGAGCAGCCAGGTTATTGATTGTTTCCGCAGCAACCAAGATGGTAACATCCGTAGCTGACGAACAGGGCAGGCGAAACGTTACTGAATTAGGGAAGGGCTGAAATGTTTAGATTTTTAAGGGCATAAATAAAGGCCACCACCATGGTTAGAATTTCTGGCCGGATTCAAGAAAATTTTTCGAAATATGACATTACAGAGATGGCCAGAAAATGCATCTAGAATATTTGCCACATCAAGTTTGACGAAAGGACGATCCTAGGCAACACATGCAAGCTTTCATTTACAATTATTCCCCATCCCCTACTAGTTAAGCCAAGATCTTATTCTCAAGCGACAAGACCTGCATTTCGGACACACATAATTTGAAATGCAATTAGAAAAAATCCTGTCTTGTCTATTGAAGACAGTAAATAAATGTTCTCAGTAAGAGACTTTCAAGAGTAACAAGTCTTCCTTTCTATGTTTAGATGTCAAATCATGTCTACATTTCTATGAGCAAAAAGCTTGAAATGCATCTCAGTCTTCCAGCTGTATCTCGTTTCTTTTTATTGTTTACTTCACAATGGGAGACATTTAAAACGTATTCATTTTTATGCAGGCCCGTAGACTGCTAAACTGAATTGGGGGGCACGGAAAGAAATATAGTTCTATACCTGCCTTACGAAATACTGTCAGATCAAGCTGCGCTTATTAGATCTTCAAACACAATTTTTGCAAATTATTGAGAGGGGGCATTGCCCCCCTGCCCTCAGTGTCTATGGGCCTGTTATTTTGCAAAGTCTGTCAGGGCAAATCTCGCATGATTTTTGCCACGTCAGCATGTTTTCGAATTTAAACTTGCACAGTTAGACCACGCCAATGGAATTATGATGAAATTTTGCCGACGAAACACACCAAAATTTGGCGTAAGCACCGATGTTTTATACCTAAGATCTTTGGCAAATCATTCATGTTTTATACTGGAGCAAATATGGATGTACTGCAGCAAAAAAATTTCAGAGCTGAGGGGGTTGAGCCTTTCTGCTGTTTTGATCTATACTCTCAAATCTATTTGGTTAGCATTAAAATAATGTACCTTTCTAGAAATTGAGCCACAAAAATTGTAATGTCCTTACCACCTTAACCTATCATTAAATTGAAACATTTAAACTGAGGGCCCGAAGAGAAAATTTATCAGATTTTGGAACTTCCAGTTAAATAACGTATTATTGCATTAGAGACAGTGAGCCCTGGGCCCAGGATTCTCCTTGCTTACATGGGCCCCCAAATTTTGGAAAATGGTTTTTCAGTACTTGAATACCGCAAAGTGATCTTTATATTCATTCTCTATCCACAGAAGAGGGCCCCTACCAAACAATATGTGTTTTCATTTAATAGCAAAAATAAGAAAAAATTTTAATAATTTTGGGAGGGCCCACCGGGCGATCGCCCGGTAGCCCGCCCGGCCAGTCCGCCCCTGAAGACAATCACACAACACCTGCACAAAAATATCAAGAGACAAAAAGGATTGGTCTCATCAATTCTTTAAAAAGAGCAGGTCCATTATTTTGTCAGTAACAGATTATTTTCTTTAGTACTTGTCAGTTGAAATTTCAATGCATCGACGAAGATATGTTTAATAACAGCTGTCTTCCCTCCCTGGCAGGTGCAGTGAACCTCAAAAATGACTAAAAATTTTGTCCGTGATGTTAAAAATTACCAATCTTTCTTTGACCAACCTGAACACAGTGACATATTTACCCATGGAATAAGAATTAAGAATGGAATAAAGGGCGTGGTCACAAGAATATTCAGCTCGCTCCGCTCGCAGGGGGCCTCATATTTTGTTTTTGCTGGCCATGGCTGGAGCTTTCCAATGCAATGACTGCACTTAGTTTTTTTGCTCAATTTGCCATACAGAGGTTCCTCCAATGCAAAATGTTTCACCATGCTGAAAAGGGTTAAGAAAAAGAGTGAACTGAGGTTCACAATGTCACAGTAGCGCTTTGTTGACTTATGTTAAATGACAACAGATTTTGATGTCCTGGGAGTTTCAAACTTCAATAAACTCATCGAAAAGTTTTCAGCAGTTAAGTAAAAACGAAAGACATTAGCGGCATGAACCAAGGGGCAAGGGTAGTTTTACTTGGAATGTACTGAAATGCGAAATGGATGCAAGTTTATCGTGTCATATAGTTTTTAACTATCAAACTATTCAGTGAATATTAACCTAGTTGGTTTTTATTATGTTTAGCCAGATACTATGCACGGGACACAATTTTTTGTATATTTTAAGAGGCCCTAATCAACTTTGGGCCCAGGGCCCCAACAGATGTGAATGCGACCCTGAATAAATTTTGAAATCGATTGAAGAATATCTTTATAACTCTGCTTCAAAAGTTTCTTGCTCAAGTCAAAATATAATCTTGGTTTTGAAAAATTATCATAATTTTTCTGATCAAATTCATTTTACCTTTTTAAAGAATTGTTGTCCAAGATTTTGCAAAATATATTTTTTTTTCGCAAACAATTTCGTTGATTCGGGCGAGGGTGATAAATTTAATTATTTTTTAGAAGAGAATATTGACATATTTTTATAAGAACTAGTAAATTCAAGTTCAGGCTGACTGTTATTAATTTTATCGAAAATCTGACGCTGGTTTTTCCCTAATTTGTTCATGATTGTAGGGTGTAGGCAGTGAAACTGCTAGCTTTTTCACATTAAGGAGGTGTTCAGGCCTCATTTGCCAACAAAGTGAATGAGACAACCTTCATTTGCCGACAAGTTTGAATATTCATCGGAAAAGCAACCACACATGGTCAAAAATTCTCGTTTTGAGATAAAGCGCTGTTCAAAATTGCATTTTACAATAGCTCAGCCTCAGCTTGTTCTTGTTCTTAACGTTTTACCAATTTTGAGGCTCGTGTTCTGATAAAATTGTTGTTATAAAAAAAGTATTCCAAACTTTTGGATTTTTGTTCTAAAAGTCAAGGTGTGTGTAAAAAACGTATCCGGAAATTTTTCTAGACTTCCTAATAATTCTCCTGCAATGATTTGTATAATAAATCTTCCCTCTTTATATGAGAACCAGATGATTTCTTCCGAGGCTCGATGTTCTTATTTTTTGTTCTTTGATGCTGTTGTTTTTATATTTGTATATTTACGTACTATAAACTGTTTTAGGGGCCACTAAATAACAGTTTTGCAAGACAATTTGATTAGCTGATTAAATCTTCTATTTTTTACACGATAAAAGTTTTAAGAAAAATCTTTTTTCTCGTTTTTTCTTCAAACTGGTCATGTAGACTGGACATGTTGTTACGTTATTTTCAATTTTTTAAGCAAATCGAGACTTTGTGCTCTTATTAAATGTTTTCCTACAAAAAAGTGAATTAAAAATTGCAAAAATGACTTAAAACTGTCAGTAATACCTTGAAGCCTCCTGATGTAGAATTCTGGGAGCGGAACCGTTGGCAAACAAAGATGGACCCATGGATAACCCTTGTGATACACTCAGAAGGCCAGAGGAATACTTCATATATTTACCAACAGCTAGAAGATATGGATCATGTTAATAATTGATATGAGTACAATTAATGTTTACAAATGGAACATCATTGGAGTCTGGCGTTTTCTTATGGGGAGAACATCATCCGATTGTTCGTTCATTCTTGCCACGAACAATCGGATTTATTCTCTGTTGGAAAGCAGGCACGTCTTCCTGGAGAAATGGACCTTTCCCTAGGTACCTGGGTCCCATAATTCGGTGTCAAAAATAAAATTTAGGCTGCTTCTTCGCCACTGCAATTGTCTATAATACCGCATAATCGATTTTGAGGCACTGATACCTAGGGTTGGGAACTTTTTCCAGAAAGTTCTTTTTGTACGAAGGTGGCACTTCCTCAAAGAGGGACTTCCTCGAAACTGGGGACTTTTCTTTCAAAAAAGGGACACTTTTTATCAAAAAGTGGGCATTTTTTCTTCCAAAAGGAGCGTTTTTAAATGAAAAAGGGACAGTTAAATAATTTTTGGAAGTTCCGACAATTACTGCTGCCCGCTAAGTCTATGATTTTTAATATCCAAACTGCTTACAGACTATGATTCTACCAATTTTTTGAAGTTGTTTCAAAGTTTGAGTACGTTTCTGCCGCTTTGAGTATTTTTTCTTTCAAGTGAAAGCTCAAGGGCCTATACAGCTATGGAGGGGTTTATTCTAGGAGGGGGGCATGTTTGCAAAAGTATATTTTTGAATTGGAGCTTGTTTGATGGCAGCTTATACAGAGGTTGAGGTTAAGTCGAGGATTTGTGGCAGGCGAATAAAGCCTTGCTTTTGACTCATTTGTCGGAATTGAAAAAATAGTTGAAAAAAGCCAACATTTTACATAGAAGTTTTTTTCGCATGACCTGACACTCCCCCGGACTCTTATTCTGAAGTTTTATACTCTGAGGGGTGCCAGACGAAAAAGCTTCTTAGTATGTTGTAAAATGTTTGCTCTTTTTGATGCCATTTTCAAATTTTGTACCGCCAAACCTTTAAAGTTGAATCAATAATAGATTATTTAAAATTATCGATTTACCCAGAACTTCGACTTTTCTTACGGGGGCTATGGAGTGCCACGCCCACCAAAACCATTTAACGAAGTTCAATTTGAAGCGATGCACCTCACTGAGTTGAAGTCTCTTTGATCAATATCAAGATACGTTTTGTTTACATTGTGTTTTAATTCTGTTGTCGTCTGCGATTGTCACCTAGCAACAGGCAAAGAGGTTGTCGTTGTCTTTCTTGTTTTTGTTTGAATCCTGGAAACGATAAGATTTGAGAGTGCGCCCCCCTTTGCGCATGATAAATGATTTCAGCAACACGAACAACCCCCGATACACGTTAGTGCTCTGCACAGAGAATGTGCTTGTAACTCGAGGTAAAGCAACGAAGTGTCGTAAACACTGCATGCATATAAATAACAATTATTTAAAGTTTTGTGGACGGTTTAAACGGCTGCGTTCCGAAAGGCCGTCTATTGTTTATTGTCCATCGCCAAAATAGCGTTTTAAGCATCTTTGGAAATTGGAATGGCTGACCTAGTTGGTGTTTGGGAAGTTAGTTTATCTGATGGAATCCACACGATCAAGTTTGAGCATGGAACAACGACTGGCAAAAGAGTAATAACAGTGGATGATAGGGAAGTTTTGAGACGAAACTGGATGTTTAAATTGGTAGGAAAAGAACATTTTAAAATTGGCAAGACCAATGCTTATGTATCGATAGAAGCAGTCAGTGGATTTGCTTATGAATATACCATGTTTGTTGATAACAAGCCTCTTAAGAAATTCGTCGAGGATCGTAAAAGAACTGCAAGGGTTTGGACTCTGATACTAGATGGTGTAGAAACGCGCATAGTTCTGGGTAAGGATGTTTTCAGCCCCTAAAGATTTTTTAGTTCGAAATAAGCCATGATTTTATAGTGTAGGCCCACAAGATACCTACTTACAGTAGTTTATAATCGATTCAGAATCTTACAGTGTAATTTAAAACCGATTTTTGATGTGAGATTATCACAACATTGTGCCTAAAGCTCATATTATATTGGCTAAAATTAGAGCAAAATTAAGCTTTTCAATATGCTCCATAAAACCTCAAAAAATGTATGGTATATCCAAAACTTAACAAGCAGGAAAACGAGTTGTGTCCTGAATTTCCTAAGAGCTTGCTGAATCACATTATCTCTCTCTGGAAAATAATTTCACCATCCATAGTTCCTCAACCTCAAAGCAAATTCACCGGGAAAACACTTTCCATGCCTATGTACAGATAAAAATTATGCAGATAATTTTTGCTTTGTATTTTGTATTATACCAAAACCCTAACTTTTTAATGAAAGTTCTGAACATCCAAGCTTTTCCTTAAAGCATTTCAATTTTTAAAATGATATTTATAAAGTATTAAAAATATCATTATAAAAATAAATTGTAGAGATATTTGAACTTAAAGTAGGTATCCTTACATTTTATCTTCAAAGTGATAGCAAATACAGTGGTGAGTTAAATTGTCATTACATCTTGGTAACGATAGAATTTAAGCTGTTACCTTTGTTTTAAATTAGAAGGTAGTAGAGGGGGTTGGCCTAAGTTTGTTCATGATAAACTTTGTGTTCACATAATTTTGAAGAATATTTTACATCAATCTTCTGCATGGTGTAACAAGGGTTGAATAGATATAAGTAATTATCAATAACTTGTTTTAAAAATAACTTGTTTTAAACTTTGACATCTTCAGAGTAAGCAGCAACAATCTATAATCTATTGGGCAGCATGAATGATAAAGTGTAACACTGATTAAAAACAAAAGGTTGTTATACCATCCAGTATTGAAAGGTATAATAATTTTGTGTAGTATTTGAAAGGTAGAAATCTGTGCAATATTTGAGTCTTCTGAGGCTTGAGGGTTCAAGTTTCCAGATCAAAGTTTCTTTTGCAATTGAGTTTGACCTTTTTGTTGGAATTTTGTATGTGTCTAGAAACACAAGGTCATTTATATATATATTTTTATCAACAGCTTTTCATTTTAACTTTTGTAATTTTTCTAGAGAAAGACACAATGGATGTTTGGGTGAATGGTGAAGTGCTAGAAACAGCTGTGAGCAAGTTGCCTTTTCCTGATATGAGAATTTGATAATGTCCAATGTTTTGCTTTTGGGTCCTGAGAAAAGATGAATTTTTCTCTTTTGTTACTGGGTCATCAGGTTTTTCAACTTCTGAAATTCTCACATTATGAAAGAAACTGAGATTAAATTTTTGGAAGAGGAAAGCCCAGGCACCGCCCACCAGTAGTGGGCTGAGAAAGGTGTGACTGAAAAGGTCAAAACATTGAAAAATGCCACTTTTAGAAAATACTTGCATCTTTTCACTTTTTCTTTTTAAACAGTCTGATTCAGAAAAGATAACAATTACTATGGAAACAGATAAACAAGATAAGATGCCAATAAAATTAACAAAAAGGTTTAACGCCAAGAATAACTGCTACCACTTAGGATCCCTTAGAGTAAACTTTCCAAAGTTGCGCTAAAGTAAACTAGCTAAAACTTTTGTAGCTTTTTTGCAAAAGAGTGGGGGGGGCTATAGCCCCTGCTTGCTCAATGGCTGCCCAGTGCTTGGGAAAGGCGGCCTGATAAAACAGTAATTTTTTATGATATTGTGCTTCTTCACAGTGTACAGTAAGGGGTAAAGTTATATGATGAACTAGAAAAGGCCTGTTCTCCTTCTTTGCTAACTGCTACAACTAGCACTCAGTTAGGAATGGATTCTTACCATTTTTACCAAAGCAAATCATTTATTTAAACACCTTATTTTTTATGTTGCAAACTGGGGTTCAAGCATTTCTGGACCAATAAGGAGAGACTTAGAAGTCCCTTATTTTACTTGCTGTTTGTTTTCAGGGTGAGTTTGCAGATGAAGGAACAGAAACACACTTCAGTATCAGAGGCCATGCATGCTATATAAAGGCAGTAAGCTCTGGCAAAAGAAGAGAGGGAATTATTCATACATTATTTGTAGAAGGACAAGAACTACCAGAGAGTATGGAGTGATGGGTCTATGTGTGGTCTATCATGGGCACAATAGCGCCATTCTGATGTGTATATTTTTTATTGTAGTGTGAAGACTAAATAGTGTGAAACATTTTAATTTGGTCTAATCCTGATAGTTATGCTTTAGCATAGAATTGCTGATAATAGAAAACATAAATTGAGATAAGTGAAAATAAAAATCTTGCCTTAAGCTGTTTTTAAATATTGCCTCAGGGTTTACACTAATGAGGTGGTAATTTTTAACTGTTGAACTAATGTTTAGTTTATTACAATCAAGCTGTAATATAAACTAAATTGGGAGCAAAACATAGTTAAGAAATGTGGGATATAAATACTAAGTACATGTTGAAAAATGTTGTAGAATATCATTGGTGTTCACTTGATACTTTTGAATTGTTAGAGACGATTCTAAGGGGATAACCCATGGTGGGTTAAAGTCAAAATAATTCTATTTTAATGAATTTCTCATTCACTGTTTATCCCTGAAAGTTTAGAATGAGACAGGTGGTTTTGAAGGGCTAAGTTGTACATACAGTATATTTTTCATGGTCAGTTGCTAAGCAATTTGTTGCTTTCCCTACACATCTGGGTTTGCTTAAACTGGCATTGTTAAATTATTGAATTTCATTCCATTAATCCTTTCACCATCTTTCAATACACACTAATAGGGTCATTGCTACAGTGAGGCTTGGGTGGTGTGACACTCCCCTTGAACAAAAATATCTGTTACAAAAGCAAGGAGTTTTTCTATTTGCAAAAACAATGAGTTTTTGCTGTTGCTAAAACAAGGAGTTTTTGCTGTTGCAACAACAAGGTGTTTTTGCCATGTGAGGAAGCTTTGTTGGGAGATTTTCAGACTTGTATGCAAATGAAGGGTGGTGCACTCACTTGGTTGGCAAATAGTACATGAGCACCCCTCCCCCTGGGGCACAATATCTAGCAACAGGCCTGCTCACAAAACTACTTTTTATCTGACAAGTGTTTATTTAGCAACTTTATTTTGAGGGCTAGCTCCCCCTTGTTTTTACATATTCCAAATGTAAAATGGCTGTAAAGCAAGTGTTTTGTGGTAAACAGAACTTTTGGAAATGAACAAATGTTTACAAAATGAATTTAATTGTTTTGCTCTCATTTTTATGTTCTTTTCTGACTGCCTGTTTGTCATAATCAAGCCTGGTTCTCAAAAAAGGGCCTCAATTTTACTTAAGGCAGTAGTTGATATATTATAACATCTTCCTACGAAGAAGCAAAAGTTTCCACAAAAAACCCTCAAGCAATGGTTGATGTGAAAAGGAACTTTCTTCACTAACCACAACAGCAAACAAATATTTTGAATGATATTGTAGAAATCTTGTAAAGACTAGAAGATTGTCTCTAATTTTGTGATCTGGGAAATAATCCTATTTTTCTTCCATTTAATTTTGAGATCGAGAGGGCCTAGAGCCACGTATTAGATGTTTTTGCAAGAAAAAATGGTCGAATAAATAAACTTTTGAATAAAATAGCCAAATCATAACAACAAAGCAATTTCATTTCACGAATGAAACAATTTTCATCAGGTTTGAGAAAGATTTCATCTATTAGTTCTAGATTTTATCTAGTGGATGCCTATTTTGATATTATCAAACGGAGAAAACGTTATTTGAAAATTTCTTCTGATTGTTTTCAGAAAGCAAAACAAAAGCCAAACAGCCCTCCAGCTAATGTAAACTCATACAATATATATATCAAAAGTTCCGAAAAACCTTTGACAGTAATGGAAATTGTTACTGCATAGCGGGAAATTTAATTTCGGATAACGTTTTATGATATTGATCTGGTCTCGTGCTGGTACCGCTGAAGAATTTAAAGTACGTTGTTTTGTATTCCGAATTCCAGCATAAAGGATAGCAAAAACAATTTAGGTTTTCAAACACACGAAAAACTGTAAAAGGTCGCGCTCGCCCTTAAGTGTCTGTGGATCTCGGAGAGAATCATATGACAATTAGAACATTAAAATTAATGTCAGCATAAACAAGAAAAATGCTTGCTGAAAAACGTTTTGTAACAACATTGGTAAACAACAAGAGCCTATCAAACTAATACAAAGTTGCTCAAGGTAGATCGTCATCAAAATAATCGATTGAAAATGTTTCTTTCGTCTTGAGATCGTCATTTTTCTTTGGGATCCTGTTGAGCAAGAAAAAAAAATCAGTCAAAGAGTGAAAGTTTAAAAGACAGAAACGGTCTAGCAATTGATAGCCTTTCTGAATTTTGGAAGATCATTTGAAGATAAGAAGTAAAATGAGGTCAAATCAAATTCGATTTGAGCCAGTATAGGAAAAAGGGCGAACATTTGGTACAAATAAAGAGGAAAAAACTGACGGCACTGGCAGTTCAAAGCCGTGAAATTGCCGATATAAAATCGAAAGTGCAGCAATATTTCTGCAGTTATTAATTTAGCCCTTGAATACTTATGTGTCAGATGACAGAAATAGATAGTTTAGGAAACTGAAAAGACATTCCCTTTCTGTGGCATCGTATTCTCCGTAATATGCGGGATTCGTAACTGAAACGTTGGATCAATTTCATCATGGTTAAAAAACTACTGCAGGATTAGTAACAAAATGTGAAAAGTTGAAAGGAGTTAGTCAAGAAAATGGAGCTTTCCATTCGAGCGTTCTGAGTAAAGCTTTTGCGTTTTATTCTCTCAAAAATCAACAGTCTCCTAAAACAACATCTGTTTTAAAATGTTTACGAAATTGAATAATTTATTGTGAGATGAATCGTAGTATTAAAGTTATATTGCAAGAATTGCCGTCCTTGTGAAAGAAGCATTTACTTTGAGTACACAAATCGTCTTCTTCGCTCAAACCAGCATTTACCTATAGGTTCAGCTCTAGAGAGTACCTTAATAAGCAATTTCTTGACGTTTCTATGGTCTTGACATTCTCAAGGAAAAGTGCAGGATGAACTCACCCCTGAAAATTCAATGGCTTTTCAGCAAAATTCAGAACAGGGCTGGGCATCGGCTTATTCACCCTGCGCTCAACAACAGTTGATAACTTTGGATTTATCAAAGAAGACTCTCTGCGAATAGAAAATTTATCAGCTAGATCGAAACCTGCAGCAATGGGTTCGCAGAAATTTGAAAAAAACGTCAATCTGAAGAAACTACATGCAAAACAAGATAAGAAGAAGTGTTTCAAATTTCAGAGCATCGATAAAATAACAAATTCTAATTGAAGATTGAGGGATAACAGTCAGGCCAACTTGTGGCCGTGAGTACAAGACAACATACAATGCAAAAGATAGGACATCCTTGTGGCGTAGGCTTGTTGAAAAGACGACTGCAAGTGATATTTGTAATGAGGTCACCACAAGAGAACACTCACCAGATTTCCCTTGCAATAGAACACTCACAATTTAGAGTAAATTTTAATTTCGCAGTGGTGGTAGTAAAAACGGCGCAACCAACAAACGCTACAGTGAACTGTCAAGCAAAGTCCTTAAACTCTCAAAATTAAAAAAAACATTTTTCATTATTTTTCAAATTGAGCAGTATAAATTAAAAAGACATTAAAAATATTCATCGATGTGAAGAAAGAACTCAATTCTATCCAAGTCTAGGCAAAGTTTTTTCTCCTATCAAATCAGTTGAATTTGGTTTTGATTCTAAAATTTACGATCCAAGCCCACAGTGACCTTCTTTAGTACTCTTGGTGCTTTTTAGTAAGAACATATCAGACTTTTTTAACAGATTTAACTGATACTCTTCATCTAGGGATATCTTTCGTGTTCTTTTAGGTTGTATTACCCAATTTCCAGAATTCTGAAAATTGTCTTGCTTTCTCTCCATCCCAACTTTGTTTTCGGGGGGATAGAAAAAAGATCTCAAGAGGTGCAGATTGTAATTCAATATGCATATCGCATAAGTTATTCTCACAAAGCCACATGCATTATAATTTTGCAGCACGTTGCTTGCGCTGATTAATTCCTCTTGGCCCTACAAGGATCATAACAAAATACAACGGCATCCACGACCTCGCAACCCACTTGCGCTTCTACATATCCTGCAACCTTCCCCCACTGCTGCTACACTATCCAGCAATTCCATTTTCAACAATCCTTCCCAGAACAACCAAAGTCATTCTTGCTTGATATAAATACCTTGTAGCAGTGAGTACTGTATTCCGTTTAGGCTCTTGATCATAGCTGGCTGTCCTGCAATTGTAGAGTCCTGCTAACTCGTGAATAAGTTTTCTTTGACTGTTGTTCATTGGCGGGAATGAGTGGCTAATTTGTGAAAGAGAGCTCTACAAGGCAACAGCGATTTTGCTTTAAGGAATCTCAAATTGGTACAAAATGCTTTATAATAGCCATTCTAATCATGAAGCAATTGAAAAATACAATATGACCCTAACAACATGTCCCAGGGTTGCAGTAAAATAAAAATCGATAAGGCTTATAAAAGAAAAACAAAATATGACATCTCACGCTCTGCATATTGATTTAATAAAAAAACATTGTTTATTGCGAAAGAAGTTGTGTTATATATAACAGGGAAATTTAAAACGTCGATAATGCCACAGCATGGTACTAAATACACTCAAGACAGAACCTATCGACTGCTGAAAAATTTTCAACTTTTTCAAAGACCACCTGCACGCAATCGAGAGCAATCGAGAACATGGAAACAAGCTTTGTGACAATACAAGACAATACCAGTTCATTGTTGTAGCTGTTGAGATCCAAAAAATATTTTCTTGCTTGAAGCATATTGAACTACTAAGAAATTGGTTAGGGAAGCCTACCTTTTTCAATTTCTGTATGAGACTCTCAATAACTTCTTCAATAGTCTTAACAAGTGGCAGCTGGGCTCTGGAAAACAGTAATGGACAATGAAATAGGATTTTGACAAGTACTAAAGAAAACACTGTACACTGAACGAATATTTCATTAAAAAAATTTTTTCTGAAATAATTAATATGTGTGGCATTGTCACATGGACAATGCCATACATATATGGATGAATCGTGTGTCTTTCTTTCTGTAACCAGCGTAATTAAAGTGAATCCTTGCATTTAAGAAACAAATCTTTTTGATGTGGCCTGTCGGTATAAAAATAAACTTGATTTTTTTCTGTTTTACCTCGCCTGGCAAAAACTGAAACATCTTGTGAGTGATTTCCAAAATTCGCGGTCTAAAATTTGCGTACATGTCTTTTTAACAAGTGGGAAATTTTTTGTTTGACCACGTGAAGAATTTTACAGGCAAAGATATAGGGAG
The DNA here is from genome assembly GCF_057945365.1 of Rhopilema esculentum. Classification (NCBI taxonomy): domain Eukaryota; kingdom Metazoa; phylum Cnidaria; class Scyphozoa; order Rhizostomeae; family Rhizostomatidae; genus Rhopilema; species Rhopilema esculentum. The sequence goes on from NC_142830.1 coordinate 1,705,649, forward strand.
CTGGAAAAATACAATAAAAAGGTCTTTCAAAAAAAGTTAAAAAATCTTTTTTGTGTATTCTTGTATTGAAAATTGCACGACATCAAGCTGTTTATTACATTGGAACTTTGTTATCTCAAACAAATTGGTGTTTTGAAAATTCGAGAAAACGATAATCGACTGTGGTAGAAATAACAAGACTTACTTTGCATCTTCTCGTAGAGAATAAGAAAACTGTATTGACGGGAAATGATTTGCTTCTGGATTATCAATGCCAAAAGCATCAGCAAGCACTCTGTGAATAAAAACATAAAACCACAGATATAAAACAAGGGGATAGATTATAAGATAAAAAACTACTCGATGAAAACAAGTCTCGATCAAAAAAAATTGAATCTCGATATTCTCGACAAAAAAATTTGCAATATATTCAGTAAGCATTTAGGACTCTGTTCTACCTTGATCTTCTATAATCTTAACTTTATTTAAGAAAGAGACTTATTTGCTACATCTTTTTTTGTAATGATTGTTTTTTGCTACATCAATTTCAAAACGAAAATGAGGTTAATGATGGCATCGAGACAGAAAAATCTTGCAATAGATGCCACCACAAAAGTTGGAGCCACTGCCAAGAACCTGTAAAAAAGGCCTTTTGTTGCCTTTGGGCACAAGGAGAGGCTTATTTATTAAACGAGATGTTGCAATATAGGTATATTTTTTTGGACATCTACACATGCCTTGCGAATAGGTACAGGCAAGAAGCTACAGCTGGGCCTACCTTTGTCTTTCCTGCAATGAACATTCTTCATCACAGTCTAGCCTACGATCAAAGCAAATAGATAAATTCCACCTTTACAACAAATACTCCCGGCTACCAAAAGATGCTACCGAATATACACAGATACTACCGAAAAATTGACATTCATTGAGTCTAGTATCGCTTTTTATAGTATATTTTCTTTTCCTGAAAACTTGAAAACATTTTTTTCCAAGTCCATTCAAGAATATTGTGCAATTTGAAGTAAGATTTGGATAACAGCACTTTCCAGTGGTATGGGAATTTTCTTATACTTAGCGATTAACAATACAATTTTCTGAAGTGACCATAGCCAAGATCACATGGTCCATAAGCAAAATTATTATCAAAAGCATGTTATGTTTAGAAGAAGGCCTTATAAGACCGCGATGCATAGATGATTGACTCAGCAATTTGTGAACATTGCAGAGAGATCATCGAGAATTTTTTTGATAATATGATTGGAAAACTCACCCTCTACGTTTTTCTGCAAGCATTAAGCCACTAAGATCCACTGACTCCCCAGATCTTAGATTCCTCAGTTTGTCTCCTAAGGCACCAGAAGCAAACCTACAAAATAAACATTTTTTAGTCACTTCCTTTCATTACATCCCTGAAAAATTCATGATCGCAAGCACATTTGTATTCAATGTAACCAAATGTCATGGCACTTATTGAACACAAACAGATGAAATACAACTGCGAACATAACTTTCAAAAAGGCTAGAAAATAATGACAATAGGTCTGTACAGCATACCTGTGATATTGCGACGTTGCATTTCCCGCCAAACATAACACTTTCTCAGACTTCCGTTCACATTTGCATTTAACTGTTATCTATAAAAATAATTGCGATTACACATAAAGACATATTGAACCAAACATCTCATTGTAACGAGCGACTGTAATTAAATAAATGCTAAGTTTTATTTAAATATGAATGAATATTTTCTTTATTGTCAAAAAACTTTTAAATTTATGTACCTGGTCTGAAACAAGATATTTTGGATCCAAGGTTTTAAGAAATCAAAGCATTTAGGCCCTGAAATTTATTACATCAGTCCAGTCAAAAGTCCAACTTGTGTAAATCAAGCGATCATTAGTCTTTTCAATTACAATTCCTTTGAAAAATGACAAGAAATTACTTCATTTAAATGTTACCAAGAATTAGATCTACTGAGAGAGCAGTCCACAGAAGAATCCAGTACTGAAGTGCATTTCTGGTACAAACATACATCCCTCTCAATATAACTATTTTGATACAACAGCCAATAAATAAATATGCACGTAGCTGCTTATGACACAACATTAATATACCTGGCTCTTGCAAGGCCCCTCAGGACAGTCCTCTCCAACATGGCAAGGTGATCCACAAGGATGCGGGCAGTCTCTTCTGCTTGTTGCACAAGGCTGACGACAACGCTCGTTATCAGTAAGACAATCACCCTATCATTGGTAAAAAGCGGCAATCAGAGAAAGCATCAGACAGGTACGTTTTGAAGAACTGATATTTTTTTCATTTGCAACCAAACAGAGCTTCGGGATATAAGAAATTGTCTTTTAATCATTAAAAGAACACTAACTATTCAGGGACCACGGAGGCGGGGGGGGGGGGGGGGGGGGGCTACGGGGCTTTACTCCCTCCCCCCCCCCAATAATTTACAAATGTACGTAAAATCATACAAAAATCGCCCTGCTCTTCGTTTTTAGCATGTTTAGCCCTTCCCCGAAAACGTTTCAACCCACTTAATGTGTAACATGGTCCGCGGTCCTTGCTCTTTCTGCCTTAAAGCTATAGCCCTGTTTCGCTTTTTACATACAGTCATACCAGAACCATCAACAAAATTTACTCGGTTACAATGACGTTTCTTCTGGTTCTTCAATGATATTTGATATAATAACTTTGGTTTAGGATGGAGCTTTTCCTACTTAAAAAGATTCCAACCCTTTTGATTGGTATTTACTAATAAAATGCTTCATTACCTTTGGTTTACGTAAATTACACCAAAAATGTAGATATATGTAGAAAAATATCCGATATGTATTAAATCTGTAATCAATCAGAAAATCGAATCACTTACCGAATGGCATAATTTCTGGCATTTGTGAGACTTGCAGGGCAGCTCCTTCTCACAGGGCTTGCCACAGGATACGTTGGCTATATGGCAAGGTACATTTCTTCGCAACTGAATTGAAAGAAGTGTAAATGGTCAGAAAATGCCAAATGAAAAAAAGTATGGAAATGCCTTCACAAAAGATGAATTTTCACTGCTCGATACAAGAAGAACACTGAAGAAACATCTTCAATACGTCATAATCTGAAAACGGCACGAAATGGCGGAAACGTAACACACTGAAGAACAAAGAGGAAAAATGTCACATTTGCTTGGTTCTTTTGTTTTTTACCAGTTAGTGACCGCTAGCTTCTCTGTCTACAAAAGTCAATGAGAGGTCTAAACCAATCAAATGAGTCTTTCTTCCTCTCACATTGCTTTCGATCCCTCTCACGTTGCTTTGGATCCATATTTGGATATAAATTTTCTCTTTACTATCGGTCATTATCCGAAGTTAACACTCTGAAGAGGGTCGGACGAAAAGTTCTTCAATAAGCTATGTTTACACTATTTCGTGCCATCTTCAAATTTCACAGTAACAAAATCTACTTGGACTTCTTCATCTATGCGAATATTCATCTGATTAGAATTAATTTACATGTATCTAGGAGCTGCGAAGAAAATACTTTACCTCACGATTACACATGCACATTTTCTGGGTAAGAATTACACAGGGTGGACATCTTTCTTCACTATGGCACTGGTGCTGAGCTGCAAAAGGACGGTATAAAATTTTATGAGATTACCAAAGGGACAGAGTGACTTGCTGTTTAATGAGATAAAGCATGTTATTCAGTTGACAGCATGCAATATCTCTATTATTCCTGGAATTAAAGACGATATTTTGAAAGTGTAATTTTTTTAGATGACGCAGTCTATGAGTGAGGTTAGGACCTGAACCGCAACGGAACTAAACGGGTTGACCTTAAAGAATGTTCCTAAACTGGCACAGATATAAGATCCGCACTGGAGTGGGTCCAGCAGGGCAAGGGCAAACAGGAACCCTATCTATGCTCGTTTTGGCACGGATTCATTGGGATCTGAGAACGGGTTCTTAAACTTGAGTAACTTGAAATGGATGTCAGATTTACTTTTATATCTACGGATTTACTGAACATTAAGATTGAGACAATAATGGAGCCACGACCCATAGTTCTATTAATCCTGTCGTTGAAAACAAATAAAAATGAGAGAATCACAAAAAGTCTACATACGTTGATGCTGGCAAGGGTGCGGTCTGCTGCAAGGCATTTGGCAGTTAGGCAGTGGTGCTCCACAGGGGATTGGTGGGTACTGCACTGTTTCTCCGCAGTAACAGGTGCGTTCTTCAAAACCTTTAAAAACATTTTACAAGATCAATCATTATATAATGATAGGAAATAAAGACAATGAAAAATCATTGCACTATTTTACGGTTATAAAAAACAGAATTAAGATCCGCAGGGTGAATAAAACCAATTTATTATATCGTGACTCTCAATTCGATGCTTCAGACGAAATCGTTTCGAAGATCCTTTCATGTAAAACGGGAGGCCCTCCTAATCTTTAAGTCATATGAATATCGCAATTAATGTCGCCTTTGTTTCAAACACTATCGCTAGAATGAATGAGGCAATGAATGATATTCTAATAAGCAAACAAACTGCACTTTAATTTGTATCCTAAATCACATCAAACTCTATTGATTTCTGACCTTTCATAATCTTCTCAAGATAACAAACTTTTAACAATGCAAAGTTTATGTGCCTCTCAAAAATCAAAACTATCTACGATGCTTTCAACAATAAATTTTATTTATTAGTAAACATACTTGTCTGCCAGCATCGAGGACAGTTTCCAATGTGGCATGGCTCATCGCATTTATGAAGCCCACATGACAACTTTCGGCCACAAATCAGTTGACAGTTGTGTTCCTTGTCCTGATAAAACAAAAGCTAATTAGCAATATCTAGAAAATTAAGGTATGAAGGTATTAATGTGCAAGCATGAAGATTTTTCAAAGCAGCACCAGGGGTAAAAAACTTGTAGTCTTTTCACCAGATTTGTTCTCGAGAAGGCTCCTAATGTTGAGGAAATAGCAACATTGGTTGCTGAAATATAAATTTCCCCATAAGTGAAGATCCACATCGAAAGTTCCATAAAACATTAAATTTCGTAAGCGATTTCTGAAGCAACTTTGTCTTCCGAGACAAGACGTATTGTCAGAAGAACAGTCTTTCTTGAATACCAATAAAACACAATTTGACCAGTCATTTAACGTTCAAAAATCTTGTAACAAAGACAATCGAAAAAAATGCCCGATTCGCAAATAAACTAAAACTTTTGAAGGACTTTAACTCACAACGCAGCACTTTTGATTGCATCTGTGTCGGCCACATCTACGTTTCTTGTTGCACCTTCTTTCACACAATATGTCTTTTTCTTAAACAATTAAAGATAAAATTAGATAATGGTTAACCAGAACTCGCACTAACTACTTGCTTCTTTATTGTTGCTATCTCTATGTCCCATACAATACCGAGTAACGCCCCTGGTGTTTGAAAAATCCATCACGATAGTTTCATCCTGCAAAAAAGGTTATTCTTCATGATGTAATCTACTGAACTTAAAGAAATGATACCTATCTGAAATTAAATTGAACAAAAGCCAGATGAGAATTTGTCAAATAAACAAAGTAATATCTTGAGTAAAACTGACAACAAGTCCTGGCAATAAGTGAGAAGCAACTGGAATTACAAATTCTAACTACCTGGATTGATGTCTTTGCACGGTATTTCCTAGAACATGAAAACAACTATATAAATCTTTCGTTGTGCAAAATTTCAATACCACAAGCAAGCGGCACAAGTGAATTATCTTAACTACAGTACCTTGTGTTATCTTGCCACTTTTTTGAGCCATTTGAAAATATGGAAACAACTATCACAAAAGCTGAATTAAAATAAATGGGCTTTTAAGAGCTTATACAACGAAAAGCTCAGTTTATTGCATAAATGACAACGAACGGGTAACAAAAACCAGCCCAATGACCAAAACTTCTAACACTGTTTGAAGACTCTTTAAAGGCAAGGAAATACCGTTTGTGTACTGTTACATCGACAGAGCAGTTTTGATTCTCCATCGCATGGCTGACAAGGACCAACATGACATATCTGTTTGCAGTGATGAGGCTCATCTAGAGAAAAAAAGGTTTTTAGTATCTAAAAATACCTGAAGACGAATAAATTTGCAAAGTTAGATAAAATAGGCATAGGCAGACCTCTAGGAAAAGTTCGGAAAAGATAAGAAAGCTTGTAAATGGGTTAATTGGCTAGCTACTTTAATGCTTTATCAATAATGAGCAGCTGTTAAGATTCAGCTATCTAAATAAGAAAAACTATGCGGAAGAAACTTTATAGAGAGATGTGGTTAAAAAGCTATCAGTCGAGATAGTTGTCACGTTACAACTGAACGCAACTGTATTTACAAAAACATCACGATGCTGAAAAGAAAGATACAAAGACCAAGAGGAATATAAAAGTCGCAGAAAAGGCCTAGCTGCTGCCAGTGGGAAGCAAAATATGCATGTATTAGCAATGCTTACTTACCGGGTGAGCCACATTGGAGCTTTTTCCCACAAAAGTTCTTACAGCAAGGTATAGGATCAAGACACGATTCCCTCATCTCATCTGGCTGCAAGAGATCTGTTATTCGAGTCTGCTTACATGGGCAAAATTCAACGTTTTTTGGCAGAAAGATGCACGAATCACACGATCCAGGATGGCAAATTTGTGAACAAGAATGGTTGCCACAATCGAGCGTTCTGCAACACAGAAGAATACTTTAAAAATGATGCTGGAATCAATAATTCTTTTGCGCCAATTCTCAAGAATCTCAAGCTCTTGAAAAAATAAATTGGAAGCTCTTTTACTCAAGGAAACACAATTTTAAAATCTTTATTACCTTGAACAAGTGTTCTTGCAAGAGTACTTTGTCTTCCCTGTCTTGTCAGTCATCGTACCACTTTTATCTACAATGCATTAATGGTCGGAAAATTGCTCAAATTTCATGATATATATACAGAGAAATATAGAATCATTCTAAATCACGTTTATACTTCTTATAGACTGATGTCTCTGAGACACAACTGTAGTTGTATAAATCTAAGACAAACTCAAAATGCTAAAAGTTATGCATTTTTCATTTTGCAAGACTTATCTTCGCCTTCCTTACCCTAGAACAATGTTGATAGTTTCGGCTAATTTTCCAACCCCTCCATCATTTTGTAGTGAACCAACATATTCTCAAAGGAGAGACAGGGATGGCTGAATCGACTGAATTGACAGTAAATTTCCAAGATCTTTCTAACTGATTCTTACTTCTAAACTCACAAGGTAGGTCATTTTCTTATTCCTCATCAAAGTAATTTTTCCTGAAGATTGGGTTCAACAGCAAAATTGGAAGGAAACTTTTTAACTGCCGAATGCTTAAAAATTAAACAGATTTATCATACCTCCCCCGCATTTTCGTTGTCTGTTTTCTTGGCCACAATAGCAATCTGAAATGAACAGAGATATTAAGAAACGGAACAGTGTAAAAAAAATAATGTGAGATATGTATAAATAAAAGACTTCCAGCGATTTTGGAAATTAAGAAATGCGTGCAATTTTTAAACAAATCAAAGAACTTTCAGGAAAACTTTTTCAATTTTTCAGAGTTTTACCAGTGGAGTTTCTTCATGGTTTTTTTCAATTCGAAAAGAAAGAAAATTTTTTGGGGCGGTACATGACACATGTAGACTTGCTCAGAGAAAAACAGATTGGGTGGATTTGTATTGGTTAATATAATAACATGTCTTAAATAAAGGGACTTGTAATAATGATAATATAATCAATGGCCTAGTTAATTAGCTAATTTTTACAACCTATGTCAATGTGATATGTAGTGTTCAATACTACTGACTGGATGTTGACAAAGACAAAAGCATATTATTCAAAATTACTAAAACTCTTTTGGTATATATTCATGAATGAAGAGTCCTGAATTATATGGATTTCAAAAATTTAGATTCCTACATATCTTTTAATTTCCAGGAAACAAATATTATTGATTCAATATGGCTTCTTTTGAGCACAATATAAAGATGGTGGTAACTTATAAAATTGGAGTGATGACATGCCAAAGAAATAACCCACATTTGTGAAGTTTCTTGGAGTTGTAACAATGTACTAGTAAAATTTCTCAATCACACAAGAACCTGGCCATTACAAGTACATTCCTTATAAACTTGCTTTTATTTAAAAAAGTTTGTGTAACAATATGGCTTAAATAAAATAGCTTTCCAGTGAAGAGCAGTTGAATAGCATCAAAAATCCTTAATAGAGGGTTTTTCAGGAAGTCATGTTGACATGTACTAGGATTGACTAGGGTTGTGTCAAGGATTGACTTACATTGTTCTTCAGTTACTTCACACATACTGCAAGGACCTGTAAGAAGAAGCTATCAGTCAAAAAAAGTATTAATTTAGGCCATAAATGCAAAGCATTTATTACATACTTAACAAAGTCATTCTTATTTTTCAAGACAATTTCAGCAAAAATCGTTGAAGAATAACCAATTAATGGGATGTGTGGTGAATCAAAACTTATTATCTTATGGGAACCAAAATGATAAGAAATTCTAAGTCTTTATCTGATGAACTTGATGAAGAAATAATGAACTTTTCAAGAAAAATTAAGCAAAGAAGATTTGTGGTGGCATTGCTGTTGGCATTGCTGGTTGGATGGCATACCTTCATGGCATTGCTGGAGGCATCTGTGTATTCCACAATTTAGAGTTTTGTTGCAAATATTCTTGCAGTTCAAAGTCACTGATTGGCCACAACGCATTTTTGTTCTGCAATGAATAGCAATTAATGTTGAAAGTGGATATTGGATGCTAATATACTTTTTGTTATTCGATATGAAAATAAAGACATTAAAAAAATGAAAATTGCATTATCCTGTAGACACTCTCTTTGAATACCTAATTCAAGCAGCAACAATTAAAAATTTAGAAAATGAAGGACATTTAAGTTTTTTGATGTTATAATATTTTCAAACCTAATACACATAAAGTAATCTTTTATGAATCATAAGCAATCATTATTATTCACATAATAGATAATAAGGCTCACTTGGTCTTTCCACAAGGGCATTCTTTAGGCACCATAACGGGGCATGAAGGACATGGTCCTGGGTGGCATAGCCTATAAAGAGATTTCAAGTACAAATAAATTAATTCAGATTTAGTGTGTCCACACCACTGGATAGGTATATGTTTGCATATGGGTGAATCATTTTTTAACAACATTTAATTGGAGTGGTTGCAACAAACAACTTGAAAACAGTACAATGAAAGTTGGGCAATTCCTAAAACATAAGAAGGGCATAACACTCAAATTACTTGACTGCTGTGATTTCAAGATCATGGCAAAACAAAAATGAGGGGATTTAATTAGCAAAATTTTTATCAACAATTCCTGCTAGCATTAAAAATTCATAAAACTGTCTCCAAACTTTAGAACAGTGATTTTCTTCAAAAACACTTCTTCAAAATTATTTCTAGATATCTGCCTAATCTTGTGCCTTTTATAGCTTCCCTGTGTTGTAGAATAATACTGTAGTCTATATGTGGCTACATGTGAGAAGCATTTTTGGTTTGCCTGAAAAAATTTGTATGAACCTTATTGGTTTTTTTAAGTTACTTAACTTTCAATGTAGATATATTCACTAAAATAAACTTGCTACCTATTTGCACATGAAAGCTGTAAATAACCAAAATTTTATACTTGATACATTATGTACAGCAGTGACATGACTTACTCATTGCAAAGGTGTTTACATGGAGGAGAAGTCCTTTGCTTCTTACAAACTTCCCCACAACCTAGAGAAAGAATGAGTGTTGATCAAACAGGAAATGCTGTTTCTGCTGAAAAAAGAAAATTTGAAAACATTCAAGTTCTGCACTGAAATATTGCTATATTTGGGTGTCCACACAACTTTCATGACTATGGACAATAATTTTAGAAAAACTAGTTTTAGGGAGTATATATGGAATGCATCAACTTTTTCTGCTATCCTTTAGATCTGAAGTATCAAAAAAGACAGTTTTAATCAAAAATAAAGAGAATGTCCTATGAATTCACAAAAAAAAATTAGAAAACTATCATACAAATTATCAAATAATTTATTCTTCATACACTTACTGTGGGGAATAATACCATGCCTAGGATTCCACTCAGGACTTTTTAGTTTACCTTGAAGAAACAGAAAAAGTGATGAAAATGAATTTTGAGAGTATATAATATTCATAAATACATCACAAATAAATGACTTCAAGTGTTAAACAGGAACTGAGAAAACTGCAAACAAGCTTCACTGAGAACAGAAAACATATATTGGATTAGACATTAGATGCGTCTAGAGGGAGGAACAAGTTTATCCTTATCTTAAACAGAATCTCAGGTCAATGGTAAGATGTTATACATACCACAGAAGCAAATATAGTTTGTTGGCATCTTCTCTGTTACATTTTGGCATCCTGGGCACCTCCATCCATTGACCTCCCCTTAAATTTGACAGATGGATAAATTATGATAAAATTGAAAACATAAGAAGATGGTAATGCCAGTCCTTTTGATAAAAAACTACTAGTCATTGTTTTAAGCAAACATTTTCAATAAGTTTTTTCACTGAAAATTTACTATCAAAAAATCTGCTTGTTTTGATTAAGAAGTTTCTAAACGTAAAAAGCCTGGGTACAACTTGCTTTATATTTACTAGAAATTGAAGTAAACTTAAACTTTATGTTACCTGCAGATGTAGCTACACTTGACTTGACCCACTGCTTGATACAATTCAGATGAAATATGTGATAACAGTTCTGACAGCACCAGCTGGGTTGAGAGGATCTTAAATATTCACAGCAAACCATGCATTCGTAACTTTCCTCAACAAGCTGTTCTATTAAGACACGGGCTTGCTCAGAATCTATTGGTTTTCTTGACCATTTGTTGGCCTTTTTTAGCTTATCATTACCTCTTCTTTGGTATGATGCAGCAGATCCATTTCTTTCCCTTGAAAGATTCACTGATTGTTGTCCTTCTCTATATGATGAGTGAATGTTATCTTTTTTCAGTCTCACATATTTACCATCTACAATATTTCCTTTCACAGGTTCAACATCGACAACACTTTTTGTTCCATTGGCTTGGCCTGCATGTCTAGCATTATCATTTTGTTTCTTCATTTTATCAAATTTCTCATCTTTAAACTCTGCATATTCCTGATTCTCAAAATGCCTTCCTTCTGTTCTACGTCTCTGGTCTCCTCTCTCTGCCTCTTGAACACCCCACTCAGACACGCCTCTCCATTCCTTAGATACCCCTCTTCTTGATTTGTCCCCTCTTTGTCGGCCCCTTCCACGTGCTGTTGTGTTCATGTTTACAGCACCTGTCCCTTTGCTGTGATTTGTGACTCCATATTTGTCAGCAAATTTATTGTAGTACCCAGAGTCACTTTGCCCCTGTAAATCGGTTTCATTATCAGAAAATTCTCTATCCCGCCTAGGTCTACCGTCATAACGAATATCTGTTCGTCCCCTGCCTCTCCTATTTTGTTGCCTGCCACTCTGCCAGGTAGCTCTGTTTCTCACTGACCTGCCTCTGCTGTTGGTTCGGTTATTTCCAGAGTCATATGTATGCGATAAAATCGACCAGTTAAATGATGGTCTATCTGATGGAGGTCCGCCTGATTCTTCAGCCATTTAAACCTGAAGCTGTTTGCCTAATTTTTTGTAATTACCAAGCAAGACTGTTCCTTTTGAAAACGAACCTCTAAATAAAAAATACACATTTATTGCACCACCATCACCTACCACATCCCTCGGTTCCCTGTCTTTCGAAAAAAGCACAGGGAATCAAGATAAAATATCTGAAATTTTTTTCTCAAAAAAGACTGGATCGAACAAGCGATCGAATCTCTCCATTTTGAGACCTCTCGAGTCTAAAGCTTTAGGCTGGCGTTTGTTAAAATGGTGCACACACAGTGTTGCCCTTTAAATTGTGCATTAATCATTAAATTCTTAAATATTCTAAGAGACAACAGGCCTAGGAAAATAAGTGAACAGTGGATTCTCCGTTACATGGGCTTAATATCACGGCAAAAATGTTTAACGTCACTTACGAAAGCTGCAAGTTTTTGGGTCAATGGTTACTTTGAATTTTGCTTTGAAAAAGTAAATTGAACTAAAACCAATATGATTGCACTCTAGTCTCATACAACAAGACGAGGTCTCAAGATGGAAGCTGCCAAGTGGATTCAACGCTGGGCTGGAGAAGCTCGATCCAGTCTTTTCTTGGGATCAGTGGTACGGATTGCTTTAAAGGACGGAGGCTGGTATTCTCCACCCAGGGTGCAAATTCTATTATACAAAATACGTAAGGTGATTGTAAATATATTATCAAAATCTGATATAAATATGTTTTACAAATCATATCGACGTTATATCTTGTAACTACTAACATATACTAGGCGTTTAACGTCTTTTATTTACATATCTTTATCATTTAGTTTTGTTTTGCATACAAATACGTTCGTTTTTTCATTTCTGTATGGCCAATCTTCACTTACAAATCGTGATCTGAAATTTCAGATGTAAAAGGTATCATCTTTGTTTGCAAATATATCAGATCTACACTTTGTTTGCAAACAAACGAATATATAAGGTCTAAGTGTGAACAAAATGCTCAGCAACATTTCCCGCCAAATGTGAGCAGCAAAGCCTAGTCTGGCAAATGGCTGTTCTGAAAAATACCAACAAGATGTCAGTTAAAAGTGTAGACTATTGACTTCTTCCATAAGCTCTCTAAAATGCACCTCAGGTTCTCAGGTGTTTCTGTCGCACCTTCACATTCACACCTCCTAATGAGTACGCATGGTATATCACAAGTGACAAGTCTTGAAGACGTCTATCCCAAACTCAAGCATATTCAAATCACTAACGAATGCTTGTCCTCGAGCCTAGGAAGATCAACCAGAAACTAGTTTTAAAGTCATCTTCGTCGAAAAGCATCCTTCTTTGCTACTGAAATATATTTGTGGCTTAGGATTTAAAAAACTGTTTGATTACATTATATACTACAGTAAAACACCAACCTCTTTTAAAATGCCCTCCCCCCGAAAAGAAGAAAAATAAAGAACGCTTCGGGCATTTGCAAGACGTAATGTTGTGGTTTGTCAAGGTTTTTAAATGCGGCCAACATTCTAGTTTCAAAGAGTTTTGGAAAATTTGTCTCTACGTCACCAGACATTGGTTTTGCGCTGAAAATTGCCATCAGGTGTAGTCTGGCCCGGGTGGCAAAAGGTCGATCACATCTTTCCTTTTTAATGCTAAATTTCAAGGCTTCATTCGAGCTCAACAGGGCGGGGGGGGGGTGGGCTTGGTTAAATATGGGAAAAGTAACCTTTAGCTAATGGTAGTTGCAGACTGTAAATTGCTTCCTTGCAATTTTTGTCAAAATCTGCAAACAAGGCCTTTCAACATACTAACTAGGAGACAATAGTCCCTCCAACCTCAATGACTTCCCGTTGTTTAAAAATTGGCTCTTGTCCTCCTCTTTTTATAATCAAAGGTTTACCCCCGCAGCAAATTTCCCTTCGAAAAAGCAATGCCGGCAAATGGGCTTATCTGATGCCTGACACAGTTCTAAGATTTTAATACTGAATTTGAGAGTTACTATGAAAAAATTATAAAAGCTACTGAAGATGCCAATCCTTTCTATTTATTCAAATAGTTTTGGATAGTTTTTATCGTTACCAGATATGCTGATATTGGGTAGCTTTGTGATGAAATTTTCAGGATGTACGAAACAAGCCTGTGCATTCACCCTGCTGTCGATATTCGGTTTCATGGGTAAATGCACCTATTCTCTGTTGGCTAGGACATATCATACCTTAACCTACTATATCATAGCAAACCACGTTCATTAGACACTACGAACAATCGTGGATACATCCATGTCGTACCCCTGTCTTCTATCTTCAGGCCTTAGTTGCCCCTTACTTTTGTAAAACAGCACAAATTATTTGAATTAGTCGCTCTTTACCATTTTATGCATCACAAATCTTCAAAATAAACATGACAAATGCTTTTGGAAATTCATTGTAAATAGTTTTTGACGCTTACTTTAAATATATAAACTCAGGCGGACAGTACAGAAGAATTGACTGTCTGCAATTTTTATCAGTTTACAGTTCTTTTTCACAAATTGCGCCCTAGCCGCTTCCATTAAATATTTTTTGTCACTTAATCGTATCAGGCGATCATTGATAATGCCTTCGAACGCATTGCATTTATTTGTCAAAAATGATTTTTCTCTGCAATTGGATCCGGCTATTTTGAAACACCTTTCGCATATTGAGAGAATCGCCTGAATCCAAATTGCTGTCAAAATTGCACAGATCATGCAAAGCTGCATTTTAAATTCTGCCAGTATATTGATCAACTGAAAATATACCAATAACTAAAAGTATACAAACTCCACCTACTTTCGTTGGTGTGGTCACACTCTTAACTGAGGGCTTACGGTCTGATAACCACCCTGCAATTAGGATACAAATCAGCCCCTGATCTCTCTCTTTTTACATTCAATGAACCAGCATTAGATCCCATCGAGCATTTCTTTTTTATTTTCTAAAGGACTGATATTATTTTTTACTTTGACAGGTTTGGCATATTGTTTGAATTTAACAGAAAACTTTTCGAAAATATCAGAAAAGAGACTCAAATGATTCAAATAACGGCTAAATCGCTAAATTCTCAAGAATAGGTCTTGGATTTCCCAACATATTTTTCCATCAACAGAGCTCCAGCAAACATTGTGTATTTGAAATGATATGTTGACTGTAAATAGAGCATCTATATGCTGTCAAGATTTTGCATATTTTACACGATAAACTAAGCTAAAGTTTCAAGAAGCCACATAATAATTTGACTAAAACTATATCCTTTCTACCTGTTTCTTGTGAATTGGACAATCTTTTGAAACGAGTCCTTTTATAAACGCCACAAGAGAATCCGTGATTCAGAATTTAGTGATTTCAAACTAACCACACACTTTAAACACTTTACATGTCATAGTACGTGTCACACTTTTAAGAAACCGTTGATGATTCTACTTGAAACCATTTAGATTTAACCATATAGATATACTGGCAGTTGAAAATCATTCATAATGTTAAATTTAAGTTCCTGATTTCCTCTGTAGCTTTGGCTGTGAACATATTGTAAAATCTCTTATCTTCACATAAATTTTATGTAACCTTCGCTTATACGGAAAAAAATGGAACAACGTCAAACATCAGGTCAACTTTTTCCAACCTTCCGGACAATTTAAAAAAGGCTGTAACTTGCAAGCAGTGGTGTAGCCAGGGATTGAAGATTGGAGAGGCAAAGAAGAACATTTTTACTGACCACACCCTTAAGGAATTTTGAAGACGCCCCATTTTGTAAAATAAATTGAAAAAATTATAGGTTTTTTCTAAGTGACAATGTTTGGCTAATCAAACACAATAACATTCATATGTAGCTTTCTATGGCTGGTCTTTTCCATTCTACAACAGGCTATTTCCTTCGCAATTCCTCTCGCATTTATATATTTTGAATCGTGTTGTCAAGGAAGCTCTACACGTAAAAATCAACTTTTCAGAAAATATATGCAAATATCTAGAAATAATTAATAACATTCAAATACTTCAAACTAAGTCCATTTTGCTAGGAGCAAAATCTGGAAAACCTTTCACAAGCATTTCAGTAACTAGTTTTAAGGATTCGAGCATTTTAGTATCTATGTTATCGGGAATGTCTAAAGAGCATGAAGAAAATTGAGTAACATTCCTAAGAGGGACAGACGAGGCTCCCCTGCTAGCGAAGCGAGCAGAAAGCTTTTGCGACCCAGAATATGCATTGCAGTCATTTTCTTGCAATCATTTAAAACATTTCACTTTTCTCTGAAAATATCACACATACCCCCTTGCCCCCTTGCTACGCTACTGCTTGTAAGGTACCTATTTTTCTCAAAATACTTTTTCCAAACCAAACAAAAAGGAAAGAAGGCATTTCTGTAAATATGAAATGCATGTTCTTCAAATTTTTGCGAGGTAATGGCAATATCTACCACATCGCAAGCAGCCTTGGTATATCGATTGGATCAAAGGTAAACCCTGACGCACCGCAGGGTCTATACAACTACTTCAACTGGTCCATTGAATTCGCAAATTTTAAAAGGAGTTACAAAAAAGGTCAAAGTCAACTCCATATGTAAGACAATTATGTTCTTCATAATTTATGCTACATTAACAATCTTATATGGTATTCTAATATAGATTCAATTTTTTTACAATTTCGCTTATAAAACAGTAATCATTTATAGTTTTTCTTAAAATATAGTTTGCTACAGAATGCAAACAAGGACATTCAAGTTTTGTTCAAACATAATTTGCAGTTAGTGCTGTTGCAAAGATATTATTCACGTTCTTGCTTCTATCCAACTATAGTTTCAAAGTAGAGCAAAGCTGATATCGGCTCCATGGCTTTAGTCCCCAACGTAGCTTTCATTGCTATGATTAGCTCCACAATAACAATATATTACTTTTCTTTGATTTCCTGCAAACATTCTGTCCGGTGTCCTGGACCTCTCTTGAAGCATGTCAGGGCTAAACTGATACGATTCCTCAAAGTTAGGAAAATATTCACGACTTCCGTTGACGTCATTTGTTTCCAGGCTACTAGCTTCCAAACACAATTGGACCGAGTTCACTTCCCGCTGCTCAAGAGAAGCAAGCTCTAGAAGGTCGTCTTCATCCTGCAATAAGTATAAGAATCATGAATATTGTTTTCATTTTAAGATCTTTACTTCATTGAGAGCATTACTTTCGACTTATAAGACTTCTACTTAAACTGGCCTAGTTATACAAGGATAGAAAGAGCATTAAATATACATAAATTGCATTCAAAAATATTTAAGAGCGCATTTTACAATGATGTTGGAATGTTGGATTGATGGTTAGAAGTCCATTACCAATAAGATGTATTGTTGGGGAGGCCCTTGAAATTTGTGACATTTCGAAACATGTTCTAATCGTCTGCCGGGTTTTATGAGGGGTTCCAAATTTAGTATAAGTGAAATCTTTCTCCAACTGGAATCAGTGCTGGGTGCAAGACTTCATGTTAGCATTATTTAAAAACAAAGAATATATAGATACAAATTTGTCCTATCAAACATAGGCCAGTGCTAAATAATATCACTGGAGATACCATTTAGTCAGCAATCAAATGGAATTTGTCACATCGAACTTGGGACTGGTTGCCACCTTTAGCCAACATCTTTAAAATCATTAGTGACGACTTATGTATCCCTCTCACTTTATGAGTTAATTATAATCTGAATAATAATGATCTGAAATAATTTGAAATTCATATATTTTGAAAACCGAACATAGAATTCTGTTATAGTATTATTTTTACAGCCATACCTTTTCCTCATCCTGATCCTCATCTCTATTCTGACGATTTTCAAAGAAGCATAACTCTTCCACTTCTACCTCGTCACTATCCAAATCGTCATCAGCTTGGCATTCTCCATCACTGCAAGGTGGCATATTTTCAGAAGACGAATTCTCTGCTAGGAAAACTTCATTTGGTTGTTCATTTACAAGACTGCTTTGCACCAACGGGCTAATACTGCTATCAAGATACCATTGATGTTGTGGCTGTTCTTCTAATATAGGGTTTTCCAATGTCACTTCCTGTGAGTTCAGGTTTTCAACAGACCCATCAATTGCTTCATCGATCAACCCTTCCTGTTCAATGCTTCCAGATTCATATCGTGGTAATGAGTCGTCAGAAGCAATTCCTGCAGATACATCCTCCCTGTTGTCAATTTGTTGCTGAGGCAAATCATCTTCTTGAGATTCATCTTCTGAATCACTTTCAATAGTTATTACCTCATTCGTTTCATCTTCAGAATCGCTGTCAATAGTTACAACTTCGTCAGATTCATCTTCCGAATCGCTGTCAATAACTATAACTTCATCTACTATTGGCTGATCAAAAGCTGCAGCGATGTTGCGTTGGAAATTCGAGAGTGCATTTCTTGTGAATGGATATGTTGAGGGATGATAGTGCAAGTTTAAGACTCCGCTCTGGTTAAGTTGCCCTGGCAGCAAGGAGTTTAGATATGGTACGATTGATTGAAAGTTCTTGAATCTGATGGCCATGCCTTGCTGTGTTGGTATTAGAGCAAAACCTTTTCTTGCGTCCTCTTGGTCTGATTCGTATCCATCGTCACTGTTTTCGTCATCGTTTTCTTCATGGACTATAACGAATAAAGGAAAAAAAATCTTATTCACTATTAAAAAAATAGAAATCGACAGCCAATAAAATTTGCTTAATTCGAGTACCAAAACTCCTAACAAATTGAATGACTGCATGAGAAAATAAGATATAAGGCATACTGTAAGGCATGATAAAATTCTTAAAAATGAATTTCAAATATGAATGATTTTTCAAAGATCATAGGAAAAAGTTATAAACTTACGTTCATGCCTATGGATATGTCCGTCGTTTGCATCATTGTCATCAGCTGATTCCACAATGGGGTCAAAATCAGGCAAAGGCATTGTGCCGTCGTCTCTAAAGAACATCGGGTCATCGATTTCAATATCTGAATCGAGTTCTGGGTAGTCGGAATCCTCATTTTCAAGATTTTCCGTGCTTGTACTGTGACAAGAAGTAGCTGAAGAAATGGAACAGTGGTGACCAGATTTCTCAAGCACACTGTAGGCAGCATCAACCACGCAGGGATGGTTGTCAGTAGCATAAACCAATTCATCTTCACTGTCAGTATCATATCCTGACTGATCTTTGTCACTCTCGAATTCTTGATATTTTCTTATCTGAGAGGAGAATATGTCCTTCTTGCGAGTCTTGGACCTTGGGGCTTTATATTGTCTAGACTTTTTTCTTTTTAGACCCTTTGATCGTCGAGCTGACAATTGCTTTCTTCTTTCTGTCTGCAATGAACTGCATTGCTGGGAGAGTGCAAGACAATCTTCCTCTTGCACCTCATCAGACAAATCATCCTCTTCTAGTTTATCAAAATCCATAGAACTGCATGGCTGTCTGGCAGACATCTCGATCTTTTGCCATAGTTGTCTGCTAAATTCCCGCAGATTTTCCACTTCTTTGGCTATGGGATCGAAATCTTCCTTTTGATCGGTTGCAGTAAAACTAAGAGTTTCATGCTCATCCCGAAAGTAACTGTCAGAATAATCTTCTTCTGAGCTCTCGAATGCAGTCGGATCGTCGTACTGAGAATTCCTGAAAAAAAGCAATTTTCAATTCGATTTGGTAGTATTATAAATTTTCTTACAAAAACTTTGCTTCAGTCAAAGACTTCGGTAAACGTTAGCCTGTATCTGCAAATTTAGAATCGTGCATTATCATACATCTTTTAACTGGCCTAGAACATTTATCAGATTTTTTGATAAATATATTCATTCAAAATCAATCTTACCTCGAGTGAACTTGATTTCTGCTTTCCTCTTCCATTTGATAATGAAAAGAACTGCTTTTCATTGTGAGCTTGTATCTTTGAATATATTTTTAAATCGAATAAAACTCTGTTTAGCTTCGAACAGTTGTAAAAGCTTGAGCAAAGTTCGTTGATTGATTGCTGAACGCCGCTTTTAAACTTGTCGACCTAGTCCGTAATTGTGACGTCAAATTGTCGAATTATCCAATTGTTACGTCAGTTAATAAGACTCGGCTCCTTGGTGAACTTGGCGAATAATAGACTGCTCAATTTATTAGCAATTGTAAAAACATTTTCGATAGGTGTAACAATTTACTATAGTATAAAATTATTCCCATTAAACTAGTTGCATTTTAGGAAAGTTTCATCATATCCTTTTGGCAATAGTCTTTGATACAGTCTAATACACTTGCTCACTTACTTACTTAGCTCGCATATCTACGAATTTATTCCCAAAAATTAATCATACAACTGTAAGCTCTTTTCGCAGATAAAGCTTAAGGGCTATATAATTTCCACAAATAAAAATAAGAGGTAAAATCTAGATCTAGTGTTTCTTCAAGTGGCTTTGAACATTTCTTTGACCTGACTTCTGTAAGATTGTTTTCGCTATGAAGGCGCACTAGAAAGAGGATGATGGGCTCCGAGACGGGTTAGATAGTACGGGGGGGGGGGGGGCAAGGGAAGAGCCAATAGCAAAAAAATTGAAAAAGCTCTATCTGAGAATAGCTACGTGACCTGCACTGGAAAAACCTAAGTAGCAGCATTTATTGGCAAATATATGTTCTCTTGAAATTCTAGTTCTGAACACCGGAAAATTTGAAGATATGTAATTCAAATGGGAAGATAGGGAGAAAACATCTCAATCAGAGAAATTACCTGGCAAACCAGAAGGTTTGCACAACTCAGTTGATATATGGCGATAGTTTTACACTGAAATATTCTTTCAATTTTGCTCAGCCCTTCCTGGTCCGACCCGCTCCAGCATGGTAGGAAATTTTGTAAGTTTGACCCCTGAGTAAAAGAGGTTGCCCGTCCCTGCTAATTCAACAAGTGATATCGAGCAGTGAGATTGGTTCAGAGGAAATAGTTCAGAGACAATGGGGCCAATTTAATTTCTGTTCTTGAAATCAACGCAAAGAAGTTGAACATATACTGGAAAATTACAACCAACTTTAGATTGTCAAAGAGCATCAAACAGATTCGAATTAAGTAATTAAACAGGAATTGAACTAAAACAGACAATAAAAACAATGTTAATGATGCACTTATCAATCATAAATCTAAACTGCGAAATTGGCAAAGATAATTGCACATAATAATTTTTATGAAACATTATCATGATAAAAAAAGCAAAACACAACTGAAAGGAAAGTAAATTTCCAGCACAAGGTATCATTTTGCCGGCAAATAAAAGTAGTTATTTTACGCATACCAAGATCTAAAGGCATGTTTTCCGAAATATATCTATGTAAACCTGCATACTTAACCAAAACCTATGTAAACCTGTATGAAAATATCCTCTCATCAAAAACAAAATATTGAAAACATGGGCGTTGTTACCAATGGCCATTTTTGGTAAAGGAGCCTTGCATCCATCTCACATTCTACTAGTTCAATATGCGATTTAAAAAGTTTTTTTCACATTTCGCAAACATCAATCGTTTGATAACCAACAAAAATTAGACAAGTTCTTGTAGATCCTTAGAGTAGGTTTGCAAGTAGCAAAACGTGGCTAAAGGTAGTTGGTTTTAAGGAGTAGCAAATAAGCACATTATTAAGAAGAAATATAGCTATCCAACATTTCCTATTTTCTACAGGCAGCCACTTTGGACTGTTTTTAAGACTGCCTTTGAGGTATGTTATGATAAACAGGTCTAGCATTGTCCAAGAAAATAAAACAATTGCCTTTTTGACTAAAATGACTGAGTTTATTAAAACTTTATCATATACCCTATAGTCACTAGAAAGAAACATATTCAAACATTCTTCATTTACAGCTGCTACAGTTGAGTTAAACGGTTTAAAGCTTTTAAAAACACCAATGAATAAAACTGTTAAATCAATCTGTCTAGCGGGCCTAAGAAGCTTACACTCTTGTAGGGCTGTGCTGTACCTGTGAAAGTCATGTCTATTTTTCCAAACCAGATGCATCAAGTTATCCTCTATGGCATGCATATTGGCAAATTTGATTGATTTAAATAAGTAGCAAAACTTTTACTCAGTTGTGAGTAAAGTTAAATTTAATGTCAGTGTACTCCCTTTTGAGGCTGTTACTTTAATATTCAGATACTTAATCAACAAATCTTACAAAGCTAAAGTCAAAATTGATTATACTGCCTTACACAGCACACAAATTATATTTTGAAAGGAGCAAAGTTCCAATCACAAAATGGCTATCATTTCATGGAAATATGAAAGATCATTTGTTCTAAGTGATTTTCAGCAAATGCCACTTTGCAAGTACCTCAAGATGAAAGAAATGTATACAACTTAGGAATTCCAATCAGAGATTTATTGGCATTGACAAGCTTAAAGGAAGGCATCCAGATTCACAGCAGGATCTTTCTGATTTCTGTATTTGATGGCAAGGTAGATACCCATGAGCTAAACAGAAGAAAAACATGTTGTAAAACAACAAAGAAATAGGACAAAACTGTGAAGCATCAATTATTCAACATTTCCATACAGCGCAAAAACTGTTCTGGCAGCTGGTATGGACTGAAATATATTTGTAACACAAAAGACATAAATTGAAAATATATATACTTTTTCAAAACAATTAGTTGTCATATGCTTGCTCTTTTAGAAAAATTGTCTATTTAAATATCTCTTCCTAGCCTTGAAAATCATTAATGCATATTGACAGAGAAAATGCTCACAGTCAAGGTTGATATACAGTACATTCAAGTAATAGCCACATCAAATGTTGTTTGAAAGGGTGAAACAGTAAACTGAGCCAAATTGATTAGCTTTGCATATTTGGATCTAAAATCTATGTGACTATAAATGGCAGTGTGAGATTAAATGAAAGGGACATCAACTTTAGAGATAATTATAAAAGCAGTTTGCCAAGGAAAGAAAGAAATCATAAAAAACTTACTAGAGTAAATGCAAAAAAGAGGCCAACACCACCAGCAACTGAGAGAGCATGCTCAAGAGTAACTTTGTACTTTTTGTAACAAGTGGTACAACCCAGGCATGGATCAGCACCTTTTCCTGTCTTGTCATCCACACAGCAAGACAACTAATATAAAATAAGAAAAATATGATTTTCTAAACAACCATGTATAATTTTGAAAGATTCTCACATTTTGACATTCATCCATAGGTAGAATCTACAAAGTGTGTAATTTTTTATGATTGAATCTAATGTCACCAGATAAATGATTTATACTCACTCCAGAACAAGAAGGATTAGTACTACTGACATTGAACTTCACTGTCTCAAATCCACAACAATCCAGTTTTGTCTGAAGTTCACTTTTCTCTTTTGCACTAGCAGCTTTGTGCCATCCAGCCTTCAAGATATCATGCTGTTGATCACTAGTGACAGCTAATGCAGCAATTGAAACTGACAGTTGGATTATGAAAAGAAGAGACATTATCACCAAGTACTATATATGAATCAAGGAATTCACACAATCAATAGCTGCCTACAATTAAAATTAACTATCTTCTCTCCTTACCAATTAAAATTTAAGTTTCTAAAAAAGCATGTCATATTATGTGTTTATTAAACTCATAAAAAAATCATAAACTTGGTAAAGTTTTATTCAATGATTCATATCAAATTTAGATCAATAAGATGATGAGATGTAAAAAGGGTGCTTGAGTGGGCATAAGAAACAATAATCATAAAACTGTAATTACATATATTATAGCAAATATAATTTAAAGTGTAATTGCTTGCACAGAGTCACTAAAGAAGCCTGATTTAGAATTTTTTACTGCAAGGTCTCAAAAACTCAGAAACCAAGAAACTCCAGAAAGTGTAATTTGGTTGCATTTTTGTTACCTTTCATATATTTGCTAAAAACCATTTGGAATAAATCAAGCATCCATGCATATTGGACATGTTTGTCAAACAAACCTCATCCAAAAAAAATATTTAATCTCTTTGGGACCACCATGGCTTCTCTATTGATCATGGTACCAGGTTGAAGATGGTTAAAAGATGAAAGCAAAAAATCATATTTAGTTTTATTGATTGAAAGGATACAAAGAACAGCAGTACTTGATTGTGCCTTATTGCTCCTATTAAACCAAGCATTGCTGTAAGGAATATGAATACTCCACAAGCAATGACACCACCAAGGATAGGCAAACTAAGATTTTTCATAACAGCAACCTTGGAGTAAGCAGCAACACCTATCAGTGTTAAGCCAAGAAACTAAAAAGCAAATGCATAGCGTTGTCATATACCATATAGTAAAAAAGACTTAAAATCAACATTATCATATAAACTGAAATAAAACCAATAACATTAACATCCCTAGAATAAAAAGCATGGATAAAAAACTTGAAAACATGCAAACAGAAGCAGGAGTACAAGTTATAAAAATTATTCTATGCATAAAATAAATCTAATTACATCAAAATTCCTAGAATAAGAAGTACAGATAAAAACACAAAAGCATGAAAACAGAAGCAAGTTTACAAGTTATAAAAATTATATTATGCATTGAATCTATTAAATAAATCCAATTACATCAAAATCCGTAGAATAAGAAGTACAGATAAAAAACATGAAAACATCAAAACAGCAGTGGCGTAGCGTGAGCGCAGAACTAAGACATGGGATAACATAAAATATACAGCTATGTTGAATGAATGTATTTGTAATTTCAGCTTTTCAAAAATACAAGCGGTAATTAATGATAATCATGATAATAAATTTTGATTTTGAAAGTAACAAATTATTTGTACTAGAGTAATTCTAATCAATCAAGGTGTCTATTCTCTGCATCAGAGGCTCCAACACAGGTTTTTTGAAAAAAGCTCAATTAATTTGCAAGAATTTTCAGAATAACTCCTAGTGCTAAAACTGCTTCGCAAAAGATTTTATTCTTATTCATATTCCTCAAGAAAAGGAATGACCTTATCACATGCCCACAATGTGAGAATTTTTATGCTGGGGATTCCCACAAGGAGGAGCTCTCCACATTGCAAAATTGTTAACACACTGCAGAGCCTAGGCGAACAAGAGCAAATGTTACTGCTCATTTTCTACTCTCATAGTTAACAAAGATGACAATAATGAGCTGTGAGAGTTGTCAGAATTGAAAATGCTTCCATGTGTATAGTTTCAGAAAGTTAGTCCCGGCAAATCATCATGTATTTGGCAAGGCTTGCGCTCAGGTCTACCGCATGCCCTGGCCCGTAAATTCTGACTATACTGGCAAGACTTTTGACTTGGATTACGGAATGCGGATCATGACAAATAGACTTTGACCCTGCTTTGATGAAATTTTTTCTCATTTTAACAGTCACAGAGTTAAGAAAGAAAAATAATTAGATTTGAAATGAGGTACCACGCAAAAATTATTTGCAAAAAGCAGCTTATAGGCAGAAAAATGTTGTGTATTATTAAATATTTTGGAATGCTTGCGCTAAGGCTGACTGCAAGCTCCAGTTCGGAAAATTCTCACTTCTCTCAGAAGCTTCTCTCGAGTTGCGCTTAAGCTGCACTGGAGCATCGCATGTTTCTCTTATTTTAGACAGGCAAAAAGAGTGATTTGGAGGGTCTTCAGTTAGTCAGATTTTCGAATTTTACAATTTTTAGCGATTTGTTTACTTGGAAAAATAGCCAATTTGGGCCAATTGGCATGTTGGCGCTGGAGTTCACCGCATGCTGCTTGTGACAAAAAACAGAAGCCATTTATTGCGGAAATTGTTATGCATTGACTTTAACACTACAACAAATTTATTAACGGTAGAAGTGTTGCAAGAATTTTAGAATTTGTCTATGAATTTTTACGCTTGCGCTGTAAGCGTAGCATACATAGACACTACGCCACTGCAAAACAGAAACAGGAATACATGTTATAGATTATCACTTAGATGATTAACAAACAATATTCACATGCAGCCTTTATCTTTGTCATCAATGGAACCACACAACCTAATTCATAAGTAAAATAGTCCAGTCAATAGACTGTATGCATAATGACATCATTTGACAATATTGCGCAATGCGTTTTTAGTAATTGTAGTAACAGGCATCTCACTTTTTTACGTTTTCCTTGGTTTTCACAAGTCTATCTTCATACTTGCTTTAGAAAACAGAACAATTTCAAGGAAAATGAACACATTTTCTAGGAAGTCGGTAGCCCTATTTTTTTCAAAGTGCTTGCACAGGCATCAGTGGTTCTATGCCAACGATCACATGATCTTTTTATTGGCAGTTTTAACTTCTGGGTCAGATACTTATCTAAAGAAGACTGAAAAACGTAGCAGTATAATGTCTTTTTGTTGGAGGGCTTGCCAATGTTTAGGCCAAGTATGT
Organism: Rhopilema esculentum; assembly: GCF_057945365.1. Classification (NCBI taxonomy): domain Eukaryota; kingdom Metazoa; phylum Cnidaria; class Scyphozoa; order Rhizostomeae; family Rhizostomatidae; genus Rhopilema; species Rhopilema esculentum. The sequence continues at coordinate 1,731,659 of NC_142830.1, forward strand.
CAGATAAAAAATACTTCAGTGACCAAAATATAATGTAGTTTTTTGTTAGGTTTAGAGACAATACATTCGCATCAAGATTCATTTTGCTAGCTTGAGTTCAATGTTGGGTTAACCTTTGTAGCTTGTTAAGGTCTTCAGCTTCAGAATGGGTAGAATTTTCTTTCAGGTGTATATAATGACGCTATGATGACATTGAAATGTTGCTCAAAAATTCACTATTTATTGTTTTCTCCTATTGGACCAATAAGACCAAAAATGTACCACTTAAGATACTACATGAAAATCCTTAGAGCTTTTGCTTACTTCTGCTTGAGCAAAAACCAAACTCGTTACGCATGATTACCAGCCTTGCAAAAGGACAGCTGGACAGACTATTGAATACGTGCCTTATTTTGGTTTATATAATGAACTGACTGAGTCAAACCTTCCTTGTATTTTGATATTGTTTTTAAGAATAATCAACTGAATATCGTAATACGTACAATATACAGTGTGTTCAAAGCTGCGAGCGAATTTCTCGAGCAAACATAAGCACATGACTTGACAGGACTTTGTGACATCGGCCTTTGAGATGGGAACTTCGGCATTTTGTTTGCGTGTTGGCTGTTCCTCAAAAGTAATTTATTTTCCTGTGATCAGCTTATTTAAATAAATAAAGATGTTAACATAAAGTGCTTTGTTGCTGAAAACCTTCCTGTTCTTTGGTTTTGTTTGGTGTTATTTGTTGAGGTTGCAAAAATACGATACACGTAGCAGAAGTGTTGTTGCTGCTGTGGATATTTCGGAAATCGATTCGAGGCCACCTAAACAATATATTTTGTACAGTCGATTGCGTGTCGTTCCATGTTTGATAAGTTATATAATTCGCACTTTGATAGTGCTGGAGTGATGACGTCATATATGTATTCTAAGAGTTTTTCGATTTTGAACATTCAATTTTATATTTTTCAAGGGAACCAATATTATATTTCTGATCTCCTTGGAGTAATACCCAAGAGAGATCGGCAACACGGCGCAGGTTGAATAGACTTTGTAAAGTTAAAGTTGTTGGTGAGATTAATCGCTTTGGATTTAATTTGTCAGAACGGCAGCAGATAAGATTTAGGAGCACTCCCTCAAATACAGTATTCGAGCAGTACACCAAGGAAGGACAACATGATACAAAAAGACAAAATAACGAAAAAACAGACTGCATTCATCCTTCCAGAATGTGATCTCAATTTCCTATTTACTACCACTATATATCTGTTGTGGATCCAAGTTGTTTGGCCAGGAACGTCGCAAGTGGCCAAGGGTGCTATGTCTTATATAAGGGGACAAGTCTCTTAATGCTCTGAAGATAACGCTTCTAAGAAAAGGAACATTTACAGGGGTGGTACGTGCCCTCCAATTTTTGTGACTCTACCATTGGCTCGATGCCCTAAAAACCAGTTTTTTTAGCTTTAACCTTCTGCATTTACAGTTAAAAAAAATGTAAGCGTATATTTGCAGCCAGCATCTTGAAGCAATCAGCACTTCCCCTGAAAAATATTGGTTTACTATAAATGACGTTGGGATTAGGAAGAAGGAGTGGTCATTCACTCTTGCAAAAGGCGTACGAGATTTCAACGAAAACTAAAGGATTTCCAGGGATCTTTTGGTAAAACAGGAGGATTTCCAACAAAGATATTTTCATAGCGTGAAATGGCTCTTGGGGAGTAGAAACGTCACTATTTGGAAAATGAAATGGAAAATTCAGATACAAAAAAGGGCCTGTCTCGGACTAGGTCTTTCAGGGTTTAGATAGTAGCCAGTAGAAAAACAGGCGCTAAGGTGCAGACAATCTGACAAAGAAAAACGAAGAAATTGAAGATGATTGATATAATTGTAAATCATATATTTTCATATATTTGACAATAGATACTTTAATTACATTCTGCTTTTTATGAGTTAAGATACGTAGGATAACGAATCTGTTTTGTAACTGAATGCAACGAGCTTGAATTCTAATGTGCAGACGTGGCATAGAGGCTAGGAAGGCTATACAGGGTCAATTACAAATTAAAGTATTATCTTTAATAGGCAATTTCAATTTCCATCCCATTCGTTCAAAATTTACTCATATCTACCCAGTCTTTTAAGAACTTAAAAACTGTGAACAATGTAGCATCTTTAAAAAGCATATTTGTTTACAAGAAACTGATGTGACAGACGAGACCTCCAAGGTACACCCTAAGGGAAGAAACTTCTGTTATTACCCTCCTTCTCGATTTAGAAGCCTCTTTCTCGATATGGAAGCCTCTTTCTCGATATGGAAGCCCTATTTCCAAAAGAAAGGACTCGTTGACACTCAATCATTAACCATAAAATATATTACACGCAGTGTTAATTTATTCTCAATAAATAAGCTTTACACAAATAAAACAAGATATGCTTTGCTTGCTGACATAACAGATGTTATCATCATAAAATAACACATTCTAACTGTTCTTTGAAACTTTGTTATATAATGTCTGAGCAAAACATACGCGGCTTGTGGGTTTTCATTGACAAAAAGAAACTTGAAATACATCAGATTGTATCAAAGGTTATGTTATGTTTTAATGTAAACAGTTTAGTTCGAACACGAAGTACATCGCCATTAACATGGTAAAGATGTGGTATATTAGCTGAATTTTTTACTCATTTTGTGAGCTTTCTCTTTGTAAATTTTGACTATCTTTTACCTTATCTCTCTTATAAACAACTTGTGTCCCACAACAGCATAGCACTTGCAATAACTTTAGAAACGGTAATTTTTTCCTTTCATCACAGCTGGTATCAGACTCATTATAACGTTAAGGGGAATGCATTTACTACTTTGCCTCGAAAATAAGGCCTCATTTCTACATACTCGCTGATATAAAATATACATATAATTTTTGTACAAGAAAACGTAGACGTCACTTAGTAAATGAACACAGCGAAAAAATATTTTTAGACGATATAAATATTAAAACTGTTCATTTCTCTGCTTATGATATTACCTATTTTGGTTCCTTTTCTTTACTATTTTCATGAACTCTCTAATGTCTCGTGGGCAATGGCACATTTGCAAGAAAACACTTCTACCGATTGCAAACCATGAAAAGCAGTTTACATAATTTCTTTATGGAGAAGCAGTTATTGGCATCGAGTCATGTTGGATGATGTCACTTTCCCGTTCAGCAATGCGCATGTATACTCTTGATTCGAAATCTGCTTGCACTGGTTCGAGACTATAAAACGGACTTCAAAGGGCACATCTCGCCCTTAAATTCCATTCGAATTCAGCCTCAAATTCCAAGACAAGCCTATTTTTTGGAACCAACTTCACACTTATTTTGCCTTTACCATTCGCATGTTCAAAGGGGTGTCGCGATTCCTCCATAAACATCCGTATTGTTAAATTAAATAATTCATCTACTTTGCACATCCATATTCTTGACGATAAAAGACTTCTTGAGCTTTGTAGTATACCAGCCTAGCGATAGAGATTATTTTATTATGAAACTGTATATCCGTTTACCACGTCAAAACAAACAACAACAAATAGCAAAAAATCATTTGGTAAACAAAGGAAAATAAATGGTAATTCCACAGTTTTGTAGATAAAATATCATTCCTGCAAGTGACTGAGACGAAAAGCAAAAATCACTTCATGGAAATCTCATACATTTTGTAGAATTCAATTTGTTTTCCATAGAAATCCTTTAGTTCAAATGGAAATCTCCTATACTATGTGAAAAAGCGAATTTCCCCTTGACTCTAGAATCCATGCTAACCCTTGATTAGTAATAAACACACCAAAGAGAGTTAACTCTCAAAAATCTAAATCTCGTACCTTGATTTTGTGCATTTCCATATGTTAAGAATTCCACATGGCACTTTGTATTCTTTAATTCTGGCTCTTGTCACTGGTCTGAGGTACGATACTTGCTTGGTTACGTATCTTGTGCAGATCCTAGCATAAAAAAATCATAACAAGTTAATATGACTTTAGGGAACATATTGAGAAAAAGAAGAGGAAAAGGCAAGGATTTTTTTGCGAACTGTATTGGATTCGAAAAGTTTTATTCTAGTTGCCCCGATCTTGTAAATTAACTGTAAAAAAGAAAATGCATATTTACAAATATAAAGATAATCTTTCAGTGATGTAGAATCATCGAATACATTTGTTACATTTGTAATATTGGCATATAGTAACATAAAATGTATACCCAAAACCTATACAGGCAAAACTGATTATTAAGTTCCCTTTACAGTAACACTCTCAATATTGTCAGAGCTTTTCAATCAATATTACGCGTGACTATAACATAGCCAGAGCTTACTCTATCTTAATCAGCCGCCTTTTAATGCGCAAGGCTGATAACATTATGATGATACCTTAAAACTGAATCTCTCCTGATCTATTAAGAGAGGAAGTAAATAAAGCGGCAACAAATAATTCTACAGCAATAAGTAGCAATGATATCTGGGGGCTATCAGTAATATATTACCTGTGTTCGCAAGCTTTCCCAAAATATCCATCGCGACATTTGCATTTGAAACGTTTTGCCGTACAAATACCGCCATTCAAGCATGATGGTTTGCATATCGCTGTAACAAAAATAAAATCATTTTTCAATAAGAATAGAACTGCAAGTTCGGATTAATGTTAAATGTAGCGACTTGAAGAGCATAGAAACCCGGAAGAGCATAGATGAACTGATATGTTGATCAAGCAAGAGCATTTATATTTTCAGCATTACAATCTTTTACATTTTCAAATATTCACAGGCTACAGATATAAGTGTTAGTGGTTCAAGTTCTTGACGTGACCATACTTTTACCCAGAGAGAGGGAGTCGCCAGCTCACTGCTATTCCAGGCGTAAGAGCCACGAGGTGCGGTCACATCGAGAGAAAGGACCAGGACACTCCTACAAACTATCTTCGAATGCTAGGTAGATACAAATACAAATACATGCTTATTGAGTTTCGAAGTATTATATATTGACTATAATCACCCCAGAATCGAATAAAGAATACACATAAGCGATGGCGGTTGTGGAACGCACCTTTTTGACAAGAAGCTCCTCCATAGTTTGGGCTGCATTTGCAAACACCAGGAGATAGACAGTTTCCTCCATTTTCGCAGGGTGGGTTACAAATAGCTAAAGCAGACGAAAAATTCAGAATCAAAATATTGTTAACATTGTTATTGGTGCTCAGACATTGTAAGGCAAATTAGAGAAAGCCCCTGGGTATCGTTCATTTTTGCCTTCAAATTAATGGTAAGGAGAATCAATGACAAACATTTACTAATGTTCTTCTGTCAAAATTGTCATAAAAAGGGGCGGGCGTGGGAGAGAACTCAGTCCCCTCCCTCGAGCAAAAAGTTAAAGTTGGGCAATAGACTTATAACTATCCTTGCAAAAGTTGTAGAAATTATTGCCTTTCACTAAGTGAAGGTTTTCCTCTGAAATACTGTTGTAAGATGGGAGCGAGGTAGAGTGCAGAATGCCCGAGGGAAACACATCTCACTTACCTTGACTGCAATCATCTCCACCCCAGCCTGAGGGACAACTACATTTCGAAATGTTGACGCATTTACCACCGTTAAGACATTGTGCACTGCATTCAACTAAGGTACAAAAAGACTTTCTTAAAACTAGAAATTTAAAAAAGTGGACAAAAACTAGTAAAATGTATAAGTACACAAAAAGCTCATAACCCTATCAACATACGTTTTCTTATAATTATCTACCAGCCCAGTGGACTCAAGGTAACTAAAAGTAAAAAAAGCAACCAGTAGATGACGTTCAAAATTTTGCAGCTTAAATGTGGATTTATTCAACATAGGATGGTTACATTTTAGAAACTTGCCCCTGGGCTTTAGGAGAATTTGAGAGATGTGTCACTAAGAATTAATCTCGTTAAGTGTTCATTACTAATGTTTGACGTATTTGTAATTGAAGGGATCATAACGAGGGCAACCTGTCTTAAAAATGGGTCAAATGAAAAATCCAGCTCGTCAGAGAATTCGTTTGACAAGATTTCCAGGCATAGTTAACGTGCGACTATTAAAATTCTGCTGGTAGAAACAATATTTACGAGTGGCATATAAGAGAGCCTTTGGGTAATTTGAAACGAAAACCGCCATATTTTGTTATATGGAAGAATAATATATCACACATTACACATCACCATAGCTTTTGGACCTATTTAAGTGCAAATGTTGTGACAAAGACTGTCTCTGCTTAATCAACATTAAACATATTTTAGAAGTTATTAAATGTTCTGTGGACACATTTCTAGTATCTATCTTCAAGAGGTTGCATGTGGGAATATGTTTCTTATTAAGTTGAAGGTGTTCCAGCATTTGTTTTTCAGTTGATAATGGGAAACATCTAACACGCATAAGTGTGGTAATAGATGCTCGTTGCTTGGATAAAAAAGCTTTTTGGTTTTTACACGTTCGCAAGTCGGAAATTTTGCCATAGTGTTTGATGTTTTATGTTATGGGGCTATTCTATAGTTCAAGAACTACTCTTCTAATCATGCTTCTCTTCCATTAGGAAGTAAATTTATTTTTACTCGACAGAATTTCGTATTTACATAAGTTACAGTAAAATATACATAAGGTGACTGCTCCTACGCAAAAACTGTTCAGTTGCTAGGGCCCAGTAAAACATTGATCTCAAAGCCAGTTTTCACACTGGTTCAACTTCCACATATTTCCATAAAGTTATACTTGCTAGCTTCTTACTTAGGCAAGATCTCCTGATTTTCTGTCTTGGTTTCGGAGAGAGGTTTCAGAATGTGGTGCTAAGGGTCCCTTACTCTGCCATGTGTTCTTATTGGTGTTGTAAAATATGAACAGGTGTATTTAATCGTTTCCTTGACCGCATAGCCAGGAAAGTATTTTTAGTTGCTAGATATAATATTGTGTGAAATAACTGCGACCTCTGCTTGTCTTATGTTTTCGTCCGTGTCTGTGCTGACCGTGTGAAGTCGTCTGCAGGTCATTAGTGATCTTAGGCCTAAGTTAAACGTTTCCTCGTCATCCACTCAAGCTAACTGCTTGCTTTGTTTAAGTCTATACAATTGAAACGTGTCAAAATCTACTTGCAGCAGTAATTGTATAATCATTAGGAATTTCTTCTGATTTCTCAAACAACTCTTCAAACAAATTCTTCGGCGGATAGTTTAGCCTCGGAGTAATATTGTGTCATGTGGTCGGTGTGTTAACCAGGAAATGTAATCTGATACAAAGTAGCTCACAAAATCAGTGTCTTGCACTTCGGGGAGCTGTCTATCACTATCATAACATTATGAGCATTTTCCCAATGACAAAACACTGCAGATTCTACTAAGCTAGTCAAGCGTGTGTCTGGTCGGGACTTAATCCATGAGACGTATGACTGACTGTTCATGCATTTTGAAAAGGCAAAATTTTCCCTAAAGTTTAATGTCTTGCATAGATTTTCCTGACCGAGTCAACCGACACTCTCGGAAAGGGGGGGGGGATATCTTATTATGTTTGAAGGTACGGGGACGTGCCATTATTTAGAGATACCTTTTTTCTGAAAAGTGCGGAATTATCGGTACTAATTTTTGAAATTTGTGCGGAATTATGGGTACCATTTTGTGGAAGTATTGCAGAATTATTAGGAGTGAGATTTAGCATTAACAAAATGAATGTCCGGTTAGAAATAAAAGAATGAAATTTGTGTAATATTGAGGACATGCAAAATCTGGTTAATGATTTTTTATGTGCTTTAGAAATTTTATTTGATCTGCAGAATAATGAGCATAGTTTTCATCATGTTTGCGGAATTATGGGTCACATTTTTCCAAAATGGCACGTCCCCGTCCAAAATTAGGCATAGTTTACCCCCGAGCCGATCTATCTTCAACTGGAAATACTGCTGGTCTTTGAGCTCTTATTTTTACACCATTAAACATGCGAAACTTCTCTTTTCTTATGCCAAAGAGCATGTTCTTTTCATGAGGTACAGATAATCGTAGAACCAACTCGCTAACCTTGCCCAGATCCGTGTTCCTCGTCAACTTCAGATCCATTCTCCTGATCAACGTAATTGTCGGCGCTTCCACTGGCCTCTGTCTCTCTTTCTTCTTTTGACACACGTGGGCCTTCGATGTACGGTGGCGATGGCTGCCTTGTTCTTCTTTGCGATGGCTGAATGAGGTGATTTTATTCAGAAATATATTGAGAGGATATTTTCAAGCAAACTATGATGTCAAAAATGGAGTGTGTTGCCTTTTAGCAAAATGAAAATGGAAAGGCTTTAATTCCACGCTACGTGATGTAAATTTTATAATACAATAGACTTAGAACTATCCTTGGCAGACTTATAATTATAGCAATTCATTTCCAAATTATTCCGAGACATGCTATGCTGTGTATCTATGGTGGATTTAGAGCAAGTTTATTCCAATACTCAGTCCATACATTTTTTACCAATAGGCTACTTTAAACATATGATTTATAGCAACAGAGCAAATCTACTTCAAGCATTTCCAATTACTTTCTACCATGCGTCACCCTCTCCGTACATCCCATGTTGGACACACCCATGGTGATTATATACAGTTTCTACAAGCAGGACACGCCCTTCACAGGAACGGCTTCAGCCACTTTGAAATGAACTGCTAAGCGAAGTTGCATGCACGTGTCAATAGTTCACAGCTCCATTTCATCAATATCTTTTCCGTTTAGCACCCACCCAATATAAGTTTTGTTTGTTTACGGTACATAGTTTTACATTGACAATGACTTGTATATAGAGCATCCTGTTTCAAGTGCCTGGCCAATACAGTTATATTAGCTTAAGTGAAGAGGCTTTCATCGTATCAAATGTATGTTTAAATGAATCAAAATATGAAAACGTGAAGACCGAGGGTATTTGTTTAGACAAATTTAAGCAGGCCGCAACCTTCAGAAAAGAACAAGTAGAAGCTTCCTAATGAACAAAACCATTACCGGTCCTTTACATGGGGCACGCGCAGTGGTGATAAAGCACTATCCGGATTCGCTCTACATACATTGACGGGGGTCATTTATTTCCCCAACCGTAATGAAAAAGCGTATGAAAGAAGCAAAGCCATATAACACTTACAAAGAATATCTGTCTTCCACAATGCTCAAATACCGCAGCAGGATCTGGTACAATTGTAAGCTGGGACACCTGACCCTAGAATGGAGATCGTGAACATCAGAAAATGCCTTCCCAGCTTACAATAGCTACGTATGAAACGACTGTATTCATTATTTACGAATCAAGAGTCTCACTACCACACAATACATGAGTTTCTTGTTTAAAACCAAATGAAACTTAAATTTCGAATCTGGTAAACCGGCTTAACAAAGTATGACATCATCTGATACTGGGGAGAATTTAGATTAACCAAAAAACAAAGAAGATATAAAATAATGATGGAGCTTGTTGGCATACAATTAACAAAAGCTGGGGATCAACCTAAGCGATGAGGTTTTGCATCTACAAAGATATGCAGTGAGCTACTTTAAAGAAGTGATGACTTTAGACCAATGCTATACTCATCATAATTGTTTTACCAGGCCTTTTTGAAATGGCACTGGAGCCCTGTGTGGTTTCACTCTTTTTTCCCTTACCGGACATTATTTTGAAGGTAATTGAAGAAACCTATCATAGAAGGCTATTCGCATCTTAAAATTAAATTGAAAATTTAAGCATGATTCATTTCAATATAGAAAGATAAATTTGTTATTACTTCGAGGTTCCATTACAGCAATTACAATGTGGGCATATAAGTTTGAGTAGAAAGTAGTCATTCCATTACCATGTAACGCTCATAGACCTCCAAAACAACACAAGTTGAGTATGTTACGACATGTTTTTTCTCACATAGATTTCGCAAGGGGTGCTGATTGCAAAATAATCTATAGCAACGACCTGCTTTCAACAAGTAATAAAAAAACCTAAAATATTTAACAGTACCCACAAAAAACTTCTTAAGCATAAACATTGTGAAGTAACTCACCAGGAAATTTTTGCTTGCACCTTCACTCTCGTCTGCTCCAATATAAACCGCTCCGAAAATGTCAAATGACGCAGCCGGTACACCATTCAGGGGAGCTTTACCAACTTTTACACAGCTTTCAGTGACAATCAGTTCGGTTGAAGTCACAGAAATGCCAATTTGATGCCATTCATTCCTCCTCAAATCGACAGCAAATGAATGTGAGGTTCTGTCAAGGGTGACGTCATTTTGTCCGCCATAGTGAACAGTGATTAGCCCTGGGCCTAACTTCAGCCCAAGCAACATACGATTGTTTGCATCATAAAGACTAAACAGAAACCGTGGAAGAAAAAGGGCAGCTTTAATTGTTGCCAGTATTGAAAATTCAGATGGAAATTGCTGCGGAAACAGAAGGTACGTCATCGCACTTGGAGCAGCGCCCAGGCCGTTTCCAAAAAGTGAACCATCACGAAACAGTTTGCTTTGCTTTGTGTTGATGTTCTCTTTCTCGATCTCTTTCAAAACTTCAACTGTCCCTGTCAATGTAAACGGCCTAATGTTAGGGAAATCTTCTGAGAGATACTGCGCAAAAGATAAAATTCAAAACAACTTATTCTTGGCTCTGGCCTCTATAAACAGATATTATCAAAGCAAAAATACACTTGGCCTTTTTAAAAACGAAGTAAGTGTCAAAGTACATACCGACACAGCCAAAAGTATTACATTTCTTCGATTCCATATGAGGACCACGGCAAAGCTGCTTTGAAATACATTGCCTCTTTCGTCTTCGGATTCCTCCTCCACAGCTGCTAGAACAGGTGCTCCAGGTCGACCAAGGCTTCCATCCTACCATAATTGTAAGAATAAGAGGTTTAAAATATATCGACACATGATCTGGTTAAATCAAAATATTAAATTTATACTATAGATATAGCCTCATCAAATAAATTTTCGGGTTGCCCTTCTTCTTTGACCAATTTTGAGGCCCGTGTTCTTACAAAATGGGATTTTTAAAAAGGTTGTAAATAACCATTATATGACAAGCTGCAAGTTTATTGACTAATAACGAGCTAATGTTGAATCCTTAACTTGAATCTAAGAAAGAAGGCTGACGATTTCATGATAGCAGTTGATCCGACACATAAAAATTTCGAATATTAAAACAAAGGTGGATAAACTTAGTGCAAATTTTAAAAGCTGCCTCGCAAATGGTGAAAGAATCAAATAATTGAAAAATTTACAAAGGCTTCCTTGATAGGGAAGGAAGACATAAATATACAATAAAATTCCTTCCACAACCATCAGCAAACGCTGTCCTTAGAATTATAGAAACTTTGCAACATCCTTTTTCTTTCGGGGCTGCGGCCGCTTCAGGATGCCGACGTTTATTTTTAGTTGGTGCATTATCAAGAACTGATGACAAATTTTACGAAAATCGCGAGCAACTTCAACTTGTATTTTGACTGTTAACGGTTGGAATAATTAACACAGCAAGGCAATCTTAGTTTAGGAATTTCGCACGTTTGTTATAAATCATAAGCCGATTATCCTTAGCCCTTTCTGTAACTAAAAACAAAAGTGGACTCATCCTGACAAAACAGAACAATATGGAAACATGACATGCTCCCAGGCTATACGGCATTGCTGAAGTGTGGACAAGGGTGACAATTTGATGCCATTAACGCAATATTACTTTTAAAAGCAAAAAATGACAATGACACAAAAAATTGTTTTGAAGCGAGAATTTGCAGCACTGAAAAGACCAGAATCTTGCGAAATAACAATACGAAAGTACTTTTTCCTGGGAAATATTCCAGAGAGAAATATTCGATAATACGGAAACAACGTGCAGAGCCCTTTCTTAACCGTCCAAAAGTTTCTTCCTTTCTGTGAGCGATTCTTTTAATAGGAAAATCTTTCGAAGTTTAAAGCTCGCGCTGTATCACTATCATAAGACCATAGTCTTGTGTGAGGGCACAGAAGGCTACACAAGCGAGGTGCACATCCTCTGCTAGGGATACTGAAATGACTAAAGGACAAGGGGGCAGTAAAATGGCATTAGAAAAAAATTCCTAGCTTCTACTTATTCTTTCTTTGTACCTGTCATTTTATTTCAATTTTCTGTAGGTATCTTGTACATTGGCTAACTTTCCTGCTTCTGTCCTTATGTCTAATGGCAAAGCCGAAAAAATAGGCACTGCTAAAATTGAGGTCGTTTCTTTCAGGTGAGTCATTTGACATTTTCGGAGTGGTTTATATAGGAGCAGACGAGAGAGAAGGTGCAAGCAAAAAGTTTCTGATAAGTTACTTCATCAATGACGTTCTTCCTTCTGATTAGTTTTGAATCATGCTTGTAGTTTTAATAATAGTATAATTCTTAGATCTATAACGTGATCTATAGCAAGAATTTATGGCAATACCACAATATCCGTAAACAAGGCAGTGTATGTTCGTTGTCATAGTAAACATTTCTTCAGGCAAATAAACTTTGATGCACTCAAATCAAATCAGCTGTTTGCTAAGGGAATATAATCAACGACAAGAGAAGTGAAAGTTGTTTAGATCCTCTCACGAAATACATAGTAGCAAAGGTTGAATGTGAAATTCCCCCCTCACATGGAAGCGAGTCTATAAACATCACGTTTCCAGTTTTGAGTCTCGACATAGCAAGGTGACGTCAGCACCCTAAGGAAAACCACCGTGGATGTCATGTACAATTTAGTTAATGTCAGTCTATAAAACATGTCGTGTTACTGGCTGTGAAGAAGAAATATTTTGCGCTTTACAAATCCTTGCCAGTAGAAAAAATCGTTTACGGAGTTTTCGTATCCTGTAATAATTCATTTTAATAAGATTGGAGCCCCTTTTTCATCTAGCGGTGCAATAAAACAACAGGTAAAACTTCCTATGCATCACACAGGCACAGAATTTAATACCTCAAACCTACCTTGTAATCTTGTTTACGTTTTTATGCCACACTGTTTAATTGCGTATGAAGGGAAGTTATGTGAAGCAGCTAGCTATTTTCTATACTGAAGATTTCCATCACTTTTTATTGATCACACAAAATAGGCCGAAAAGGCAGCTTTGAAGAGCTATGCTGATTGCATTCTCTTTTTTCTAGAAAACAAGTTCTGCTAAAAGAATATCAACCAAAACTTATTATGTGGGACAGTATGCAGTAGGTTTGCAGTTTCACGGCCCATTTTTCTAAGTATGGCCCATGGGTTTGGGAATGGTTCTGCGAATCGCGGTTTCATATAAGATACGTCCTGCGTTTTTTGTAAAACATGGCTTTATGCGCTTGCGGATCGCGCATTTTAGAGCCCCTATATAAGGTCCCCTGCAATAAAACACACTTTTAAAGTTTGAGCATCACGACTGACCAAAAAATTCTGCCATATTCCTTGCCTGCGATCCAGGCTACCATATGTATAGTTTCCATTAAGCAGTAAATGAGACAGATGTTTGAACAATCCTATATGTTTTTATGATCTAAGACTTTCGTGGGTGATTTCATCGGAAGTAAAACTGGCCTAATTACTGGACGCCTAGTTAAAATGGCGTGACATACTTCTTTACCTATAACAAATCGTAACTTCTAATATGAGTTGACGTCGTTTCTTTAGAAGGTATTATAAGTAGGCGACTATGGCAAGGATGCTTGCCTGAACTTAATACACACGAATCGTTGTGCCTGGATTATTAGGTGTGAATCTTTTAACTGGAAGGAGATAGGAAAAAACCGTCAAATCCTATTTTCGCTTTGCCAAATATCCTGTTACTGAAAACCTACAGCGAAGAATTACCTTCGTGGTGCTTCACGACTTTTGAAGATCCAAAAGCGGGCAAGCCCTACCTAGTCTCAGCCCACATTCCCACAATATCAAAGACGTATACGTACTTAGCATTCGAAGTTTTCTCTATCGAAACATCGTTTGTTATAGGCTAGTTCATAAAATATAGGCATTTTTAAAAAACATTGAGGGGGGGGGGGGCTGGTAGAAGATTAAAAAAAGCTGTGTAAAAATTCATAACATGGTCGTTATTATAGAGAAACTACTATTAACAATTCAAACAAAATACTATTTACGACCGCAAAATATGTATCTATGTTCTGACGCTTTAGACTCTGAAGAGTGACGGACGGAAAAATTTAGATGACACAAAATGTTTGCTTTCTTCAAAGTCATTTTTCTATTTACGATTCGTTAAAATCGATACCTAGCGGGCCCTTTTCTCATCGGTGGTTGGTTTTCCACAAGTATTTTTTGTCAGACTTGTTCCATTTAGAAGCCGTCTTGGCACCAGTTGCCTTGGATTGCATAAGCTTTTGGTCAATTGTCTAATCTCACTTTGAAAAAATGCAAAAATTTACAATAATGATAGAATTTGAGAGATTCTGGCAGGATTGTATGCATTGAAAGGTATTTCTTACAAGGTTTCGCCTTTAAATCTTAGTATGCAAAGGATTACGAGGCTTAAACAACACTAAAAGAAGTGACTAAGCCAAGCACAGATTTATATCTACGTCTCAATGCTCACATTTTGTTCACACTGCTCCTAAGCGTTCACGTTGATCCAAAATAAATGCACAAAAAACCAATAAAAACGGATATTTTTCTCCGTTTTATAAGCAGTGTGGACAAAAAAATCTATGTATATTTTTGTAACGGAGTATTGTGACCGTGTACTGGATATCCACAAAAGCGGATAAGAATTATGTTCATGCAGAAATTTGCGTTAAATCGCGAAAAATAGTCATGTTGTGCCTAGACACTGACAAGGCATATAAGTCATTATACAATTTGCAGAATCAACCTCTAATAACTGTCTCCCTTTTCAGTTCAATGAATGGACACGATGCTGTTGACCAGTTCATAGAGCCCTAAATAACATTGACGTAAGGTTTCCTTCCTCGCATGAATCTAACAAAGGGGCAGTACTTGCGCGATATACTGTTAGCCCATTTTCTTCCAGGCTCAAGGGTAGTAGTCCAACTGAAAACAGTCTGCAAACAACGTAGACAAGCTTACAGAGCATCTGAGAACTAGAAGAACTATCAATTTCCCTTCTTCAAAAAACCAACGTCAAACTAATTTCTTAATCAATAGAAGTTCTTGTAGGAGAGGAAATATTTTGAATTGAAAATGTCATGAGAAATAACGTGACTGCTGTCGCCAGACGACTATAGAAGATACATAACAGATTCCCAGACTGCAAGACCGCACTACTCTACCCACATATTTATTCCGCTTCAGTCTTGCGACCATAATCACACGCAGCAAGAGCGCCGTCCCGTTGATCGCACACTCGAGCGGCAAAGAAGACAACTAGCAAAGAATAAATCGCAATATTGCGATCAATTTATCATACAATACCTTGTAACCACATCATTGATGTGGCTTATAGCGTCTTTCGTACAAAGTTTGATGCTAAGAGGTAGGGGGTGAGTAATGAGTTGAAAGTGGGGTGGGGGTAAAGGTGGGGGTTGGGTTGGGGTGAAGGTTTGTGCGAGTGCGGTGGAGGTGGCGTCGGATCAACTGATTTTTATAGTTGCTGTGCAACGCAACCTCTTTCTAACTGTTATTTTACCCTGTATATTTTGATAAGCACCGCGAAAAACATTCTATCTAACTGCATAGGCCGGAACAACCGTTAGTTTTCGGCTGGCTGGATATGACAGGCGTTTAAAATAATGTGTTGTCCGCCGTCGAAAGCAGACAGGTTTGTAGCTGTCTCGTCAGCTTCCTGAAATTCAGAGACAAGTTTCTCCATTACTAAACAAACTAAAACGTAGATGTGACTATCAACCTAACCTGCCTGTCAGATGTCCACAATACGGCTTGAAAATGAGCACAGCTCGAGAATATGCAAACATTTATATTGGTGTCGCCAGCATTTTATGCTTCTATCCAAAAATGTTTGCTTTCCTTTTATTAACCATGTTTGAACAACTTAAATAGAATCAGCTTTCCAGTTTTTCCCATGAGATTTTCCGGTACACTTTAGAATCTCGATTCAATATGAAATGTCCCTATTTGCCGTGAGGTGCCCCGCCGAAACGAATCTGTTTTGAAACATTCAATTCAACAGGAATTGTAGTGGCAATGTGAAAGGAAGATAAAAACAATATAACAAAGTTATATCTCAATAATTAAATCCTGTAGTACAAGAAAAACATTTTATTGCATTGACCAGATAAGAAACACCTTTCAGTTCATTTGAGTATATTGAGAAGCCCTGCATTGGCATATCCTACAGAGGAAGTTGAATCAAACAGTCTTGTACCACTATATCAACAATTTCCCTTGCCCATTCAAAACTCTTACCTTGCATAATAAGCGAAGCAATATGAAAGCAATTGACCCGCATCATTTTCAGGAATATATATCAATATCTGATGCATAGAGATGATCTAGGACAGCGGTTTTCGACATTTAATTATTGTTTATCAAGCTTCGTTTTAAATACACACAATCTCACCCATTGCAAAGAGGAGACCAAGAAAATCTGCCCTTGGTCAGGCACCACCATGGTATCCGTATTGGTGTTACAGTTTGAGTTGATGACAATATTTTGTTCAATACAAGAAAATATTCATGCACTGAACTGATATTCATATACTCAAAACAAAAGATAGTATTTTTCAGCAATGCCCCACCACACATCATCCTAATGTATAGGTACCAGCTAAACCCACCCCATTCTACCCCCAACTCCCACTTCAAGCCAGGATCGCAGTGTCGAGTTAGAGTTCCATCTGTTGGACCAAGCTGACACAACATAAAGTCATCCTTTCACCCAAAGGCAGCGCCAGTTCCGATATATGTAGAAAAGTTTGTAGATCGATCTTGCATGAAACTGCCAATAAGCTCTTAAAAATGCCGTATAAAATATCCTCAATCAAGCTTTCTAAAATTAGTGTTTAATTAGGTTCCTCCATATCAAATGTCGAATTCGATTTGGATCATCGCTTCAAACTTGACCTCTGACGCCTATTGACTGATGCTCACAAAAGACTAAAACTATTGCGCTAATGCTCTTAGTATACTCTCAGCTGCTTTCAAGAGAATGGTTCAGTTTTTATTGCTAATATAAGCTAACAGATTTTTGATAGGCTTTGTTCACTTAAGAGTAGATCATCCACTGAAAACATGGGTAATAAGGAAACGTATGTTGAGATGTTTAAGTTAATTATTGCTGAATAACGTTGATCTATATGGAGACTCGATGCTAAATGCGTGCCTACAATCAACGATGAACCTTTAAAAAGAGAATGAAAAAACATAGGACAAAGTAAGCTTATAGTAAATCTGTTCTACGCTAACCAAAACATAGTGATGTCTTTCAGCAGGCATTGTCAACAGCATTCATTAATTAGTAATCATTAATGCCGATTAGTAATCGATGCTTCAAACATGACTGTTATAACTTTTATTCCTTTCTGATGTTTCTTTAAATATACTACTTCTAAGACGGTTTTTAAACAGCTTTACATTTAAACAAAATAGACGAAGGTTGCGTGTTAGTGCTCCAAAGATGTCTAATGAATTCACTAACTTCCTTTAAAATTTAATCCACGAGTACTTGTGGGTATCAATGCCTTGCAAATCGGAGTGACCCAGTCTAATGCTTCTTTAGGGGCAGGAAGAAAAGACGACACCTAGGACACACAATGAGATTGCTAATACAGGGTTAGGCTCTTAAGGAAGACCAAAACAAAGCTCAAGAAGTTGGCACTGTCTCTTAGGAATAGCTGTCTTTCACGTCAGGGCTTATACACCCATGAGCGTATGCTAGTCTAAGTTGGATGGCACCACGGAAGGCCTAAGGAACTTTCACGATCAGAATTACCCGTTCTGAATTCAATACTAGAAACCAACATGTGTAGACTTAAAAAGATAGCATAATTCAATTGGGAGGGATACAGGAAGGCCGCCCTGGGAACCTGTGTTTAGATTATTTATTATATCGTTTTATAATTTAAACTGGATTTGTGGTTTATAATGGCATCATTAAGGGTTTTATATGTGTTCAGCTTCCTCTTTTTGACAATTAGGAAGATCAACTCTATTTAACGTTGTCTACTTTTACCACTAATTAGAGAAAGGTTCAAAAGATCAGCTCAAATGTCAATATATGACGTAAAATAGCTAATGACATTCGTCAGCAGATTGCCATTTATGGTATCACCTGATGCACTATGGGAAATTGTTTAGGACAATGCCATACATGGTCGCAGACTGAAAAAGTATGAGGAATTTCCAAAACTTTAATTGATCAGAATGTACTATGCTTGAAGTTGCATATCAAAATGCTATGTCAAGAGTTTTGGGGTAAAGGAAATACCTTATAGGATCGTTTGTCTATTTGAAATAATAAGCTGCCAAAATTTTTGAAGATGAATCAGATTGTTCAGATCTGTGAATATCTGGAGATAAAAATTAAAACTAAATGATACCATAGATGAAACATGTCCTGTTACAAAAAATTGGGTGTTACGGAAGTAAATAATGAGTGTTTCATTATGTACTTTCGAGTGCTTTGTTTTTCTCCTTGAATGAAGTCCCATTTTTTAATATATCAAACATCTTTCTAGTCTTTTTTCTGTTTTTTAATTTTGTTTTCTAGCGACAGTTAAGAATCTAACGCTACTAATATAGAACTTCAATGTATTATAATTTCAAATTAATGTCACTTTTGAAGAAATAGAGAAGAAACTTCTTGTAGCAGAAATCAGAAAAGATCTTTCAACAAACTTCAAGGCATGACACCCACGGAAGATTAGTGACTCATTATTGCATAAAGTACGAGTTCACGCATTTTAGGGATTCAGGGAGGTGCTTTTCGAATCCGAGAGGAATTTCAGTGTCGCATTTGCACAATTCCGTTTACTCTCCGGCAACCCATACCTAAAGCATTGATCTGGATACGATGAATCACTATTGATCACGCCATAAAGAGATATGCAAGCACACGAAAGACAACACCTAGCACCAATGTGAGGTGAAAGCCCTTGACTCTAGCTTGTTGCAAACACCATAGACAAGAGCTGATTCGAAAGCCATCAATCTCCAGACCTATTTAGCTAAAAACTTTACAAAAGTTCCCTGAATAGGGATATCTCATAGAAAATGCACAAATCTTAAGATTAAGGCAAGAGTTTTCTATGAAAATCATATGAATTTTATAAACCATTTTTAAGGGAGTTCTTACAAAAATTGATTTGAAACGTTTGAAAGCAATAATAACAGTTAAAGATTCTGGCAAATTTTTTTAATTCCATCCAGCAAAATCCTTTTTGTTGAATAAGTTAAGTTTTCAGCAAGCAAATTTATACGTGAATTTCCTTAACAAACCTATAAGCATGAAAATTTTGGCGAGTATTTGTTTATTAAATTTTTGAAACCGTCTTAGAAGTAGTAGATTTAAAGAACCATCAGAATGAAGTAAGAGCTTCTAACCTCTTCAGAAAAAGCTTACAATATTTAACTCATCTTAATAATCAAAATGGAATTATTTCAGGGGTGACTTGATATATCCATAAACGAAGTATAGGCAAGATTTTACATCTAAGAATGATCTGAGCTTTTGCTGATTTCTCTTAACATTTTGTTTGTTTTTTTTCGATATGTTTTTGAAGGAGCAAGGGTGTATGCACGGGCGTGTCTTTGATTCCTGTTGTCGGTTCATGATTCACAAATACTGCTATATTTTGAGGAAGCAATTGCATTTCGCTTTTAAACCACATAGCCACGACAAGTGTTCCTTATGAACCGTTAACCACTGGTTAACGTCTGGACACAGCCTTTACAAACATATATCCCAGAGACTCATTAAAGTTTAACAGTGAATTCTGCGTAAATACCTTACAGGCTAGTGTAATAGTGAGACGATACGAATCTTGGTTGATCCCTTGATATCTTATAGACGGGATTAGAAATTTACCTGGTTTGGAAAAGCTTGACTTTGAAGCTCTCATAAACGAAAGGATCAATCTATCGACGATTAATTGGGGTTTCACAAGTATTTTCAACACGGTATGTCAAGTGTGGTCTAAACTTGTTCACTACTTTCTCGATGATACTAAAGTGGTTTCTCACATGGGTATTCTTTTCATGTCGGTGACATGAGCCAGTTTTCAATAAATTTCAGCTTGACCTCGTCACATAGGAGAGCCATTAATCGGCACTATTAAAGGTGACAAGTAAAACACACATTACCAAGATTGCTTCGAAGTATTCAGCGTTAACCAGTGTTACTGCTGACAAAAAGCGCTTTTCTCTTAATAGTATCGATAGCCGAAATTGGAAATCTTTAGATTTTAATAGGATTATGTATAAAACTTAAGATTCAACTTTATCATCATCTCCGATTAAAGGCGATGTCAGCCGTTTGATTTTTAGTGTTGTAAAAAACTGAGAAAATTGTCCCCGATGTTGTCCTCAAGAGGGGTTTTCTGTAATTTATAATGTGAAATGTCAAAATTCGGCAAATTCTTTTAGCATTCGGATTTCAGAAAAAAAGAAAAGCATTCAATTGAAAAACCAGGAAAATATCTAGGACTCTGTCGAATGTCAGCTGACTAAACGTAGCATCTTTTCAGAGGGGTGTTACAGGCCTATTTTCAGACGAGCATATTTTAGAGAATTGAAAGCTAATTCACTAAGAAGCGAAATAATCATATGACAATGGGTGAGAAAACCGATCCAAAATAATTCTACTGCCCTCGGATTTGCGTTTGAGATCGCAACGTCTTTGAGGACTTTGTAGACGATGAATACGAAAAGAAAAAATGAATATGTAAACCAAAAAATAACAAAAATCTGAAAGTTCACCATGAGATCCTCAGAATTCGGAGAGATAAGAAGAATTTATTGGGAAAATCCACCAAATTGTAAGAGAACTCAGTTCCAGTTAGCTGTTTACGAGTTTTCTCAGAGAAAGAACTGTTTTCAAAGACAAAACGTTAAAGGGCTAAATTTGCAGCAGAAAGCGTCCTTCTTAAACTTAAATTGACTTTCACTGGGCGTAATGGAAATAAGTTTACGTATTTGTGTGAAATAAAAACAAACAGATATGCACAAGAATGTTGTTTATACGGCCAATTGAGTTCTCGATTGTTGCCTTGGAGTATTATCAAATAGCAACGTTTTAATAAACTCAAGTAAAATAGATTCGCAACCTCATGTCAAAACAAAACAACCATATCGACAGCAAAGGATTTTGGCTACCAAATGTAATGTTTTTCTATATGGGTTTTGATTCATGGGAGAATCACTTAATTTTAATATACGTTTGTGACAAAGAATTCTCGAAAAACCGAGGGACGGAAAAACTGTTAAGATGATGCGGTTTTGTTAATTGCTAACATTCGTGTAAGGGCGGCATTAAGGAATTACATATATTTGAGCAGAGGAGAGTAACTGCAAACATAAGCCTCTTCTCGTACATTAGGGAAGTTCAGCGAAAAGCCACAAATAAACAAAACAAAAACCGATATGAAATTAATGAAACTCTACCAATGACAGTTTTGTACAATAAACAATAGACTAATATGAAAATAACTCCGATGGGCAGTGTGTAAACCAAGGATTTCCCATATTGGCAAATGAAAATCCAAACAAAACAGGTCCGAAAGAATAGCTTTGAAGCAGAAGGCAATTGGCCAGGGTTTTACAAAATTCAGCTTTGAATCGACATGTTGTAATACATAATCGTAAATTTTTCATTGATAAGTTGAAAAGATAAAAATTTAAATTTCACGTACCTAATGAAAGTAAGATCGCCTCTTCTGATGGTGCGTAAAGGAGTTCTGCAGCTCCGAATGCTCCGAGGTATTTCGCAACCAAATATCCACTATTATTGTTAACACTCAAGAAAAGTATATAAGTCTCCCCAATCTCAACTGAAGACCAACAGCGTCTTCTGTCACCAAAACCAAGGGCTGATATGACAAGCTTTTCCCTTTCTTGGACTGAAGGGCTTCCCTTTGCAAGAAGCTCCTCTATTTTTGACCAGCCCTTTAAAATAGACAGTACTTCAAAGTTGGCACCGTACAACCCCATTCGAGTATTTGGTATTGGAAACTTGTTGAGTGTCCTCGTTGACAAAACTACCTCTGCAACTGCAGCTCGATCCTCGATTGTATGAGGCCTCCATTTGTTATCAAGAAGAGTTATACAAGCTTGACAAGATACAACGGTAAACAGCAGTGCTATGACTTTGGTGCAAATCATCTTGCTATACTAAAAAGGGCACGGACTTCTGTCAGCACCCTGTCACTATCACGAAGCCAAGGTTTTATCGCGGTATATGATCCTGTAAACTTACCCTCGTGTAGTCTCAACCACTGTAGATCGAATAGAATTACTCGTAAGGTCGAGTGCACTTCTCAAGTCTTTACCAATATAGCTGGCATTAATCAAACGGCCTTCCGTGACACGGGTCGACAGCTCAGCTTCAACTTCTTCTCAATATCTTAGTCTGTTGAGTAGCATTTATGTCGGGCAAAAACTTCTTAAATATCACCGCTGGAGTCAGGGGGGCACTTACGTCGACTGCTTGTGTTGGTGGAGGCGCCTATGAAATGCATGCAACCGCACTATACGGGAAGTTGTAAAGGAGGTGTTGACACAACAAGGTAAAGCTTAGAAACATGAACCCAAGCTCGGCAGACGATCCTGACAGTTATAACCCCCAAAAGTAACAAATGGCCCTCTTCCGTCTTGACGTATTGGTTGCTTCAAAGATTTATTGGTACGGAACACACAGCAAATCCCCCTGTTCTGCAGCTAGAAATCGATGCAGTTATCGTCCATGAAACGGGGGTGACACAATGCTGTTATTTGGATTTCATTACTATGCCATTGACGTAGACATCCAATTTTTTCTTTCATTTCCAGAAAATGGAATCTGGGTGGAAAATCACAGCATACTTTCCACTGAGAATTGCCCAAAATACACGACAAAATCCCTTCATATAGCAACAGTTCAGATTTTTCTCTGTCTTTAAAATTAGAAATTAATTTTCTTTAAGGAATTAATCTGGGATTTTCTCTGAACCTTGTGAAAATGCGGTCGAATTTTTCATCCTATCCCTTATGTAATATTGACATTATTCCAAACTCAATCAAACAAGTTGCCGTACTCTTTCTTATGTCCGCGGTCTTAGACAGTTTGTAGTGTATCAACGAATTTATCAGAATACAAAAGTTTGTGAAACAAATTATTGACATTCACCTTCGAAAGGTTTTTTATCCCACAGTCGAACTCCAACGGGATTCTCATCTCTTATTCAAAAGCGAATAAAATATAATTCGAATCCAACGGCGCGACTTCAGGGGACACTGGACTTGCTCGTTTTCAGATCAGCTTACACAGTTCGTCAGCAAGCGATACAATCTCTCACTTTGCTAATCCGCAAACTTTTACGACGGATTTCGTTGGATTTTGCAAGCTAAACTGTCATTAAACCAAAGGCCCATTCAGTTCCGTGCCGCAATTCTTGGTTTCTTATGCCAAATATCCACAGTTCCACTCACCTAAATTGCAATAATTGTGCCAGTTCTCTTGATATCAATAGGCCTATTGCCCCCCTCTCTTACTACATAATATTATATATCATATTTTAAACGCATTTAAGACGGTTAGATGCGAGAACTGTACATCGATGTTTGCATTACAGTCTAAACTTACCATAAACATTAATTAATGGCTGCTATCTGAAGTTTAATGGAATAATTATCGAAAAGTACCAATTTGTGGCTCTATCTGTCACCTTTACCTGCAAAAAAATGTTTTAGAACTGCATTATTTGCTATTGCATAAGGAGTTCAAGATAAGTACTGAAAGTCGCTGAAATCATCCATGAGATAACTTTGCTCGATCACACTCATATGTAGATGAAAAACAAATACTAAATTCTACTAGCTTTTTGTCGAAAGACTCTTCCGGAAGGAGCTAGAGATCAACTGAAGTTCGACTATCATTTTTGCTTTTAAATTTAATACCATAGTTCATGATACAGAAATCAATAATCAGAAAATTATAATACTTTATTGTTACTTTACGAAAATATAATGTTATGCTAAATAGTAAAATTTGATGGGTTGAGACAAGAGACTTGAAAAACTGTTACCACAATCATGATTCTCAAACCATCATCGACAAATGTCTTAGAACGTTTCTTATAAAAGAACAAGTGTCTCGTAAAAATCATTAAAGGTTAAAATGTTTGCAATAATAAGCTTCAGAAGATATTTCTAGCTCCTTGATTTCATATATTGAATAGCTTTTACCTTGTCAGTATTTTCATTGAATTTATTCTGCAATCTGAAAAATGCACCTGAAGGTTGCTTGAAAAAGTTTTCTTTGGTTCGTGTTTAAAAGGCAGCTGACCCCAGTCCAGAAAAACAAGAATTAGAAGAATTCAAGCGCGGAAATTTGAAGATCTTCCCGCTTCTCCGCGTCTTCGCGTCTTCGCGTCTCCTCGTCTCCGCGTCTCCGCTTCTCCATTTGGTTCGCTATTTAAGCGCTCGGTCAAATTTCGATCAAACAGCCCCCTGGTCATATTTTCCCGACCATGATGCACTGTAACTGTTATGTCTCTAGTATGTAATTCAAATGGAGTATAACAACAGCAACAACAATAAAGACTGTGAAACGTACAACAACAGCAATAATAGCATGTCTCTTTAGTTACAAACATAAAAGAAAGCTACAAACAAATATTCAACAGACACTGGGAATTAAATCCTTTTTTATATCAGATTTAATAAAAGATCATTTTTCTGAAAATATTCTTAGGGACAGGTTTTTTAGTGCATTCCTAAGATTGAAACAAATTCAATTCGTAGTAAAGTTCTGCTTTCTGGGCTCACATACAAATGTTCCGATTTAGTTTTAACAATGGAATTCATTTATCATTGGAAAATGATGGCTAGTGATAGCATCCTTGATTCGCGAAGGTGGAGCAAAGGTAAAGCTAGAACTCCTAAAATAATTAAGAAAGGAGATATATAGAAAGTATAGATATATAGAAGATAGTCCCAAAATTACAAACTTTTATTTTAACAGGACCCTTAGTGATAGCAGTATTATCTTGACTGAAAAGGCTATCCTGTATAAATATGGTAGATTATTGTTATTACTATTATTATTATTATTATTATTGTTATTATTATTAAAATGATTAGATGTTTACTAAATTGTAAAAAGTGAGGGGCAATTCACTCTTGTAAATAGCAACCGAGATTTTCACAAAAATAAAAGGATTTGAAAGGATATAAAGATAAAACAATAGGATTTCCACCGAAGAAGATATTCATGGACTGATTTGCCAATCGGTACAAAACCTTTATCAAAAAAATGATTTTGGTTTATACTTTTTCGGAGTCAGGTGTTAAAAGTCATTTTAAATGTTTTTGTTTGCTTTAGCTGAAGATGAAGAAAATTGATCATAATGGTATGTTGCTTTATTACCTTCCTAGTAATGCTTGGTGCTTGATTGACTTTGATCAAACAAGAAATCACAATCCAGTTACTCCCCGTGGAGACTCCATTAGTGGATTGCTGAGCTCATGAATTGAAACATGACTGCAACACTTTTTTAGCTACAGTTGCCATCAGACTACAGGTGAGCTGCAGAGCAAACATGTTTTGCAAAGAACGAACGATTAACGAGATAGAAATGGATTTAGTAATCAAAGATAAACAAACCCACCAAAGCCTATGAAATTTTGTATACACCACTCAATCAAAATGTAATCTGTACATATGGGGAATGACTTTTGCGCTCAGCTTTGCTTTGTTGCAAATATCCCTGGTGCTTCAGATCCAGTTAACAGAACAATACGCAGGGTCTATTACGTAAAAAAGCAACAAGGACGAGTGATAAGAAAAGAAGTAATCGCTTCTTGATTACATGCTTCAATTAAAAAACAAAACAATGCCGAACAACCACCTTATGGCTTTACGAACAACCATAAGTTTCATTTCTCTCAAGGTGGCACTTTATTAGAGAGTGTGTACAAACGTTCTCAGAGAGTTCAATCCCTCTAATAAAATTGCCTTGGTAACTTTAAGTTGTCTTGGTATTTTGTCAGAAGTCTTAGAAAATATCAATTAGTGGTAGAGTAAAGGATGACAGGCCTTTTGTAACAAAAACACCGGCAAAAATGGATTGACAGTAATACAACACAACATAAATCGATTGTATCATTTTGAGATTAGAAATCTTCCAATAATTAAAATCTATGAGCCATATTTTGACGCTTTGAATCGTGTTAAAATTGGCCTGTTTTTCGGGACCAGTGGTACTAGAGAATGTAAGAGCGACTCCGCCTCTTCCATTATATCCAGTTATAAGTCGCGATGTTTTTGCAATAATTAAATATTGAGAGTAAAACGAGATGGCTATATGATTCTTTAAAACTGAGGTAAATATCATGAATTTTAAAAAAATTGGAAACTAGGTCAACAGTAGGCAATTTCTGTAGTGTATGTATGAAGTAGCTATATTACTTTGCAAAACACATCTTTTATACCTAAAATGTTTTCAAACATTAAATCTTTATCTTCTCCTTTCTTGAAGCCACTGCCGAAGCTACTTACAATGAGTTTGGAGTTTTTTGGATCGTAGTTGTCCAGACCTGATCAATTTTAAATGTGTTTAAGTATGCCTCGTGTCCATTTCTAGAATCCTTATCACAAGTCTCATTTAGAAAAGTTCACACAGAGAATAGTTTATGCAATATTTTTAAGCTTCTTTTTTAATCAATTGCTGCATTCTTTGTTTTCAAAAAGTTACATTGTTGCAATTAATTGCCCAAATATTTTGTAAGCCCATCCTTAAAATTTCTTAAGCTGCTTTGTTTATAGCTAACCAGTTCACATTTATGGTAAAAATTGATAATCGTATTTGGCATAAAAATAAACGATTTTCATTTGCGTTCGTTGCAGACAACCTTACTGGCTCTCTTTCAGCATGATCTTTAATCGTTACATTTGATTCAACAAGCAATCAGCTAATTTTCCATCAGGGCTGGGGTCGGATCGATTTTAATTTTAAGGTCTCGTCGAAGAAGCTTTAAGAAAAAATACATGCTTCATTTTGCTTCAAATAAAAAAACATGACTTAATTTATAGTCATGCATCATTCATGTAGTTGTTAAGTAGAATTTTACAGTTATCAGGTAATGTTTATCTCTACTTATAACTTTCTACTTTTCGCAGATCGATTACGTAATCGTTCATTCAATTATGTAATAAATCAAGTAACAATTGTACCACTCTTGTTGTCAGAGTTTGGATTTTATTTTTATTTCCTTAAGTTAAACCTCATGCCCCACATGAATAAATAGATGTTTTCTGACGTTGTTGGTGATGATGTTTTTCTTGCTATTTAATGAGGCACAGGAGTTAGGATGATGTCCGAGAAATACTGACCACATTTTCTACCACTTAAGATAAAATATTGCTCAGAATTGAGTGATAACGAGACCAGATTTGGACCATAATTTCTCACCAAGGAGGGTTGGTACCTATCCACGAGCAACATTTAGGACTAAAACTGATATGCAAAGCAACTTTGAGGACTAGTATCGATTCAAAATGCTCATTGAAAAAAGTGCAGCTATGATTGTACTTTGCAACCTGGCCCACCCATGGTCAGTGTCTTGTCTGGAAATCGTATATATCCCATCCAAATGAATAAATGGGTTCTGGCTTTCGTTCCATCAGATGACATTTCTTAGCGTTCAAATATCGTCAACAATATAATGATGATACGTAGGCCACCAATGCAGTACCTGAGGGGTGTGGAGATCCAATACCCCCATGTGCATGGAAAAGTCTACAGAAGAGACCATTCGAGTTAAATTGATATTTGCAATAATAATGTTTTCCGTTTGACGTTTCTGTAGTCAAATAGAAGGCGTGGGAACATCATCAAAATACATACGCTATATATACTAAAATGTTTCTTAACCGTTCTATATTTGGCAGTTACAGGATGTCAATATTAGCATTCTTCGGATGTATATTTTTGGTTTGTCATTTGGTGAAGTCGAAATTACCTTCCCATCAGATTTTAGTGAGTTCAGGCATTCTTTGATAAATTAATTTATTTGTTTATGGACAGATATTGAAGGTGAAGCCATGTACGTAATACTGGTATGGCTTAGTGATTACGAGTATAGGAACAACTGTTGGTTATTTTAGATAATACGATTGCCCTTCAACAGCGAGAAGATAACCTAAAAATGGGTTTGGATCTACAAGACAACGGGTGATTGAAAAACAGGCGGAGGGTGATGGAATGATCGAGTAAGCTGATCGAATGAGCTCAGCGAGGCAATAAGAAAAGCGAAAAATGAGAGAAAAGAAGTAGTAATATCAACTGCATTCTGCTGCTTCGTTCAAAGAAACTAGTTTTTAATTCTATGAATTTCAAGTTTGATTGCCTTAAGCCATAAGGTGTAATTCTGCGATATTCCTCCAGCAGAGTTTAGAGTTGAACAGCGCGATTCCCAATGGGACAACGTGTCGTTCGCGGGCAAAAAATGCATAACGTGCCTGCTCGTTGGCAGTATGAAGTCACACGTGGAAAATCGTGTGTTTTATGCAAGGGGAGTTCTTTTTGCATTGGCATAGACTTTATTCTTTCGGCATAAGCGCTGTTTCTTCAAATTCACAAAATTCCTTACATGATTTGGGGAATCATGCCCTGCAGCTCAAATCTAATGAGAATAACTTTGTTGTAGAAGAACGTCGGCTATTTGGGGCCGCAAAGCTGATCTCTACATGTTGCTACCTACAATGCAATAATGCAGATCATCCCAGCCCTAAGTGGTATTTGCGGAGTCCTCGAATTGCATCATGGTTAATCGATCAGCATCGAATTGCATCAATGAAATGTAACAGGCCTCTTGTTTACGTGTCTCGTTTTCGTTCGCGCAGACCGTAATAGGAGAACACGATTCACTGCCTGAACTTTGTTGTGGAGGCAGGGATGTAAGGGTCATCCAAGTATAGGACATTTACCAATCAAGTTGCCCAAAAAAAACTTATTAAAACTTAACATTTATTTGTGGTTTAATTCAATAGGTTTATGAGGCGATTGAAGATGGCCTAGGATCAATTTGTATCGCTTATTTCCCACGTAGTCATTGGCGTTGCTGCAATGAAGATGGCCCAGAAGCTGTGCTAAACCAACACAAGTGACTTAAACAAATAAGCCCGACCTTCCCAGGACATGATTCGATTCAGTGAACTTTAATCACACGGCATATATGCTTCTGAAAGTTACAGCAGACAAAATAGCGATGAGTGGTCAGCTAAGCTCAAGGATCTTCTGTTTTACAAGATAACTCAACAGATAAGCCATGCCAAAGTATTTTCCCGCCTAGAGAAAAACCGAACTGAAACTAAATTTTCAGAGGTTGGACAATGCAAATAGATTGTATATAAAATAATGCTAATAACATTCTGAAGAAAAATCTTTGGCGTGGTTAGTTTTGGGTGGCCCTAATTCAGTTTGGTGCACAGATTTGAATAGATGAATGTTTCACAACAGAACCAAAAAATGCCGTTGGACCTTGCTGTAATATTTTAAACGTCATTTATTCATCAAAAATTTCAACTATTCGCGCATGCATTTGAGAAGAGATTTTGCTAGGACTTCAAAATTGTTTCCATTGAAAGAAGTTTAACAATTTTTGAAATAGAAAACATGATTTTGGAATTCATCGATATCATATCAAAGTTTATGCGCGTTGTCACTTCTTACAAGACTTTCGCCAACGTTTCTTTTCAACTAACCTTTAATTTTTTGTATAGCGTAGGCATATGATTTGGTCCATCATAAATCTACAGTGGTCTTAACTCATTTAGCGACAAAGAGTAGTCCTTCGTGTTTGATGATAACGAAGAAGGAATAACTACCTGAATTTTTCAAATGTTTTATGGACAAAACCACTTTGTGCTTAATTGACACTGTGTCCGTTTTCTTTATGAAAGTTAAGAAATTATTTCGATCTGATTGAAAAGAATATCTTTATCATTTTGTTTTTCTTATCGTGTTTGTGTCCTTGACATGGTAAACTGTGTTTTTTAATCAGATTGTTTAAGAAGATGAATAAATAATTTTAAGTTTGAAGCAATTCTTTTTTTTTTGGTTATATTAATTCTACTACGAGAAAAGAACGGATGATTAATTTTATAAGAAAAGAACAGAAGCATAGATCTTACAAACAAGACGTGGCAGCCTAAAAAAATATTCATAAAATGAAAAATAAAGAACAACGAACAACATAATTTTTCTAAGTTGTTCACAAGTCGTTATCTTGAATGATGTAAAACGTACACAGATATTCAAGCCATTAAAATGCTTTCTTGGCAGTTGCAGAATTACAATGTTCTGTCTTTACACTGTTCTAATTGTTGCAAATAGACACAAATCTCTAGATCCTATTAAAGTTGCAAAACTATTAAAAAAGATAGCAAAACTAATCCTTAAATTGCCCCAGCTTGCAAATTCTCATTTTTAAGAAAGTCTTTTTCTTCTAAAAAGCTCCCTCCCCCTACAAATAATAACCAAAAATTTTCATTTCAATAAATTAAACTACAATTAGAAACCTTTCTATTACATAGGTAATTCGCAACTGGCTAGCCAGGGTTTGCAAGATAAGCTAGTACAATCTTAAGTGCAAAAGGGAAAATCGAGAAAAAGAAAAAAAACACCCAAAATTAAAAAGGGTTTTCTTCCGGGTTTGTTAATGGTTTATTTTTGTATCAAAACATTAGTTAGTAGTACGAATGGCGATGTTGAAAAGTTCTGAGATGAGATCCCGATTTTGTTGTTGATCAATGGAGAGCGAGTCACACATTTTGAAGCATGTGTTGCAGGAATTTTGGAAGATGCCAAAAGAGCTCTTAGAAAGATTCAAAATAGAGACAGATTTACACCGTAGTTGTAAATCAGATAAAAGAGCAGCATACTTGCTGTGTTTTCTTGTTGCATTTGTGTCAAGATTGGATTCGAAACCAACAGCTAGCTCTAAGATTAAAATTTACAGTTAAAAGTGAATAAAATTAATAGTAAAATTTAAACCCGGTGGGTCAACTCACTCTATCAAGTGTAAGCACACGTGTCCGAGGGTCTAGAAAACTGACCCTTATCTCTTATATTTGATTCTAATTTGATTCCCCTTTTCGTTGAAACCAAAGAGAAATTATACCCTTTTGCATGAAATCAGGTTGTTGAAGTAAGGCCAAACAAAGAAAAATTAGAAACTTTATTAAGGATTCCATAGCAAACCCCCTTTTTTCTATTTTCTATGTCCTAAAAACATGACAAAATTGAACCCTTTTTTCAGAGATATTGAAGACACGGGTGCTTACACTTGACAATAAGAGTGGACCCACCGGGAATTTAGAGAAGATATTCATTCCTGATATTCAGAATGGAAGTTTAGTGATCTTTAAGTCTTTATGATATAGACTGTCACAGTACTTACAGTAGTATTTTCTTGAACCAAAGTACTGTTAAATACCATTCGTGATTTGTTGTCTACAATACATTCTAATAAGAAAATTATTACCGATTGCTAGTAATTCATTAGCACAGAGCTTGACTGGATATTACAGAGCTGAATCAGACAGGCCATATTGAAGCAACCACAAAAACAAAACGATGAATAAGAGAAAATCTTTCTCTGAAAAGTAGCTTTATGCACCAATCTTTCAAATGCCCATCTGTGTTAGAAAAGTCTCAGGAAATGAGAGTCTTTCCTTGAGGATAAAACTGTTGACATAAATTTAATGGGTAGGATTAGTACTACAAAGGCATGTCTCACGTTCACCTGTCTAAAATCTTCATAGTTAGAAGTACAAATATCCAAAGCTTTCTGCTTTGGGAACATATGGTTGGAATTGAGTTGATAGGGACAGTTTTTGGTCAAATCCTCTTAATAATGATATTATTTTGTTAGCATGGTATAACCAATCTGTGAATCTCTTCTATCCAGTAAAAGGTAATCTCTCTTGTGAAAGCCAAACTATTAGCGATGTTCACTGCATGTCCTTTGATGATAAAAGATACTATTCAAGGGGGGATTATAGTTAATAAGGGAAATCATGATTGCTCATTTGTCGATGGTTAATTATAAAGGCTCGTGGAAATAGCCCCCTTCCTAATTTTCTATCAAGATATTATGTGCTTTTCAAGTGGAAAACATAGTTAAACCCATGAAGACCAAAGTGTCTAAACAAAAGTGTGACTTCAGCGGCCATAACTTTTTTATTGTCACATTTGAATCTCTTTGTCTGTGGACTCCGGTTACACCAAATGTTTCTTGAAAAGCCATGACTTAAGCGAGGTGTGACAGTAAAAAGACCATATCTGAACAGTTTTGAACATGTGGGCCTAAATGTTTTACTGCAACGTTGCAGTTCCCTGTAAATCTTCAGCTTCGAAGCTGGCCCTGGCTATTCACGATATTCTGGCTTCGTTTGACTCAAAACTTACAGCAAGTGAAGCAAGAAACATTTTATTTAGTTTAGATAAATGGACAATCAGATGTTTGCATTATTGGAATTTAATTTCCGAAATATTATGAAAAGTCCAATAAAATTTCTTTTTACGCCCATTTGAATACAGGATCTACATATAAACAGCATACATAAAGATGGTCTCATAAAGTTTAAAAGCCAATTACTTTCCTATTAGAAATAATTCTTAATCCATATTAAAATGCAAGGGAACATTATTTCCTTGGAAAACTAATTAATAGAGAATAAACTTCATAAATTTTGATTTATTGAGTTTAGAGATTAAAGAAAGCAAAGTAGTGGTTAGTTCTGGAATGCAAGGAAAGTTATTCCTGTAAACAGCGTTGTCAAATCAAGGAACATTACTTCTCTTGAATCAGAAATTTCCTCTAACCATAAGCTTTAAGTTCTTATTGCCCCACCTCATTACTTCCATATCAGCTTAATTTGAAAAGAGAAGCGTTGGAAATGCGCACCTTTGAACCAGGAATGGCTGTAGGACTACTAGATTATCTAATCCTATCTTTATACTATCGTTCTCCAGAAAGTAAATATTTGAAATTTAATATCATATTTCTTTGTTTATTTTTCCATGTTTCCATAAAGAGTTTCCATAACATTAAATGCAAGTATTGATCAAACTTATTTTCAATCAGTTTAAAATCGTATTCTGCCTCTGGTTTCTGAATAGATGAAGCATACGTAATCTAACTGGAAGCTAGAGTTATTCTATTTTTCGTCAACATCTAAACTTCTTTTAAGTAGAAATATATTAAGTAGAAATATGATTTCATGTTCATGCAGTTTGATTCTTAATTGTAAATAATATTTGTTAATGCAGGTTTGATAACTCAAGGCTATTAAGGAAATACTCTCCTTAGTAATCGTCGTCTTTATAGGCTATAAAACATTGAATCCAGACACATGAACGCTCACGGCCTTGTGAAATAAGCGAGAAATGCCGTGAGAAATGAGTTTGGAGACTTGACAGCGTGAGAGGGACAGTAAAATATAGCCCATCGTTGTTGGATCAATTCGAAAAGGAGGTCTTAAAGATGCGTGCCATACGCTCTAGTTGTCATTCTGCGTTGAAACACGGTGAATTGCTTTTATCTTGCTTTTATCCATGGAGTAACATACAAGAAAAACCCGCAGAAATTATCTGCTGTCCAAAAACAAGACACTATGGAGCATCTCGTGGGTTTTCATCTAATTTTGTAGCAAAATACATTTTACTTGACATTACTGCAACCATTAATATTTTGTCTAGAAAGAACAAGTTTAAATAGTGTATAAATTTATTAAGCAAAAGGGGTGTCGCTTGAAACTACGTAATTGTCTCCCTTTCCATATCTAAGTGACAGGCATACATACATACATACACTGGGGACAAACATACAAAAATCAGTGATGCAACAATCTCTCTAGTTCCATTTCCCAATGCGATGCTTAGATGTTGGCGCTACTCGTGCCCTAACAGTAATACCAATGCCAAAATTGCGTGCCTTGTTGCGACAATATCTATTGTGAAGTTCACTTGACTTTGTCTGCCAGTCAAGAAAATATTCGTCATCGAGTACTAATTTGAGTTCCTTCTCGCCGCAGCAAGTCTTTCTCCCACTCTATTGCCTTCTTCATCAAATTTAGATACAAATGTAAGCCATTACATACACCGCAATACCCTAAAGACCTTCAAACTACTTTTCTGTAATTTTAGCGTAATTCTCAAATGCCATAATGAGTTGACCTTCCAGAGAACTTGATTTAAAGATGACGCTAATTTCTGAAAACATTATTTTGTGTAAAGAAAGTAGATATAGTATTTCAGCTGGCACCATATGACGTTTTCGGAGACAGCTCTCATTGATTCGCGGAACCAAAGATTGAGATATACCTTGTAAAACCACTGATGTGAATATTTGCGGTCGCCTCCTCTTAAAAAGAGTATTTTAATGGTATGTTGGATTTGGAAAAGATAGTGCAATGAGAGACTTTATCAACACGGTAAAAGCGAGTTCACGAAATAAATTCTCTAGATGTGAGATGTCTCCCATGCAACTGAGATGGAAAATTAAAGATGAAGATCTTTCTTTAAAAAGCAAAAAACATCTTTTTCAATACGATGTTCATTGGAATAGTAAGAAATAAAATTTTTGTTGAGCGGTGGGAAGTTTAGCCTCGAATATGAAGCAACTATTATTGTCAAAACATGCAACTAGTTGAATAAAGAATGGAAAGTTGCAATGTATAATTTTTATTATTTATTAAGCATACTTTCTTATTTTTAATTCATTTAACTAGTCTGCAATGCATTAGAACACAATTTCAACGCCAATGATTAACTACACAGTTCTTTAAAGTGTCAAATAAGAAACAGCCCTCGAAATTAAGAGATAAGTATGGCGGACTGTATTAAAGCGAAACCTCACAAAAAGCAGTGTTAGACAAGGCTCAGCGACACGTGATTCAGAAGGCTTAGAGCTCCTGCAACAAACATACGCTTGAGGGGCTTTTTGTGAGGGACAATAACCCTGGACTACAAGGGCTCAAGGAAGGGCGCCTGGACTATCAGTTTGTTTGTTTCGGCAGCTGAGTCTACGATGACGTGCAGGATGGAGTCTATTAATATCAATAGAGTCTGCCTAAACTAGGGGTGAATCTCGCACTTGCAAAGGCCTTAGACAAAATTCTGCATCTCCTATTTAATCGTCTTGGCGCGAACTAGCAAATGAACATAGAAAAAGCGGCCTAGTGAGTTCAGAACGACGACGTTTTATCACTAGAACATGAAATTTCTTTTAAAAGTGCTTAACGCAATCGAAAATTAGTCATATGTATTCCCTCAAGGAGAAATGGGTATCCCCTTTTGTTTAAGCTTGTATTCTGACACAAAAAAAGACTGTGGCTAAACAACAACCTTTACTTGCTCCCAGGATCACCGAGAAGGGGACAAAGGGGGCGAATTGCCCGAGAGGTTCGATGTTTAGGGGGCATCATAAAGTGATGGATTCCATTTTAAAACTGAATTAATTAAAAGTATCAAAGTTATGCCTAAAAATAAGAACGTTTTTAAACGAATGAATGAATTAAAACTGATCTAAAGGGTGTAGACGCAAAATGTTTTTTGTCTCCTATTCTGGTTTCGCCCCAGGGTCTCAAAAAGCTCTCGACGGCCTTGCTTGCACCCGCCCTCCCTTACTTAGTAGCTGGTAGTACTACTAGAGGTAGGTAAGCAGAATAAAGATGACAACCAAGCTTTACTTTGTATCATGTGGTAATCTTATATTGGAACCTGGAAATTGAATTTGCCGGGTATGGTGACTGTCTGGCGATCGGCATTTGTGCTACGTACGACCAAGTGAATTACGACATTCAAAGACATGATCAAATATCAGGTCAATCTACTGCAAAGCAATAAGTTAAGAGTTTCTCAATGCCATATTAACAATTACTTTATAAACGGTAAGCCATTTTAGCCTTATGTTAATTAAAAACGGCAAGGCGTTAAAAACATTTTAAACAAACCGAAACGGTACTTGAAAGAAGGCAATAATATCCCCTTTTCCGTCAGCCTAGAACTACTCTTAACGTTTATTGATTTACAAGCTTAAGAACTTTCCAAGATATCGCTACCAAAATATGCTTAAAACCAAGTAATACCTCGAGTTACTGCTTAAATCCCTTGGCGATAAGAGTAACTATTTTCTTTAGTGCCTAACTTCACCGCCTTTTAGCTGCCCATTCATTTTATTCTCACGTGGCTTTCTCGTATATAAAACACAAAAGAAAATGGCGATTCCTCAAAGGGTTCATGGAGAAGAAACAATTTAACAGGAGATAAGACATAACGACAGTTGTGGTTGAAAACAAGTGCTTCTTTACTTGGTGGGGCCTCGTATTCTTCTATTCTTACAGTCCTATGCAAACAAAATGTCTGGTACAAACGAAAGGATTAAAACTGCAAGCAAATATGTTTTTATAGATGAAAAATAATTTGCTTACTACATACAGAGAGGTTAGTTTTCATCCTAAATTGTTTGTATTTAGGCACTTCACCTGATGAAAGTTGGTCTATGGGTGCATCTAACTTGTGAAATAATCCATCTTACTTGGCGATAAAGTTATCAGTTCATCTCCATAAACATAATAATATTGCGAAAAGAAAATGAGTTTTCAGGTATATTTAAATGTATTTATGTATTTGATGCTTAGTTAGCTTCATTGAGAACAGTTTTCCTTTATTTCAGTTTTGTACTTTTTCAAATGCCGTTTTAGCCAAAAATAGCAGAGTGAATATGACAATTTAAAGAGTCAAGTAGTTGTATGAATTGACGAGGTTGAGGGAAAGGTTGAAATTTTGGCGGAAACTGAATACGAATAACAAAATAGAATTCTCCTTGATTTTCAAATTCCCCTTTAGTCTAGCTTCAGAATCTTTATCACACCGTTTGAATCAAGCATCTTAGTATAAACATTTAAATGAACACAAAAAAGTTTTTTAGTAAAGTTTCTGCAAGAAATTGCATACAATCTTTTTCCGGCACAGAATTAAAAAATAGTTTTGAAAAACCCAAACATTTTGAAACATGCCAAAGCTTTTCATCCGACACTCTTCAGAGTAAAAAACTTCAAAACATAGATTGAAAATTCTATGCTGGGATGTATAAATACCCAGTTATATCTTCATTTTCAACAGTTCTTAAAGATTTGTTAGAAAAAACGAAAAATTGAAAAGAAAACAGATTGGACTATGTTGAAGGGCAAGAATTCTAGACAAGGACAATATACATCTCCAAAATATATCTACACTTTTCACCGTGCACAACTGTAGCATGACCTTCTTTAACATACTATCTAGAGGGATAATTGCTCCTGCAACCCAAATGACTTTATATTGTCTCAAACAATAGGCTACCGTCCCCCTTTTTTTATAAACAAATGCTGCCCCGCAGCTAATTTCCCTTGAAAAAAGGCTATGAACTGTAGTTTTACTCTTTCAAGTTACATGACTTTCACGTTACAAGCGTTTTATGAATAGACTCGAATATAAATGATCACTTTGAGTTATGCATAAACCATTCCTTTAAACATGTAACGAATCTAACCTTGTACCCCACAGCCTGGAAATTTAATGCAAATCTGAAAGTTTGTACCGATGTAAAATCCTCTTTTAGTGCAATAACAAATACCACTAAGTTTAAAAGGCTGAGCTGAGATTCTGCATGGATTTATCGTCAATCAGGTTTTACCACGGGATATATCTGTGCTTATCCAGTTTCATGCTGGATAATCATAACAACCTGTGGGCGGAATGAGCATGGTTAATGAATAATAACTGTTTTTGTTACATGGGGATCATTAATAGAATTTTGTTTGATCTGTAGCACCTCTCAAAGAGACTGTTTGCAACATGTACCAAGCAACGGGCGCAAGTTATCCTCTTTTGTGACACTCCTACCCGCGATGTTTCAGGGGAAGAGAAATCTTTTCGAATTTTTCTTGAAATGTAGAAGAGTTTTGCAATAGAACTAATTTAAAAAGGCCCAGGAATACTTTCAAAGAAAGAAATTTCGCATGACTTAAGGCTTATAAAGGG
The DNA here is from genome assembly GCF_057945365.1 of Rhopilema esculentum. Lineage (NCBI taxonomy): Eukaryota > Metazoa > Cnidaria > Scyphozoa > Rhizostomeae > Rhizostomatidae > Rhopilema > Rhopilema esculentum. The sequence goes on from NC_142830.1 coordinate 1,769,815, forward strand.
CACACAGATTCTCATTGATACTTAATTTAGCTGACAGAAGACCAGATGCGTTAAAATTGTTGGTTAAACAAACAAGTTGGGCATTCTGTGGGCTATGAAACTCTTTTACCTAAAGATTAAGCCTTTCACAAACGCGTTTGTTATATGGTTTTTAGCTTTCTGTTCAAGATATGACAATTCTCATTTGAAGGGTTATTGCTATTCTACCTTATTTTCTAAGTTTGACATACATTAAGTTGAGCATGGATATGCAGCAAAATTAATCGATGTTAGAAAGTGGTATTTTTCTTTCACCGAAGGAAAATGATACTTTAATTATTTGGAGTTTAGAATTTGAGTATGACAGGGAGTGGGAGTATGAGAATATAATCACTGATTGGTGGGAGCAGAGGCATACAGGGTGAATCCTGGAAAGCGGAAAATGGTAGATCCAAAAGCAGAAAGGCCAATTTTAAAGGAAACCCTATCAAATGAAGCATTTAAAATGGTTGCAAGATTCTCTTGGCATTCCAAAATTATCTTGCTGATTAGGGAATTAACTGTGGGAAGAATACGACCAACGGTTAGTTCAGTAAAAGCTTTTTAAAACGAGGCGATGGTATGGAAAAGAGGCATTTGAACGACATTTCTGTTAGCAGTGACTTGGAAACTGAACGGAACTGGATACTCTGTTGAAATATCTACCCTTTGCTGTAAAATTGACCTAGCCGTGCAGAAAGCAAACTCTTCAAAACTGCATGCACATTTAGTCCATTCATTTGTGCTTAGTTGCATGACATTAATTCCACAGGTGTTGCATACAAACTTTGTCTTTAAAAACTTTCAGGTCTTGTTTCCTTGTTCCCAGTAGAAACAATTAGCTGCGATGAACCTTTACCTAATTTCTCACGCTCCTGTCCCTGGGAATGTATTAAAAAGTCATAATATGCTTTAGTAGAGATAATATTTAGCAACTTACCTATTTACATAGACTTGGAATTTGAACCGTTACAACCCTACACCGAATAGCATAATCCTGTAGATCTGCCAATATATTTAGTTAAACAGATACAAAAACTAACATTTGTGTTACAATTCTTGTGTCGCGTCTTAGGCTCAGACGGTATCAGACAGTTTTGTACAGCTGTTGGCCGAGAAGGGATGAGTTTTTGCTTTGTTACGCTTATTGGTTCCAATCCACGGAACGGCTTCCCGTTTACATTGGTAAACAAGCGATAATTTCATGCTTAGGCCTTCAAGATCTTCTGGGTGTGACTGTCTATCTCAGTTCCTTTTCGTCCCAGTACAGCTTTACATGAGCGCCGCCTTCATCAAGCCAGAAATTTAATTTGTCCCTCGGGCTGATTTTAAGAAACACGAGAAAGACTCCCAGAGCTTTGCAAAAAACTTTTGATGATCAGTAATTGGGTTTGATTGTACATTAGCTAGAGGCATTTATTTTTCTCGAGAAAACACTTTTAAAAACGTTGAACAAATTTATAGAATAAACAGGGAGAACATTCAATAATAAAATGGGCGTACCACTCTTCCCACCTCCTTTATCTCCTACACCTATGAATTATGATACTTGAATTTCGTATTTTGCGGCATTGTTAGTCTTGGTTTCACTATGCTGCAAAAATACAATAAAGTTACAACTTGAGCTGATAGGAAAAAATACACGTTACATCCGATGATTTTCATTCAAGAAAAAGAAAATGAAACTTTAAAGAAAATTCTTCTCTATTTTTTTCTTATTGAATCTCTTATTGAATCTTTTTGAATTTGATCTAAATTCTTCTTATTGACTCTCTATTTTTTTCAGGGGATACTTCAGGGTCAAAGCGTCAAAGCACATCATAAAGCAAAAAGGTTTGTTTACCAAATATTAACAACATATCTTGGGGGTCTATGCCCCGGTCAATTCTTGCCCCCTTTTGGTGCGGCCTCTGTTCTTATGTGAAAATTAAGCAGCTTGCTATTGACAAAGATCAGGCTAACTCAGCTCATGATGTCAACGTGAATTGATTAAAATTTGAAAACAGGGACAAGGAACACAGAGGCACCCCCACAAATTGGCGGTATCAGGCATTATCACATCAAAATGGAAAATCAAACTAAATATAAATGGCTCTACATTGAGGCTACATTCGCCAAAGTGCTATCACTGCAGTACACTAGAAAATTTGTAGTAATAAGTTCTTTATGAGATACAATACAGGACTTTTACCTATAGCTGAATTCTATTGAGACTGATTTGGTGGGCCATTTGACGTAACCACTTGACATGCTCCAAACCCAAGGGAAAAGCAAAATTTACTCAAATCAGCATTCTCTGTGGAATGCCTGAAAATTGCAATGTAATAGTAGGAAATTAGGTGACTCTATCTTGCATTCAAATTCTATGATACGTTTCCTTAGCCATCTTAACAAGTTGGTCCGTTTTTTAGCATCCCTACGTATTTACATCCTCATAACAAAATTGTTCCTCTTTTCGACTGTTTTGTACAAAGTTTGTGAGCGCTGAATGCTACAGAGCGTTTGTTTTGCATTTGCGTGACACATTGAGAGCTATAAAACTATCGCAGGTAGTTAAGCCTTGGGCATTGAAATACCACTTTAAAAGTGTTTCCAGCTGATATTCGTCCTTAATAGCCCAGAGTGTTCAATATATGATCAAACAGGGCTTGTCCTACAGAGCTTGTTTTCAGTTCCACCAGAAACATATTTGGTCTCTAATTTTCTAGAACTAACATATCGTAACTATAATTTCTAAATTATTCTTCATACAATAGATATTTTTTAACTTTGTGCCAAACAAGGCTCGAAGCACTGGGGATAGGATGGGTAGCTTTTGTTTCAGATGACAAAAGGGTGTGATCCTAAACGGGGTCGTTGTGTGAAAACGACTAAATAAATATTGGGTAGCCTGCATACATATTTGATGCCCAACAATTTGTAAATTTTCTCAATTTGAAAAGTCACCCTCCCTTCTTTAAAGTTTTTTGTTCAAGCCAATGTCTTATTAAAAAATCTTCAATAAGAAATCTTACTTTCCCTTGAATGCCTAAATTAATTAACGTTTTATGCTCATAGGGAATATTTTTGTATACTACACAGTTAAAAATATAAAATTAAAAGAAACATATTTACAAAAACAATTCTATTAAGAGCATTATAGGCATTGCTACCAAATTAAACTTAACAAATAAAAAAACTAAAGAAGGTATAGGTCACTCCTTAGGGATGGATCGTAAGATACAGCAGCAGAAAAAAATATGCATGCAGATTTTGGTTTAGTAGAAACATTTAATGCTTTAGAAGATAACTTAAGATGAAATACGAGATTAATTTACATAGGTTGATATTTGCTTGTGTTACCAGAAATGTTCTGATTTATCAATGATTTTTGGTGCTGATTTTCTATTTTACTTAATACAAATATCTAAAATCACATGAATATCTAGAATATATCATGCCCCAACTCCCGAGTCCATGTTGGGTGCAGGGGCGTAGCTAGCAGGGGGCCATAGGGGGTATAACACCCCCCAATACATCATGAATTTGTCATTTAATCTTCAATTTGTCTACAAAATCCTTAGTTTGTCAGTAAAATGATCTATCAGTAGGTGAGTTGGTACCTAAATTCTTCTACATCTATGTCTTAATCGGTAAACCTTTCTATTGATGAAACTCCCCCCCCCCCCACTAATCTGTAAAATCAAGCGACGCCACTGGTTGGGTGTATTTATTGCAATGTTACAAATATTGGCATTGAACTAGGGGGTCTATTGTCTATGGTTAATGTAACATCAGAAATAAGAATTTAAATTTGACGGGGGTTGGGGTGGCGTTTTGGGGATTTGGGGGTGTTGGGTGCAAAATCTCAATACCGTCTGCCTCTGATCGAAGAACGGAATTATGGATTGCATGGCTTGTGTTTCTGTGCATGGCTTGCGTTTCTGACAGGTAGACAGACCTCGAGATTTTTTAAATGAAAATCTTTTTGAAAAGGGGAAGGAGAATGTCTAAGGTGACCTCAAATGGGACCAATTCTATACGTGACATCGACCAGATATTTGACAAATCAGCATGGTACGAAGAATGTATGGAATTTGTTTGTAACTGTGTATTAGCAAATATCATCAAAGGATGGGCTTGTCCTGAGAAAATTCCTCAATGTCAACTAGCCTTGTTTGACTTTTTCAGTAACTTTATTTGTAACATAGATGTACAAAAGATATCATTTGCCAAAATAAGGTACAAATATTGGCTTGGGAATTTTATGCATAAATCTTTATGCATAAATAATAAAAACTTTATGCATAAATCTATGAAAACTTTCTCGCTTCCACCGTCAGGTGAGGTGTGTAGCTTTATGAACAGAGCCAGGGTAACCTCAGAAAAATTCTAAAAAAATAAGGAGAAGTAGAGAAGGGTTCCTCTTGGCATTAACAAAGCAATTTTGCACATACACCCAAGCATGATATAACAAACTTGCAATTTTATAAACTTCTTGATTTACAGAATATTTTGTTACAGGGTTCATTCAAGTAATGTCTCATTCTGGGTTGAGTATCAAATTATCACAATAGTCTCTTAAACAGAGAGGATTTATGTATAATCAGCTATCACATCAGCTTTATGCAACAGGACCTCAAAAATTCTTTTAAAAAACTCGATCCTTTTTCCATTCCATCATTGTATTAAATGTACCATTCTCATCCTTCAATTTTCATTTTCCACCCTTCCTCTTAAAATCCAAAAAGTTACCCGATGACTCTCGATTGGCTCTCTTGAAACCAATATGCATGTGTAACAACCAATCAGATCGCGACACACTTTGATTACGAATCGGCAAATTTTAACAAATTGAGTTCAATGTACTGTGAAAAACAAGGAAGCTAGGGTCTCCTGTTTGGATCAGAGATCTCTAATCTTAAGATTTAGTTTTTTTCACGAGAATCTTTATCGAACGCAATTTAACCTTTCTCTTTAAGATATGGCTTGCACATTGTAAATTCAAGACAATTGATAATACAAGCTGACATGCATTTTCCTGATATTATTGTTGAAATATTGAAATGACCTTCAGCGATCCTGATGAATTTCTGGCTGAATATTGTAAATATATACGTGGGTGTGAATTTACAAGGATAAACAGGCAATCGAATCGGCACCTTGTCAACGGTTAGGCCAGCTCGGAAGGGTGGTCTTAGGAATTTCGCTTTGGGTCACGAAATGTCCTTGATAATTATTTATAGACCTTGCATCGTTCAAAATGTAATCAACTTGACTCGAGCTGAGGTACTTCACAAGAAACCTGAATTAATTCATCAAGCAGAGGACATTCCTTTCCCTTCCAATGTTGATACGCGTCATTTCGATAATTTCATGTTTGTTTCAAGTCCTTACCATCAGAGCCCCAAGCTCTTCCAGGGAACTTGTAACAACCCAATTATAATGAAAATGTTCAGTAAGATATCTTATTGTATTGGCCTTCATTTTACATTATGAAATGAAAACGCTGTACTATGAAATGAAAACGGTATCGTATGAAGGCTAACAAGTTTAAGGAAAGTTTTACTGGGAGTATAGGGGGTGCAACTGTGTCCTTCGGTGAATTTTGTAACCATTTGGTAAAAGAATATTTTTGTAGTCAGTAGTAACAAAATGATGCAAAAGTTAGCTTTTTATCTTCTTTCTCTAAAAGTTGAAACTTAAAAATAAAAACGGGCGATTTCATCATTTTCAGGTCACCGGAAGAGTGTGGCACCAAGCTTCAATCATTGTCCAACACCCCTACCAACCCTTGTCGCTTACATCAGACCCTGCAGAAGTAGCTTCCTTGTTAATCCGTTATCAGATCGTTTTGGATCTAATTCTATTCCATCTTAACAGTATCTAAATAACTGCAGATTGCTCCAGAAAAAACACACGCTCTTGTTGGTTTTATTGATGTTCTCGTAATAGCATTTTGATGAGCAAGCCATATGTTCTATGTGATTTTCCCAACAGTAGCGAAGAAACGCTTCAAATCATTTTCGTTAATGGCCTTTGGGTATTGGAAACAGGCCGGTGTTGCAATGGTCAGCAATTGTCAGTTGCAAGAGTTGATTATACCATTTGATTTGTTACATTGCTCGCCAACTATATTATTGGCATTATCTCTTAAATGCCTTGCAGTATCGGTATTTTATTTGTTCAGCTGTAGTGTACCATGGAAAAGAAAGACAGATGATACTCCACAAGGCGTCATCCTAGACACTATGCTGTTTGAAAATTTAGTATTAGACTCAAGCCAACTTGCTTTGTCGAAACATAGCTAAATAATCTTGTAGCATAAGCTTCACTTTTTGCAGAACAAATTTACTACAATTTGTGATATTTTTCTTGTATTCAAGATAAACAATAAAGAAATCATACTACATACAACAGACAAGATACTCGGTTCTACCTTGAAAACCATGTTGAAAATAGAAACGTTATTTTCTCCTCATTTAACAAAGAATGCAATTGCTAATAAAAAGACAGTATCGAGTAAAAAGATATTATTGCTTTGTCTGAAGTAATCGCAGTGGTGGATATTGGTAGCAAACCAGTGCATCTTGTTTAAGTTAAACCAAATCTGGAATGGAAAGCTGATCTAGCCTAGTTATAAGAACAGAACAAGTTTGCAATGCTCAATTTGACCTCTAGCTTTAACGCAAGATCTTTTCAACAAAAGAAAGGATACGAAGTAACATGAATTTGGTTAGGAAAACTGTACATATCAATGTGCAAACTAAGGACTAAGGAAATACTCCGGAAAGGATAGAAGATGTACAGGTTATGAATAGTCAATACGTCGATTAATAATGACCAAAAATTAATATAATTATAAACGACTTTGTTCCTTTGAAAGTTAAATATAATTGCAACATTTTGGGCATAACTTTTCATCAGGAACCATATATTATTCTTCTTGATGAAGAGATATGCACGAAAAGTCACAATAATTTAACTTTGAAACGTACAAGGTCATTAATAAATTATATTGATTTTTGGTCATTAAGATTTTGGAGGCTTTATTTTAAGATACGACTTTCAGATGTTTACTGACCTCGCTAAACATCTTTCAGACGTGACACCTGAGATAGGAACTTTGTGACGAGATTCTTACAGAGTATCAGAGCTATAATGCGTGCAGCTTTACCGACTATTGACAAAAAGCGTAACATATCTCTCAATGGTGAGTTTGGTTGAGTATCTCGTCTTTCAATTAAATCTTAAAACCGCCCAGGAAGAACCACAATATTCCAGTAAATAATAAAGAGCTCATCAAAAAGTTTGCATTAAAATTTGCACACCATGAAAGCCACTCCTGCAGTATCGTTAAAATCCAAATAGTCTTAAATATTCCCTATCTCTAAGATTAAATACTTCATCTTTGTTTATGTAGCACTTCAAAAACATTGATATTTTAAGCATGTTCAATAAAAAGAGTTCAAATGACATTTCAAGGTTAAATGATTGGTTTATGCCAATTAGAAATGAAACGTCAGCCAAGGAAAAAAGTGCGCAAATCATCAGTAAGGGGTGAAGGAATTTCGATTTGTATCAGGGATTCTGAATAAAATCCATGTCTGAATATGTTCAAAAGAAAATAAGGGCTGGCAGGCAACGATTGATGCATTAAATGTCAGATATCAGATATCAAAATATAGTAAATGTTATAGTCTCGTTATCTGGGGACTCTCTCATTAACAAGCTAGATCTTGATTACAAGTTGCATTTGAGTGTTGAATCAGTTAGTTTGCAAAGAAATTCATTTTCGATATTGTGAATGACTGATCTTTCATTATAATGTGTTCAGACATTCTTTAAGATAGAAATGCCTTAACCAAAAATCTAAAGGAAACCAGCTCACTCAATTGATTTTGCCATATTTAATAGCAAGACGTATATAACGTTGTAATACAGATGAGTACATGGTCTGTAATGCTTTATAAAATCACCTCATGTTAATTGGATAATGGGGCTTATGTCGTTTGATTTAAAGGCATCAATATATCTTAAAACATGAAACATTTGCACAACTAAAAACGAAATGACAACCTGCAAGACGTATTTTCTTTTTGCTATCACCGTATTTAACATAAAGTTGGTAAACCCCAGACTATTTAACTTGGCTCCCCGATGTTTATATTCCCCATAAATCACAAAATTGCAAAAGGTAATAACAATTACACGGATTATTTACAAGAAACGGTTTTTAAGAAACCGACTCCTAAAATAAAAAAAAATTTTAAGAAACCGTAGGACTGATCACCCTCAACCTTATGCACCTGCTCGAAAATTATTTCTGTTTTATTTTATTTTGCGTTGCGTTTTTGCGTTTTCAAAACGTAACTCTGTATTAAGCCACTTTGTATTAAACAAGCCTTAAAGAAACATTTCGTATTAAAATCAACAAAAATTTTAGAAATTAAAGAGCTTATCCTAAGCTTTGTTTTTAATAAAAAGTTATATCTATCTACATAGTACTACATATCATGAAAACTGTTTGATGTTAACGTTGTCACCTATCAAAAAAGTTCTTAACAGTGTCAGGCTTAGCATGGACTCGTCTCCACAATGTACTGTACCTTCGTTGTATCAATAGAGTAGAAATGGTAAAAAAATTACAGCCGCAGCCCCTACTAGACTATCTTTTAGATGGGCTATGAGTTTGACATACTTGCAATGAAAAAGTTTCCACGTTATCCACGTTGTAGTTTTATCTACTATCAAATACTGTTTTATTAGCTTGAAGAATAAAGCTAAGGGTGAAACCGGACAACCCCACAGCCATAGCTCCTGTGTCTCGTTTTAGCTTCCGATCTTAGGCGTCCAGTAGATGAGCAACAGCAATGCTCGTTTCAGGACGGAAACATAAATCGAAGATAAATAGGTCCAATTGGTAATCAAACAAGACGATCACAAGCCCGTATCAGACGTCTGGAATTAAATATGTTCTTTGAAGCTCATCGATACTTGTACACTTCATGTGGCGCTCAAACGTAATTGCAGTTTTGCTTTGATTTATTGACAAATTCTCGCCCTGTATGTTAGCAGTTACTTTGATCAAGGACAACGATTTATCATGGTACTTCGCAACAGCTGCCCAAATTGACGGGGGATTCAATGTTTGCTGAATAATTTTAGGAAGCGAAGCTTTTGGCTGTACAAAGTGAATGTAGCGACCTGCTGTGAACGGCTAGAAGTAAAAAAAATGCCACGGCAGTTGGTTCAATGTATATCGTGTGTGTTCCTGAAAGTAGAAAATGGACCCTAATCTCTGATTCTGGGTTGCGTAATATGTACCCTTTTCACTGACTTTGCCAAAATTTTGTAATCCTTCCTTTTCACTAAGAATATTCAAGTCTGAGCAAGTAGTTTTGAAACAAATTCACTCAGAGTTGTTGGGAAGTCACATGCTATATGTTTGACTAACAAACTGAGCCCGCCGGTAAAAAAGCAGCCTCCTCGCTCTACTGCGGTATCATGTATCAATTTAATGTAGGTTTGATCAATTTTTTCACTTAATGGTTCTTATTACTTCTTTCATTCCAATTAGGCCTTCAAAGCGATAGCTATTTTGTTGAAAAATACATATAAAATTGCTTTGGAGCAAAGGTTCAAAAATTCTTTCGAGATAACAAAATTAACAGAAGTTAATAGCTGCATCACAACAATCACTACATGACAGCAATGTTTTTGACAATAAAATGGCAATGTTTAGTATTAAAAAGAGTTTTACATACAAGGGCAGGGAAGGGGAGGATGGAAGATGTACAGCTCATTTCAAAACATGTTTTGATATTCCATCACTTTTTTATAAGTATGTTGTAAGACAACCAAGCAAACAACAAAACAAACATGTTTTGATATTCCATCACGTTTTTATAAGTTTGTTGTAAGACAACCAAGCAAACAATTAAGGTTACTTATCCTTTGTATTTTGCATTTATAAAACAAATAACAAGATAAGCTAATAAAAAAGATAAAAGTATAAATGCTATCCTCTTTGTTGCGATTCAAGTATAAATGCCCCCCCCCCTCCCCATTAAAAAATCATATAGTTTTTTATTTCATGCAGTAAAAAACAGCCTCTCACAATTAGTGGTCATAATTTTTCACTATTTTCAAAAAACATATTCCTGATAATAATTGGAATCTAGGTAATTAGAATACGACTAGTCATGCATTTTATTAAATTACTGAACAACCAAATCATTTTTTTTCTAGATTTTTCTACCATCTTTGAAAATACATTTGAAACAACAACATTTTGGGCATATAGGGGACGAACCTTCCCTCCCTGAAGTATAATCAATTTTTCCCCTTTTTTGTTAAACAACAAATTCTGCCCTCACCTTCAACAAGCAGGGTCTAACATAGAACAAAACATAAAGAAACAACATCAAGTCAGAATTTATTAAAATCTATGTTAATAACCAACAATCATCATAATCTATGATAGCAGCATGATGCTTCTGGAAAGGGTAAATTTTCCTAAGTATAAAACTATCAGGACAGAAGTAGGCATTAGGCTTAATCGTTTTTGACAAAAATAAAAGCATGCAATAAGGGATATCAGATCTGGAAAGTCCACATTGCACTGTCAGTACAAATCATAACATTCAGTTCATTGTTAAATTTATTCATCTTTTTTCTTTATCAATTTACCAGTCCATTGCTCTTTTAAAAACATGATGAAATCAGACTCTGTCAGGAAAATGGCTGCAAAAACAGTTAAAAGACAGACAGCGCCTACTGCGATATGAAAAATCTTGTAGATCCAACCACTACCACAACAAAAGACACTCTCTGAAACTGCTGTTATGACAAATGACAGAAGGAGCAATGCTGATACAAATCTTGATGGCAATGCTTTCAGTAGAGGGTTCTGGTGCGAGTCAGCAAAATACTTCTGGATAAACATATTGCTAGAGATAAAAATAAACACTTCAAAATAAAAAAAATAGCATCAACCATTTACCTGCAATAAGACAAAAGAAAACAATAAAGCTAAAAGAAAAGACTGAAATTACAAATGACTTACCTGTGTATAATTCTTAATCCCATGTTGATGCAGTTTGCTAAGATGAAACCAACACTGCCAAAGCCTTTAGTAAGTCCCAGTGATGCAACAAGAAATACAAGAGAGAAAGCTACCATATAATGATTATAATGGTCCACTTCATCTTTGCTCATCAAAGCAAACATGAAACATTCTGTAATGCCATTAACAGCAATGATCAGGACATAAACACAGTACCATCGTAGCAACGTTGGGCCTACAGAGATATGGAAAAGTTAGTAATAAATCATTTATAGCATTTTATGCCAAAATAAATAATTATGCATGTGCATTACAATTGAATCTGCTACAGGTTTTCTTTTTATCATAGGTTCTAATCTTTCAAAATTGTTTACTTTTATTGAAATAAACTGATAAACAATGACTACAAAGTTGAATATCTGAAAGGTTGAGGTCCTACCTTAAAAAGGAATGCCATAGATAAAGATTTTATAAATCATACCCATTTTTATTCAGCAAACTTTTAACAGATAGAGAACCACAAGATTCATAATATCACAGGGAGTGCAAGAATAGAATGAGACTATATCAGACTATATCTGGAATCAGGTGGACCGGAGTTATGCAAATTATTTACAGTACTAACAGAGTCCCTGAACAGTGTCCTAAAATGTCATGAAAACTAATAAGTCACACAAATAAGTTTCAAGAAATTTGAGTCACTTTCTTTCTCTATCAGAAATAATAATCTCATAGAAAGTAGCGATTTCAGCATGAAAAGCATACCTCCACCAGAACTCAAGAGTTTTCCTCCATATATGTCAAGGGCAAGGTATGAGTAGCTAAACCCAAACACCATGATTATTAATCCAGTAAGTGACACAAACTTTAATACACCAGACAGTATTCTTCCAGCAGTCTCTAGCTCCTTTGTGTTTTTATGCTGCTTTCCTCTCACAAGAATTTGACAAAACAAAACATAGTAACTGTCTTCAATAGGCAGAAAAACAAATCTTGCCACAAGAGAACCTAAGTTATTTATAACATCATAGATTCCTTGTTGGGCAAATGAAAGAACATTGAAAACAGTCATAATGTATCTTTCTCCTTCTGTTAAAAATTGCTTTAAGATTGACTGTTTTATGAAACTTAACACCAGCTTGCCATATGTAGGATCTATCCAATCATTGCCTACTGAATCAAATGATGGAAGTACATCTGTGACTTTTGTCAAGGGGAAGCCTTCTAATAATTCATCATTTTGTGTCTTTTGTTCCCTTTTCAATTTTTTACTGTTCTGGCTCTGATTGACTGAATAATACATAAAATAAAGATAATACAAGGAGACATAGCAGACTGTATGAACAACTTGGGAGACGCAAAACCAAGTAAATGCAGAATTTGGATGCAGAATTATGAAAAAAATACTTGATAAGCATTTTGCAGCCAAAGCCGTTGCTTCTATTAATACCCTAGCATGTACGAAGTGAAATTCTTGTCCGATAAGCCAGAGAGGCTCAACAGTAAGCTCAAAGATGGCACACAAGGCATAAACGCCCACAGCAACTGAGTATTTGTTATCATACGTCTCTGAGGGGTGTTCGAGAATTTTCACCCACAACCAGCCAAGAATTGCTCCAGTGACACAACCGACGGGCACACAGCACCACACCAGATTTATAACTTGTCGCCAGTTCTTTGTAGACGAATTATTGGAACGACTTAAACAGGCTTTTCTGAAGGCCTCTCGAGATAGAAATAAAATCGACGAATATAAAAGTGTCAAACGTACATTTACTAAGCCAAGAAGCTCACTGGATACGTATCGAAGTACAAGGGCATTAACAAGAAATGTTAAAAGTCTAAATGATACTTGTAAAATCACATTGTAAGTCGCTGCTCTAGCAGCACCGCGTAATATGTTTTCAACAGCAGCCGCCATTTTAATGGGGAAGCCTCCAGTCAACGTTTCAGAGAAATTCATTGTAGCCTCAGTATGAAGTAGAGACTCCTGGTATTTACTAACGTGGATTTACTTCCAAAAGGAGAATTCAGATTTGTCTGTTAGAAAAACTTAAAGCATTTCTTAGATTTACTAATTCATGAGTTTAGACCATGAGAATTCAACAGTCAGATTCTACATAAGAGATGGTAAGTTTTTCAAAGAACAGAGAAGCTATACTGCTGAATCTCTTCTTGCTGCTTCTTGCTTCAGATCTTTTCTTAATTGTCTTTATAGAATCTTCCTGTTTATCTTTTATATCATATGATTTGCGGTAATTGAAAGAATAATCTTATTTCGTAATTGCGGCTTTGATGTCTCACAGATTCGCTAAAAGCACGAATTGATTTGTTACTTGCTTAAAGAGCAGGTATTTGTCTAGAACTGTTTAGCCATTGTATTAACAAGCAAAGTCTATTCTAAGGAATATTACATTCGGTCGTTTTAATGTTTGAGAAATACTGTTTAAAATCTGCACTTTCGCTATTTAAAGCTATTAAGCCAGGAATTAAATATCAAAATATCCCTTATAGGTTAAATTTATTGTTAGAAATTAAAATTATACTTGTTTACAAGCATACCAATAAACATATTACTTGCTGAAAAGAGATTCAGAGCTCAGGAGAAGTAAGTTAAAAAAAATTAATATTATGACTGCCAAAATAGCAAGTTATTTGACTGTCAATATATTTTCTAAAAAAATAGATAATAAATTTTTGCAGATTCTATTATGCTTTATTTCCACTGCTTTTTTTCAATAGCAAGTTCTTCAAATGATATAGGCAGAAATGTCGATTCTGGGGGGTTTGAGGGTGTCAGAGCACTCAATTTTTTATATATTTTTTTACTAGTCAGAAAATTCTAGTGTAATCAGAAAGTCTAAGTCGTAGGTCCAATGCTTGTTCACATCAGAGAAATTTAAATACGTAATGGTAATGCAGAGAAATCTCTCAATTCAGAAAGGAATGGACCAAGCCATTCAATTTAAGGATTCCATAATTCAAGGTTTAGAACAACGCCAATACTAAATAACAATTGGTTTATTGTCAGTTGAAAATTTTGAACCCTCCTCCCCCTTCAAAAAATATTTTCTTCCCTGGATGTAAGAATTTATTTTGTCACTCATGAAATTTGCACTGTAATAAATTCCCTACTATAATAGATAGGCAAGAACGATAAACCTTAATCAAATAATTTTTTGACAATTTTATTTCTATCAGTAAGGTGTTATATGTTTGCAGCTAAAGTTTCAAATAAAATCATTTCTGGGCCATCTGTCAAAATCTGAAAAGTGACTAGAAAGCAGAAAAGACAACTTCAGGATGTGACAGATTTTACACTAACATTGCATCAGTTTTATGTAATTCTTACTAGGGTGCCAAAGAGCAAAATTGCTGGTCAATTCAAGTAACAATTTTTCACATTTCATACTTTGCTTTAACTGGTAGCTATAACTGTCATCCTGAAATTTACAACATCTTGTCTAGCCCAAAGTTTGTCAAAACCCATAATTTTCATTTTGCTTGTCAAAGGATTGAGATGGTGATCACCTTTGGGTCAGGGCATTACCTATTATCTAATTATCAATATGCAATTTTATTTTGATTATTTAGTTAGCTGGAACATAATTTAATTTAGTTCTTCCTTGACGGATATATATATTAATTGCTTTGTTTTCTTTCCATCAAACATTTCAACCCTGCAATGTATTGATTTTTAAAAGTTGCACAATAAAGATAGTTGAATTTAAAAAGAATTTCTCTGTCATTTACTGGTGGTTCCATTTTGTTTCAGGTTATGCTTAGGTTTGGCCAATTCATACAGAATGCTTTGACTTGACAACTCTTGCAGATGATGGGGGTACTTATACACCGTTTTTGCTGAGGCCTGTCATCAAACAAGTAAAACACAGGGCAATATTTTAAGATGAAACTTGCAAAGCGATATATATGTGTTGCTATACTGGTGACAAGTATTTTCTGGATATCAATAGACCTTTTTGCAATGCTGTGGAATAGCAGACTAGATGTCAAAGTGCTTAACCCTGAGCAATCCTTACTACTCAGCATGAGCCAAGAAAGTTTGGATTCATTACGACCAAGAGAAAAAGACAAAAGTCTAGTAACAATAGATTATTTTAAAAAATTCTATAGATCATCATTACACCCACCTCCATCGAGTCTAGGAATGAATGGTGCAGCTGTTAAAAATAGCAAAGATGAAAAAGACTTAGAAGATAAATCAATCAAAGATTATGGTTTTAATGAACTGAGTAGCTCAAAAATATCTCTAGAGAGAACTATTCCTGATAACAGAGACAAAGCGTGAGTAACACTCTTCTAATTCCTCTTTTATTTATGATACTACCAATATATTGTGTTAGCTGTTACAGCCATTATTCAACTTAAACTATTTTCTTTGTTTTTTTTTATTTTTTTTTGGTCTGCAATCAGGGCCACCAAGGGGTTTTGGGGGCCCCAGGACAAAACCTAAAGAAGAGGCCCACTGCAAGCAAAGCAAGCAGAAAACTTTTGAGAACTTGCTCTCCAGAAGACCTTAAAAAAAATTTCAGGATATTTTTTGCAGTCATTTCTTCCAATCGTTTAGAACCTTTTACTATTTTTTAGGCTTCCTTCTGCTACATTTGTTAAATTACATACTTGAAATAGAATTCATTACCTTTTGAGTCCCCCTAAACCTTGAGGCCCTAAGGAACCTTGCCCGCCTTGCCTCTCCTTTTAGCAGCCCTGTCTACATTCCAAACCTCAAATTCTTCCACTAGCTTGAAGCCCTTGTATAAGATCATAAGGCAAATTAAATTATTCATGTAAACTTATATTTATATGAAAGAGGTGCCAACTTTTCTTGATGAATAATGATAATTTTCTATTGAGTATAGAAAATCATTGTTGTAGTTCATAGTTAATAGCATATAATTATAGTTTATTTCTGGCTATCTTGTATTTTCACAATTTTTTCTTCCCCTACAGTTGCTTGTCAAAATTTTACCAAAAAGATTTACCCACTGCGAGTGTCATTGTTATTTTTCACAATGAAGCTTGGTCAACACTGCTAAGGACCGTTCACACGGTGATTGCCAGATCACCAGACTACATGTTGAAAGAAATCATTTTGGTTGATGATTGTAGTAACTATGATAAGTATGGTAAGATATTTTCATGTTTACCCAGGCCTTTTGGTTAAGAAATTTTCGCAAGTGTGACAAACTGTCAAGATAGATAAAATTACAAGGGCTATGGTATAGCAACAATATTTTTTGAGGAAGTCATCAAGGGCCTAAGAGGAAACAAGGATACCATTTGCCTACCACTGCCTAACCTTTGGTTTTCTAAATGCATAAGTCCCACCAACAGTTTGATGTAATGTAAATATTGAAGCAATAATGCTTTTTTCATTAGCAACTTGACCTTTCTTATAGTTTCTGTAAATTCTCTTCATGTCTTTGTTGCAAATGAGTCAAGAAGCCAACCATGCTTCTTATTTGTAACTCCATACTTTTAAGTTTGCTTTTTTATAAGCAGCTAATTCAATAGAAAACCATCATTAGTTGGACTTGATTTTATGACACAAAACATATTATTCAAAATTTTCTCAAGTGCAACCGATGATAATTTTCAAATAATATAATCAAGAGCATAGCCTATAAATAAAGGCTTTTTCCTTACATCCTAGTTTACATTTTTGATCTTTTATTCTCCTAAGGAAATTATTGGGAGGTTAGCCTTTTTGAAATTCTTTTATCTGTCATAAAATTATGGTGCAATGCGCAAAAAGTTTTAATTGTTTTTTTTAAATGACCCAGGCTATATAAGGAACAATTTTAATTATTTTTTATCTTTACATTTGAATGAATTATTTTCTTTTTAGGTCATCTAGGAAGTAAGTTGGAAAATTACATAAAAAGTATTCAAAAGGTCAAATTGATAAGATCACCTAGAAGGGTTGGATTGACGCAAGCAAGATTAATTGGAGCAGACAATGCGGTTGGGGATGTATTGGTCTTTTTAGACTCTCACTGCGAAGCAACTGATGGCTGGCTTGAACCATTATTAGGAAGAATAAAGGAAAACAAAAAGATAGCTGTTGTTCCTGATATTGAGGTTATAGCGTGGAGAGATTTTGAATATAGTAAAGATAAAGGATCTGACAATCGTGGTATATTCAGTTGGGAATTAATGTTTAACTGGGGCCCTTTACCAGATAGCGAGAAGATGAGAAGAAAAACTTCAATAGATCCAATAAGGTAAAAATGATTCCTTTTTTGTCATAAACATTAATTAGATTCACATAATGAAGGGCGTTTTCCATCATCTAACAATTTTAGAAAAAGAGAAAGAATTAACTGACTTCTTTTGACCAAACTAACTGAACCTTTACTTTTTCATCTACCTCTGTTTTAGAGCCATCAATATAGAAATAATAAGATTTTACATTTTTGTCGTCCTGTTTTTAGCTTGGGACAAGGTTTATACTATTGTAGCCTTGATCGAGGTCATTGACATTAAACACACCCAAATCTCAAGTACTGAACGCCTTCCATATGTAAATTATTTAAAGGGATGTCTTTAAGTATCATTTTATCAATCTTGAATCCCTTACCCTTTAGAATATTGAAAATCACATCATCTTTCTATCTAGTAAATAGTGAAACGGTCATTAAACGATGTTGCATGTTTTATGATCATGTTAGAAGATATTTTTAAGGAATAAGGTTATTGCTAAATTTACAGTTTGTGGTGTTTTTATTGCTATCAGCTGAGGTTTGATGTTTTTGGGAAATTAGATAAGTCTTTCTTGTTTATAACTGTATCTACAATTTACAAAGACCGTAGTAAAACTTTCCCACAAAATAGATTTCTCGTCTTTCTCGATTGTTTACTGTTTATAAACAATTTGCAACGCATCCCTTGTCATCAGAACTGTTGAATGCACCTCCTGCTAAAAAATTTCAATATGAGAATAATTTGTTTTATTACTGCACAGCGCTACCTAAAATACGGTTTGTTAATCGAGTGACGTTATCTTATATTGTGCTTTTATTCAAAGAACAAGAATTGGATCGAATCCAGGTCCCAGTCGATGCTGCAATTTTCCTACTTATAACTCATCTTTTGAAGCTCGTGTGATATTATTTTATCGTTGTCTGTTAAAATGGTGTAAAAAGGAAGAAAAGAGTAATGGAATTCTGTTTTGTTATGATCAATTAGCATTTTACAAAGCAGCTAGATCAATCGAATTTTTTTTATGATTTAGGTCACCAACAATGGCTGGAGGGCTGTTTGCAATTGAGCGAAAGTATTTTTTCTACAGTGGTGCATATGACAGGCAGCTGACATACTGGGGCGGAGAAAATGTTGAGATGTCATTTAGGGTGAGTTGTAATGATACATGTAAGCTCTCTCTTGAGTGTAGAACATCAATGCATTTCTTAACTTGGATTCCTTGCCTTTTGAAAATGATCTTAACAGCAGGTCATCTCTCTATCAACGATCTCTATGTACTTTTGTATGTTGACAATGTTTCAACAACCTCGCAGGTACAATGTACGAGGAATCGCAAGGGCGTTTCGTGAAGGGTTATGAGAATAAACCCTGTTTAAAATTTCAGCATTTTTGTTTAACTTTTTCATTCGATGAGAATATCTTCCCAGTTTGAAAACTTTTATTCAAGTTGACTCACAATTTTATTGATAATATTGGTACAGTCATTAAGATATTTATGACACATGTTGAAACCAAAATATAAGAGTGGGATAGTTTTATCGAGCATAACCACTGATTTGAGCATAACTTTGTAGAAACTCGACTTCATACAGAGGCCCAGTGTCATGGAATTACGTAAGTGAAGAGAGGGGGAGCTAAAGCATCGAAATGTTAGAAACACTGTTAGTATCAACGAAATAAGATTGATAAAATAGTTTTCCCCAAAAGAAAGGAACATGTTTGAATCAAAATCCATATTCTAAATACTTCTAAACTCATTGAAATAGGGAAACAAATACCTCTGATAATCAATTTATTGAGATACCTGCTTTTTTGAATAGTAGGGCCCGCGTATGTCTACATTAGCTGGTTCAGATATCAATGAAAATAGGCTTCATTTAAAGATCAATCTAGATATATGTATTCTTATTGCATGCTACCACCTTATTTATTATTCACTAATTCCTATCAGTGATGTCGATGTAAAAATTTCATGATCATGGAACGAGATATAAACATTCTTTACAGTTGGATAAGGTGCAGCAGCTGTTTTATAGGTTTTCAATTGGTCAATCACTTCTGAATTATTCATTTATAAAGCGAGGATATGCATTGGTATAAGGGCCTAAATGTAGTTATAAGCTTTCGTTGACATTGATGACAAGAAACTGTTGATAAGAGCAAGTATTATTTGTTACATTATTTGACAATTGGTTAAAATTGGACGTTGATCGCAAAGTAATGCAATAGTGAACCTCAGGGAACGGATAGTTTGAACATCTCAATATACAGTAGCTAACGCTCCCGGTTTACAGTTTAAAGATTCGTACGACAAAGTCACATTTTGCACGTTCTTAGATACAAATGGGAAATGACCTAGCCAACAGTGTATCAGAAAGGAAAACTGGCATTCATTACAGTGGTTCAAGGTCAGGAAAGCTAGACTAGAATTTGATGATTTTGATAGTAGAATTTTAAGACCTTTTACTATAGATTCATCAAACTAGTTAAAATTTAAAAGAAGTTTGAGAAGCGAAATGTGCCAGCAAATTACTTATGTCTGACACGCACTTACAACATGGAAGGACAGGAGACGCAATCCTATGATTACGTCACTGAAGATTGCAACTATGGATTCGGTTACCCAAGAGAAAAGAAATTATCAAGGTTTGAGTACGTCTATCTTACACCTCATGTCTCTGAATCTACAAGATTCGATGTAAAGCCAAACTCATATCTCCTATCGCAAAAGAGACAAGAAATTGACAGATTTAAAGAAAAGGCTACTGTCAAACAGCCAGGCGTGCACAAAGGTGTTACGCAGAAGGAACGTGTTCATTTGAGATCGATTCAAGAAAGAACAGAAGCTGGTGACGTAAATTTTGAAAGGATAAGGCCAACTGACTCTGGGTATCACTTCAAAACAAAGGAAGAAATTATTCAAAGGTTGCTTCAAAGAGACAGTTATGAAAAAAGTATTTCTTGACTGGCTTTGTTGTTTGTTCAATGAAAACTGCTTCCCCAAGAAATCTGTTCTTCTTTGCTCAAGAGTCTTCGAAGGCCGAAAAGAAAAGAAATCAAACTCAACGCAATTTAGCAATCGAAACATTTTATGTACTAGTACACTCATAGCTCCTCCAATTACCCTTAAAAGGCTTACTGCTCATGATTCTCTACCAGCTAACAATAAATTCGTCGGTTTCTTCTATTCTCTTCAGTCAGAGTAAACAAGATGTATTCCTGGCAAAAATCCAACACACTTAACATAATACAATAACCACCCATTGCATCTCGGGATAGGCTATCATCAGCGAAGGGCTGGATAGTTTTCTAAACGGTGCATAAAAATCGAAAGTGGTGATGTACAACTGATGTTAGCTAGATTTATTCTTGTTCATCATTATTTTTTCTTTGTCTACGATTATCATTAGTCTTAACGTTTGTCCATTATTATCCTTCTTGAATTCTTTTATGTTAGTTCGCTCGCCCATTGTACATCTTTATTTTCAATTTAAAAGCTTTTATGTTTTTTTAATTCAAACTCTACGTGATTAAGATGATATAAACCAACCGACCTACTTAACCCAACATCTTTTTTAATAATCATTTGTACCTCGGACGTGTGATGCTTTTGAGATGTGATGAATCTGGGAGAAGATTTTTTGAGCTAGCATTTATGGTTTTGTAACATAGGAAAAATCGAAGCCATTGTCAATACCAAATGCCTTCCAATGCTCATTTTATTATACATAAACACACCAAAATAAATATATTGAAATATTGGCAGTTTTTCTTTTCATTGTTTCTTGAGATTTTTCGTAATAAAAGACAGCCTACTAAGACTAGTAGCACTTGATCTTGGTAATCAGGAAGCACACCAAAAAAACTGAGGATTTTTAAGCAGTGCAGTCTGCATCTAACTGCTATAGTTGTCGTCAGATAATACCTAATATGTTTCCAGTAAATGGCACGTCGTTTTTCACGTGCTATTTCTATATTAAGATATAGGTTCAGCAGAAGTTCAAGTTGTTTTATTCCCAAAATTTTGGTCTGTATCTAATGTGTGTACCATCCTGTTGAGAAATCTTGTGTGAAGATAGCAGATCCCTCATTCTGCCCACCTTTCTGGTCGGTTCCTGAATCTAAAAAAAGCTGGTGTGTTCCGAATCACATTACTAATTTTGATAATCTGTTCTTCTAGCTCTGGATGTGCGGGGGAGGTATTGAGATAATCCCATGCTCACGTGTTGGTCACGTTTTTCGGGAGCAGGCACCCTACAAATCTCCTGATGGCTCAACAGATCACAACAGTATACGTGTAGCTGAGGTCTGGCTAGATGAATACAAGGATATATTCTACTCATTTAGGCCCAACTTGAAAGCGTCTATGGGTGGCGATGTGACTGACAGACTCAAATTGAGAAAGAGACTGAAATGCCATGATTTTAAGTGGTATTTAGAGAATATAATACCGGAGCTTGAAATCCCGGATCGGTACCCATTAGGACGCGGAGATGTAAGTCTTTTTGTACGGTTGCACCCACTTAACAGTTTCTCTATTGTTAATCCTATATTTGATTTTTTAGCGAAAAGTTGCTAAGAGCTGAATAGTTGCATTTTTTGGACCAGTCAGAATTCATTTTTCTTACCAACTCCTTTCTAAGCATCATGTCACCCTTATCTTACTCGCCATCTTCAGGTATTTGGATTCCAAAGCTAGCCATCCTTCATGTACAAACAAGAATGACATGTCAATAAGCAGATATATTTTTTCTTTCAGATAAAAAACCTGGGAACGGGGACATGTTTGGATACCTTGGCTCAAAATAATCAAGGTGGGAAGCCAGGGCTGTATCCTTGTCACGGTCTTGGAACAAACCAAGTAAGTTTCATTTTTTTGATGATGCCTTGGAGTTCATTTGCTGTCAAATAATTATCATGTTACATCACTTTTTAGTGTGAAAGGCAATATAACTGACAATAAATAAATATGAGTCATTTTTTTCAATTTATTCTGAAAATGGAGAATCCAATTCAAGAATATTCCGTTTGTATTATTCACAATTTGAAAAGCGTACGAACAAAATTTGCCACCATATTTTTTAACGTTGCTGCTGCTTCATGACAGATTTTCACCATATTAGGCCGCTTTATGTCATTGAAGGGTCGAGCAAACTAAGTGACATACAAGGTGTATAGCCATAGTTGATGGTATAACTAAACACAATCCGTCTCCAAATCAAACATATACACAAAACCTTTACAGTTATGTACAATGCTTTTTTATCTCGCTCATTATAATGCTGCTTTATCTAAACATTGCTTGGATGGCAGTGACAATCTGCCTAGTAACTGACGCATAAAATCAAGGAATTCACATTGTACATGGGAAAGGGGTAAGAATTTGGCGACAGCGTTGAAGACTTGGAGATGTATTTAAATCCTGGGATTGTCAACTATTTTGGCAAGGATTGTAGCTCTCAGCTTGCATACAGGGGGACCGTGCACCGGTCTAAATGTGGGAGGGCTGAAAAGGGCGTGACCGAAATTATTTTGAGGCCACGCCCTCTAGAACGCCGGAAAACGCCCCTTTTGGAAAATACTGGCTTCTTTCTACTGGGATTTTATAAACAATCTGGTTCAAGGAAGATACCTATAATATAGATAAAATTAGCTTGGGGATAACAAAACATCAAGAAAAACACCTAGAAAATGAACAAAAAGGGTTCCCAGTCAAGAAAAACTACTACTTGGTAGGAGTATACTGTTCAATGTTGCGTTAGAACATAGTTAGAGTAAGCTTTCCTAAAAGTTTTCTAACGTATTATCGCAAAAAAATGGGGGGGGGGCTATAGCCCCAGCTTGCCCAATGGCTGCGCAGTGCCTGCTTGCATAGGTCATATTTCTGAGACGTTATACTCAGATTTCATTGAAATATAACTGGTAGTAGCTCTTCTGATGATAGCACTGTTATTCCTTTAGTTTTTTATGCTGACAAAGAAGAATGAGATATGGCACGACAGTCTCTGTCTTGATTTCTCTGGCAACGGAAAAGCACAGCTGTGGCCGTGTCATAAGATGGGTGGTAATCAGAAATGGCTACATCAAAAGGTAAGCTATTTGTTGCTGAAGTATGATATTAACGTCGTGGCATCAAGGATAATGGTGAAAAACTACCATGAAAGTTGCTAATTTGTCTAGAGCCCCCTCATCCTAAAATATGTTCCGGCGTCCCTGCATTTGAATATCCAAGTCCTCACAAGGTAAAGAATAGTGTATGATTTGGTATGACGTAAGCCCTCTCTCTTCAGCTGTTTAAAATTCAACTTTGGACGCGGGACTTATAATGTCTGTCTCTTTTGGCCAGGCT
The DNA here is from genome assembly GCF_057945365.1 of Rhopilema esculentum. Taxonomy (NCBI): domain Eukaryota; kingdom Metazoa; phylum Cnidaria; class Scyphozoa; order Rhizostomeae; family Rhizostomatidae; genus Rhopilema; species Rhopilema esculentum. The sequence goes on from NC_142830.1 coordinate 1,793,454, forward strand.
ACATACATACAACATACATCAAAAGTCAGATTGAGTAAAAGAAACTGTAGATGAAATTCCAAATTAAATCGAGTCTAAAGTATTATTTATTTTTGATAACCCTTTTTTTATAATGCTCATAATTCTCAATGCTTTTTACTTTAATTGGTAGTCTGTTACATATTACGCCTGCTCTGCGTTTGAATGAGCTTCGTCCAAATGCTGTTTTAGGTCTGTTCAAGACAACTTTTACATTATCCCTGAGATTCATTGATCCTGATTTTGAGTGTTCTATCAAGTCCATCATGGTCTCTTGGCCTTTCTCGTAATGCAATTTGTGTGATATGCATGCAACTCTTCGCTTGTACATGTATTCAACAGATTTCCAGTTCACTGTTTCCAGTATTTTAAGATCATGCAATTATTTTGGTAGTTTATCGACTATTTTGGCTGCCCTTTTGTGGATTCCACCCAGCAAGTCCCTGATCCCCGGACTGCAATGCCATATGTAGCAGCAGGCAGTATGCTTTGAAAGTAGATCTTCTCTAGAACTTGAGGTGACAGTGTTTGAAACTTCTTCAGCTGTTTTATCTTCTTGTTCATATTAGCTGTTTTGATTAAGCTACAACTTCATTTTGATTCAGGCTCAATGTATTATGACAAATAACAGACCACAGCTGGGGGTTGTGATAATCTGCTTTGTGATATGCAAAAGCTAGCACGTAAGGGGAAAATAGGTCATCTTTAGTGCCATATCCGCGCTTGTTTTTGACTCAACTTCTTGCTGCATTTTCGTTGATAGATTGATTTTGACTTGATAATTCAAAAACAAAGCCTCACGGGGTCCTTGCAGGGTCCTTGTGTTGCTTTTGAGACTAATTTATCCATTTTCCATCAAAGCTGAATGATTTATGGGTCAACTGTCCTTGTTGCCCTTTTATAGGAGGAGCAAGGGGGCTGAAGTGCCCTATTCATAGAAGTACTTTTGATGCCGGACTTTTGCCCCTTTGCCCCTTGGTCGTTCCGTCGTCCTTGTATACAGTAGATATATACTAGCTATATTAAGATTCTTGTTTTATAATTATCCAAATTTGAATCTCAAGGCAGTTGAAATGTATAAGCAATAATGAAACTGTGACTCCACTCCCCCCCCCCATAAAAGAAAAAGCCACCAGTAAAAATTTTTGATGCAAAAAAGGCCCTGTGGATTTTAGAGGATATTTGATATTTACGGTATTCGATGTTTTCCTCTCTTTGGCAACACTCGAAAAAAGCCACTTTTCGAAAGTATGATTCAACAAAAGGATTCACAGAGATCAGAGTGGATTGAATTTGATTCATTTTTAAATTCTGTTACCAACACTAGATTCTCGTTATCGTGTTAGTTTGTTTCTGACTATTACCGATTATTATGATTTGCTTCGTGTTGCGCATTTCCATGAACAGCGCAATGAGGTCATTGGAAGAGCGTGACGCTGCATGGGCGCTTTTTTCTTTCGGTTCCCTGTACTTTGTAGTCCTTGGCAACATTGAAATATATCAGTTCAGTCCTCAAGATGGCTGCTCACGGTGAAGTCCATGGCCAAGCAACTGCTGGCGAAATGGAGGAAGAAGTTCAAAAATCTCACGAGAAAATAACCGTCAGGGTTGCTAATGTGAAAAATCTTCAAGGTCTGAAAGGCAGCACCCTTACATCTTTTGTCCGAGTCGAGTTCGGTTCACAAGTCATCGGCGAGTCCCCGAAGTGTGAGAACGACAGCTCGAACGGGATCACAGTTTTCGATTACGAATGCACGCTTAACGCCAACGTTAATGACCCAATGTTTCTTGACGAGTTAGTACAAACACCTTTTGTTATTTCAGTCGTTGAAGTTTTACCGAAAGAAAAAAAAGCACGCGAAGAAAAGACAAATGTTGTGGGACAAACTTGTCTTGATCCTTTACCGCTTTTGCAAGGTGAAGCAGTCATTTCTCGTGTTCTTCAATTGTTTTCAGGCGCAGCCACACAAGATTCTACAGTATCACAGGAGCTTAATTTGCCAGAAATGGAAGTCTCTTTAGCAGTCGAGGAGCCTCTCTTTTCTCATGAACAACTGAAAGCATGCAATTTGTTAAGAATGGGAATTGACAATTTATATTCGTTGCCAGAATCGTGGAGTCAAAGCACAGGGACTCAGTTTATGTATTTCGTTGCACTGCCAATGCCAGTGTCGGCAAACAAGGAAGTTACTGTTTTCATTCCGAATGGAACTTTTCATGCACCAGGGGAACTGGAAAATAGTAACTTCAGGAAATGGTGTTCTGCACCAACAGCCTCTGGTTCCTGCTTGTATATGTCTGACAGACCAGTTACTTCAAATCCTTATGAAAATGATGATGGAGATTTGCAAGGAAAGGATGATATAGTGTTCCGAAAAGAGGCAGAAAGCGAGAAGGCATGTGTTACTTGGAATATTGAAAGGCGTTGCTTTTTCACAAAGACAGCATGTGAAAGCTTGATGAAGAAAATTGCCCAGAACAGAATCTGGCCTTTAGAAGTTTTTAGAACAACTTTATCTCAAGGATCAAAGACCAACAAGAAAGGAGAGGAGGAAAATATTCTTTCATTTCATGGGGTAGTCTATGTTGATATGGCACCTTTACTTTATCCTGGTATGAAAAGAATTCGCGGTGCCTTTCTTGTCAAGCCATATTCTGAAACAGATATTAATGCAAAGACTGGAAGGAAAAGTATAGTGACAGAAGAGGCAGCAAAACTAATTTTGCTGGCTAGAACCAGTAGCTCAGGGCTTCCACCTAAAGCACCAGCAACTAAAGCCAAAAAGCAAGAAGAGAAGCCAAAACCATCAGCTGCTGTATTGAAGCCACCTGATCAGACTTTGGACTCTGAACATGCTGAGATGAAAAAAAGTGAGGGGCAGCAATTTGTTGATGCACACTCATACATGGTTCTTGATTTTGAGTTGGATTCATCTCTTGTACCAAGAAGAGAACCTGATGCATTGGCTAAAAAGGTTTTAGAATTGGTTCCTCCTAGGCCTTTATTTTCTAAAAAGGAAGGTGGGGCAAAGAAAGCAATTGAAAATTTTCAAAATCACATTGGTGTTACAGCTAACATGCTTCTGGACGACTATCAGAAAATGTTCTCAGAAGATTTTGATACTGAACAAGAAAATGGAGCAGACAAAAGGCGGAGAGCATTTCTGTATCACCTAAATTCATCTGGAAAATACTTTGCGATGAAAGAGCAACTGAAATACTATGTTGTGAAAATTGTAAGAGAAAAATTTATGAACACTTCACAGTTCAAAACAAAAACAGAACTGCAGGAATTCATCTCTCAGTTATATGAATTCCTTCTTAGTCATATGCACCAAGGGCTGAGTGACTTTTTGTCAACAGAGGAATCAGTTGAGATTCCACCTCCAATCAGAGATTCTGAAATGATGAAGTTCTTTGCAAGGGAGGCTGAAATACTGTTTGATTATCCCCATGCTGCTAAGTACTACCAGGAACGAATCTCACTCAACAAGAACGACCCTGAATGCTGGCTTGATTATGGCTGCTTCTGCCTCTTCATTGATGACACAAAAAAGGCACAAGAGTGTTTTAAGGAAGTTGTTTCCATTGATCAAAAACATTTCATTGGCTTGGTTTTGAATGGATGCATGGCTCTATTTACAGATGATTTCACTGCAGCAGAAGTCTTCTTTGAATCAGCCGCATATTCTCATCCTGATAACGAAATTGGATGGACTTTGTTAGGACTGTTCTTTTCTGGTGTGCATAATGACATTATGGCAGAGAGAGCATTTAATGAAGCTTGCAGGCTAAATGATCCAAATTTGTCTGCAAAGAAGTCATATATCGACATAAACAATGGAGAAAATGAAAAGCTAACAACTTCAAAAGAAGGTTTGGCAGCTGCTGAGCACCCAGGTCATTCAGAGTGCAATTATGAGCCTTTAGTTACTCAAGAAACACCAAGGCAGTCAGAAGTGGCACCAAAATTTGTCAACACCATGAGCCCCTTTTTGCAAGCTGCTCGATTCTTGATTGACCACAGAGTTCTCAATCTTGCAGAAAGAGCATTATCTCATGAATTAGTAGCACCAGGTCATGGGGAGTCTGCATCATATTTCCAGCTTCTCGCAGAGACACAGGTTATGAAAAAATCTCATAGTGAAGCCAAGTCAAGCATTGATGAATGCTTGAAACTGCACCATCAAAATCCAGATGCATGGGCCTTGTTAGGCCATTTACACTTCTTGACTGGAGACCAAAATGAAGCAAAAATAGCATATGAGCGGACCCTTTCTTACTGCAGTGATGCAAAAGATAAACATTCTTTATTGCTGCGTTTGGCATCCATTTATCTAAATGAGAAAGAATATTCCAAAGCAAAACAGACTTACCTAGAGGCCTGCAGCAAAAAAGCTACATGCATGACCTGGTTAGGTGCTGGTATTGCATCATACAGGCTAGGAGAATTGAAGGAAGCAGAGCATGCATTGAATGAAGCAAATATTCTTGACAACCACAATACAGTGGTATGGGCTTATCTAACTTTGGTTTGCCTGAAACAGAAGCGACACCTAGAGGCAGAGCAGTGTTACCAGTATGCAGTGAAAACAGGACCTTCAGAGTCAACTTTAATGGAAGAAATTAAGAATACAATGAAGGAGACTGGGTTTGATATTTCATTGATCATGTGACTATATTGTTGTTGATATGATTTCTTTGCCATATTTGCCTTTATTGCAAGCTATCAAAATTGGTTGTTTATTGCTATGTTTTGCTCAATGCTGCATATATATTAGTAAAGAGGGATTGAAATTGATGTGTTATTTAGCTACTCCTTTGAAGAGATATGTGTTATTATTGCTAGTCTTTGCTTCTTTCACTCTCAAGCTGTAAAAGAGTACTAGTCATGAATTTGTTTTATTTCTTTGTATCTTGCCCAACTAAACCAAAACAGTTAATCTACTGACCACTGGAGGCAGTATTCATTTGTTAAATACCCATGTTTGGAGATTGCCTATATTCACTGAATGTGTTTCTTATTGCATTCTTAATTAACTTGATAAATGTTTCCACATTGAACTCTGGTTTTACCATCTGATATCAACTTATATGTCGATTTATTTTAAAATGTTTAATGATGTTTATAGAAAAGATAGGTGCATTGAATTATGATTAATTGTTAAGCCAAGGTTACAATTATTCACATTTATGGTATCTAGTGATTTTATTCAACCAAAGTATTTTTGTGCTTTATTCTCAAAATCTTTCTACAACAGGTATTTATAAATTGATAATTATACTAAATTTTGCTAGCTTTAAGTTATTGTATGAAAGTTCCATCAACAGTTTCCAGGTGCAAAAATCGAAATTTTACCAAGCATTTATCACATGTTCCATTGCCCACAAATTCCTATAGATATATTTCATTAACGTTTACTGCTTTCAATGCAGTTTGTTGAATTGTTTTTAAACTAGGTCAATGAAGTACACTACGGACTGTACATTTTTATTTCAAAATACATCAGACTTTTGATTAAAAAAATTCAGTAAGACCATTTCTTTGCTATGTTCAATAGGTAGTTCTTTTTTTCAAATTAGGATAGTGTTCTGAAAGTGCCATGTTTGCTGGACTTTGAGCATGCTAAAAAGAGGGTTTTGCAGTACACATTACCGTAGATTCACTATTGGAAATAAAAATGACTCCTGTCCACTGTTCTGTTTCAATATTTTAAGAAATAATACTGGAAAATTGAATTTTTGCACCCAAAGAATCAAAATGGATTATTTTTCAGGTTTGATGATCCCTAAAATTACATAATTATAAAATGATCCAATCAAAACTATGTTCCATTTCCACTGCTCCAAAAAGTTACTGAACTCAAAATTTCAAACCTAGAATTTAAACTCAAGATGTCTATCCTACACTCTCAATTTCCCCAGGAAAATTTTCTCCAGCTAAAGTTTGACAGGAAGACTTGAAAGATATTTTACCCAAACATTATGTTTTACTTTCTAGTCGAGTATATGCTTTTCTCTGAACCCTTTATGGGGTTCAATCCAGGTAAAGCAAGAGGGGAGCAAGGGCCTGGGTCCCCCAATTTTTAGACAGTCCCCAAACCAAATCGTTCGCAGATTGTATTGAGTTTGCAAATGTGCACATGTTGTATCTTATTACTATCTCCCATGACTGTGTTGGTTTATACATGTTTGTGCATAACCCTTGTATTCTTGATAAAGTCGTTTCTATATGTTGGTACTAAAAAATTAGCCCCCCTTCCCCCCTCCCCCCGCCCCCCTGATGTCAAAGTCCTAACTACCCTCATGATTAAACCATCATAGACAATATTGTTTATCATATTATTTCTTTCAGAGTAATAATAAATTAATTATGCTGAAGGACAATCCTGCTAATCTATTGTATAATTAATATTATTTTGTTTTCATTTTCAGGGCGGAGTTATAAAACACGAGGTACAGGATGCTTGCCTAGAAGGTCGGGACTCGGAAGTTGATGTTGTGCCATGCGATGGTAATAACCCGAATCAAAAATGGGATTTCAACAGTTATCCTTTCGACGAAAAACGAAATTAAGAAAGATTGTAGGTTACACAAGGAAATTTTTATTTGAAATTTTATGACACACTGGCGGATACAATAAAACCCAAACATTGCCCTCACCCGTGTCTGTGTCGTTAAAATAAGTGTTTTTTACCCGACATACCCTTCCTTATCTCTAACAGTTGAATAAATTTTGACTGCTAAAAAATCTTTGAAAACCTTCATTGCAAAGAATTTAACATAAAACAAGTTTAAGGTACTTGAATGATATTTTCAAATTGTTTTGGCTATTCTCTCTTTTGTATCGGGTGAAAGTAAAATGTGGTTTATCGAAAGTATACCTTTTTATTTGATCTGTTTATTGTCTTAAAACACCGTCCTTGAAAGAATATATGTTCTGGATTTTGCAAATATAGTATCTTTATCAAATAAGTCATGGATGCGCGTGAGGGTTATTAATTTTATCATTTGCACCCACTGGGTACTACACACAAATATATATTTATATATATATATATATATATATACGCATTGTATTTGCTCTTTGAAGAAATATGAAACATGAAGGAAAAGTCAGTATCTTTTTAGTTGTTTGCTCTCTCTGGTCTTGGCCATGTGCTGAACTTTTTTAGATTACATTATGATTTTCCGTAAGCTATACGATTAATCCCGACAAATCAATAGATTATTTTATAATAATGTTCCATCGATAAATGTAAGAATAAAAGCAAAAAAAATCGCTTGTCCAGTCTTTAGTGTTCTCGGCGGACATGAACTAAAAGAGTGAGATTTCATGTAAGATTATTTTGATTATGCTATAACCGAATACTAAGTCTTAATCGAGGGAGACTCAATAGCGTAGCAATGTATCTAGGTGCCTTTAGAAAAACCAAGTTTTGGGAACCCCCTAAGGCCCTAAACAATTATTACTATTGAGTTCATTTGTTCATAAAAGCACCGAAAGAACAATAACTTAAAGGGGTAAAAAGTTAATTTCCAAGTATCACCTTACCGTAAATATTTTAAGGAATAAAGACATCTGAACAAACATGTGCCTCATTAAAGCGATTACTAATCGATATCGTAACATACAGAGTTTTAAAGAAACATTACAAACATCTCAAACAAACTATTACCAACATGTACCTGATTAAAGTGTTTGTCAATTAATACCTTTCTGTAAAGAGAATTAATACTTAGTTAAAATATTTCCCCGTTGATGGCGTGCTGTACAATGTTTCAAAGAACGAAGAGAGAAACAGTCAAACGCTAAGAAACTTTTAAAAACTTTTACATAGTTAAAATGTTTCCATATCAATGCCGTATTGTACAATGTTTCAAAGAACGAAGAGACAAACAGTCAAACGCTAAGAAACTATTAAAAAAAGTCAAAGAGACAAACAGTCAAACACGTAAGTGTCGACTAGAGTATAAGCAATGAACATGAATAATGGAATATGAAATGGAACGACCCAATACGAATATAAATAACGGCTAAACGAGATTTTGGAATTAGGTTTTTAGTTCCAGCTTTATCAGAGAAAATAATCGACGAATGTATTTTAATCGGAAATGAATCCCAAGTGGTCTATTGAACGTTTTATTTACAGTGGAGTCCATCCGATAATTATTGGTAAGAATTTATATGTGATTTTATACTTATGGGTACCTGATTTAACCATATACCTTTTTTATATTTGGCGATCTAATAAACATAAAACAATATCAAAAAATGGTATAAAAGAACAGATGTTTTGAAACTGATTATTTTAGGCTGTTAGGTTGAAACTGGTTGTTCCTCAAGTTTTCTCAGGTTGCCCAGTACGTGTTTCTTACAACAAATTTTTTCATAAAAGTGAATGTCATCGGATCGGTGTACATAGTTTTGTCACAGGAAATAATTTTAAGAGAAAATGGTTCTTATTATTAAATAGGGGGGAAGCCAAATAAAATTCGTGTGTCACACTCTTTTAAGGGTGTGGTCATAACATAAAGCTCAAACAAATACTATGAAAGCTCAACTTCTACAGAAATGTTAATACGTTACATTTGTTGCAAAGTGTCAAGGGGAGAAAAAAATATTTGTTATTCTTATTTTCGCCAAAAGTCCTTCATGTGCCGACGGACAAAATGTGAGGGGGGGGTACAGGGCCCCCTTTGGCGACGCCAAAGTTCTAAGATTTAAAAAATGTCGTTAATATTCAGGCTGGAATTTTGGCCTATTGTGACAGAATGAAAAGAATGTGAATAAGTCAAAAAATAGAAATGTATTTGTTTTTTAATTTCTCAAGGCAGGCAACAATCCACTAGCCTGCGTCACAGACCAAGGAGGTGACACAGGCTACAATCCACGGGCACCTTCAAAACAGTCCAGTTAGTAACCTCGAAGAAGGATTACGTGTTTTCGAGGTTACTTGGAAGTCGCGACAACATGGCCACGTTGCAGCGGCCTAACCCTGTATTTGCAATTGTTTCGTTTTGAAGTCATCAGTATATCGTCGTATTTTTAAGAAGAGATGAATCGATATTTTTGTTTCCTTGCTTTTGGCGTCAACCTTTCACTGTCAACAGGATTTAGATAAGCGCATATGTACAAGTTATGTGAAGGAATTCTCGCTCACTTACTGCACAATGTTATTGATGTAGTTATTTGCCCACGGGTATTTGCTCTCAGCATTCGGCTCACAGCTGGTTTGAAAACGAGAGCAGATCAAATCTTGTATCGAGTAGACGCATGTTGTGCATGATACTGTGTTTTTGAGAGAATGGTCGGTGTTTTTCCTATAATTTACACATTCCCACAATATCTTGCAAAATAATTAGAGTAACTGTTCACAGTACTCACATTTTTGCAAAATCACCATGAGGCTTAAATGCAGGTTGATAATTACAGTTGTTTTGGTGACAATGTTGGTATGGGCAGTACTGAGGTACCTATTCAAAACATTGAAGGGAAGTGCTGTGTACGAAAGTGGCATAGAAGAGGTTTATCGTCACCATGGTTTGGGAACTGCAAGACTGGTAAACATTAACTACTTCAAACGCTTTTATAGACCAGGTCTGAATCCTGATCCAGAGAGTCCTGGGATGGATGGAAAAGGAGTGTCGAATCTTCCAGGGGATAAGGAGCAAGAAGAAGTTTCTCTGAAAGACTTTGGTTTCAATGTAGTGAGCAGCTCAAAGATTTCCCTTGAAAGAACTGTCCCTGATAATAGGGATGAAAGGCATGTACTTATGCATTGTTATACAGGAATAATGCATCACCAGGCCTATAAGGCAGTTCAGGTAGTACTTTTGAAAAGAAATTGTTGTCAGTTTCAAACAAGAACTGCCATGCTCTGCAGTCTCTACACATCAAGGAACCAGGAGCAAATATCGGAGTGGGGGGAGGGGGCTCTACACAAATTGGTAAACTATTATGTTGGTTTGCTATCACTATATTTGATGCCACAACCAAAATATCGAGCATCAGTGAAAAAGTAGGGGGGCTACAGGCCACCCTTGGCCCCTGACATGCCTCTATTTTCCCCATGTCTAAAAATCATAACAACAGGTTGTAGACTACATTGCCAATTACTTTATTGTAAATATGGGAATAAGAACTTAAAGCAAACTTAAAATAACAGGCAACAAGAGAGTATTGAGGCATATTTACTGATTCACTTACTCACAATGGTGCTGTGGAGGGGGGGAGGGTGCTCAAAATTCAGAGATCCAGAGAGATGTTGGGAGGCTGAGCCCCCCTCAATCTGTTTATACCATTGAATAGTTTGAATGATATCTACATACAACCAGTGGCGTAGCGTCCGGGTATTCAAGGTATTCAGTGAATACCCTGAGATTTCTCAGAAAAAATATTAATACGACGTATACTTTTAATAAGTAAAAAATGTTTTGGGGCTATTGATTCTGGTTGAATTCGTTACCTCCGATATTCTACATTTTGTACAAGTACAAAATATCATCAAATTCATGGAAACAATAACGCTGCGAAGCATAGAGAAGCTGGGAGATCTTTGAAGCTAATTTTGAAGATTGAGCTACTTCATGTTGAATGGAGATCGGTCATGAATACGCAGTGAATACCCTAGACGGTACTTTAACCAATCAAAATGCTCCTTTCCATGAATAATATTTGCCGTTAATCAGCTAAAACAATGGTTCTGTATGCTGAGAAATATGCAGCGTACAGCCTCAAAGTTGGTTCAAAATAGTCTCGTTATGAGATCGATATAAACAGTTAATGGACATCTTGTTGGCCTATTTTGGTTGCATTATTCGAGCGCATTTATTTGCATTATTGTGCAGTCTCGTCTCATTACCTTCGATTCTTTCAAATATTAACTTGTATTGAAAATATCACGATTAGGCCGTGAAGAAAAAGTCTATACTGCATACCACAAAACCATTTATAACTCATGTAACACCCTATGTGAATAATTTTGAAACTTTCGAAAGCCCTTTTGTATAAAGGTATTAAGAGTAGGTGTTTACAGTTACTTCCTCTTTACATCAGTGCAAATGTTAGACGATTCAACAACAACTATTGGGACATATTTCGACCAGTAAAATTTTACTGGCTTTCAATGATATGTTTTGATTTGAATTACTTTTGATGAAATGGAATTTTGATGCAATGAATGAGTTCGAAGAGTATATTTGAAGGGTCCTTTAGCAAAGTATCGTTTTCATCATAGTAATGCCCTGACAGTGCAGTACTTGCCAACCGAAGCAAAAAGAAAATTAGATAAAATGTCTATAGCTAGTCCTTTTAATTATCCTATTATCCCCCTATTTTCACCAAGCCCCATCGAGCCACACCCTGCCCCACCCTTTTCTTTAATAGAGAATACCCAGTTGGAAAAGTGACGCTACGCCACTGCATACAACAGGGAATCTTTAACACAAATGCAAGTATATTGGGTGTGGCATTTGAATATCCCCATCACACCCCCTTCCTAACTTTTTAGGAGAGCTCTCCTGCTTGCTCGATGGGGTTGTAATCTATTTAAAGCTAGGTACTCAAGTTTGTAATTCTTTAATCAAGTTTGTAAAGTTAACTTTTTCTTCTTGTTTTAGCTGCTTGACAAAGTTATATCCACTTGAACTGCCTTTAGCAAGTGTGATTATAATATTTTTCAATGAGGCCTGGTCCACTCTCATGAGAACTGTTCACACTGTGCTAGCTAGATCACCTCCAGACATGATACAAGAAATAATTCTTGTGGATGACAACAGTGATCTTGTCAAGTTTGGTATGTGCCATACTTTTTTTACTTTCAACTGTTTTTTTTCCAATTCTTGTGTATTTTCCCTGAAAATGACACAATGACCCAATGAGTTATTCACAATTTGATTATGTATTGTGTTCAATTAAATGTAAATCCCCTACCGGGGATTTTTTTCATTGTAGTTTTCAGTTACAATACATGGTTAGAAGTAAAAGCTAAATTTGGAATGCACCAAGGGCTATTTCTTACTCCTCTGCTATTTGTTAGACCCCAGGCACTTGACTGTGATTCATTAGTCCAATTTATTCTATGCTGAACAATCTTTGGCAAATTTGGATTTGTTTGAAGAAAGGTTCTGTTAGGCAGAATGGAGGTTCAGCTGTTTGCCTGCTACTGTATTTATTGCTCCTGAAATGCAATCATTTGGAAGGTTCGAACTTCATCTCCTGAAAGTGTTAAGTTTTGATGGTTTGCATACAGCTAGTGTCTGCTGTTTTATATGTGAGGTCAAGAGGAATTTTATTGGATGGATTCCTTTTGAAAAATTGCCGGATTGATTGTAATGTATCTTCACCAATCTATTTAAAGCACCAGATCATGCAATACATAAAGTCTTCAGCTCCTAGAAGTAATGATAGAGCTAGGTTTTGATATGGGATATCAATTGGCAATTGTTTACTTAATCAATGAGTTGATAATTTCGCAGTTGTATTGAATCGATCGACGCTCAATCTGCTCTTTGATTGGAAGGGCCAAAACTTGTCATGAGTGGCAGTTGTTTAGTACTTTAGTTTTTAGTCTTTGTTAAGTCCAAGTCACTAGTTGGACAGCAAATCGTTGAGAAACGGACATTCATCTAGGTAACCCTCATTTATGATTGGTCAGATAAGCTGGGGCTCAGTTGTTGTTTCATTAAAATGTTATCTTTTTATTTATGAGCATGTTTATATGACTTGAAAATTTTCTTTTTGATTGTTCATCATAAAAATTCCATTTTTGATTTGCCTCATTAGCTTGTATATTCAATTTTGTTAATTTTGTGTGTGTCAGAGAACATGTAACAGCAGAAAAACCGTCTTTTGACTACTACAGTGAAATCCTGAAATAACGAACCCCAGATATAACGAAATTCCCAGTATAACGAACTAAATGTCTGGTTCCTTGGATTCTGCCTAACAAACTCCTTACAAATTCTCTCGGTATAACGTACGAACCCCGGATATAACGAACTTCCCGGTATAACGAACGTAATGTCTGGCCCCTTGGATTCTGCCTAACAAACTCCTTATAATTTTTCTCGGTATAACGAACCCCGGATATAACGAACTCTTGTTATTACGAACCAATTTTTAGGTCCCTTCATCATAATTACCCTCGATATAACGAACTTTTCATAAATTTTTATCCGTTATTTTTATTTATTTATTTTCGGTGTTCGTTTTTTATCACTTAATCTGGTGCGGAATCGTTTTTATAATCGGCAAAACATGCCGATGATACATTTCAAGCACTGGCTGATAGACTCAGAGCACGAGATGAACATTTGATTGCGTCAGAAATTACTGAGTATATATTGAGTATACATTGACAATAACGAATACCTCTTTACATATGAGAATGAGCGACCACAAACTTCTATTGAGAGACCCAGAAGGAAAAGCAGAAGAAGACAAATAAGAATGTGAAATAATCGAAGACGTCATTCAGCCGCCAACTAGCGGTGAAGTGATACCAGCTTTGCCAATCTCTTGGTCCCAAATAATAAGAGGAACATGAAGATTTTCATTTTGAATGACTAACCATTAATAACATTTGAATTCAACCTGGTTTTTTTTATTTTTGGAGTTAAATGTGCACAGAAGTTAGAGATAGCCTAAACAAGCCTAAAGGTTCTCTCCCGGTTTAGTGAACTCCCGGTATAACGAACTATTTTCAGGTTCCCTTCAAAGTTTGTTATATCGGGATTCCACTGTATTTTCATTGCATCTGGATTTTGGGGTATCATGTTTTCTGCCATTTAATCCGCTAAATTCTTACTTTGGTTTCAGGTTTCTTGACTGCATGTTTTCTTTCCTAGATCATTTAAAAGAGAAACTAGAAGTATACATAAAGAGATTTGATAAAGTTTTTCTAATACGCTCACCGAAAAGAGTTGGATTAACGCAGGCAAGGATGATTGGCGCTGACAACGCCGTCGGAGATGTTTTAGTTTTTTTAGACTCTCATTGTGAGGCCACTTTTGGCTGGCTGGAGCCAATGCTGGCCAGAATTAAAGAAAGTCGTAATGTTGCTGTGGTACCAGACATTGAGACAATAGCTTTCAAGGACTTTGAATACAGTACAGTAAAAGGGGAACTAGCAAGGGGTACATTCAACTGGCAAATGATGTTTATATGGGGAGCAATACCTGAAAATGAAAAGAAAAGACGCAAGTCTCCTGCTGATCCCATCAGGTTAGCTTTGCCTTTTGCTTCGCCTCTGCTTTTGATTAATTGCCTGCACCATCAATGGGTAGTTAATTTTTTGAATCAATTAAGTTGCATTGCTACATCAATTTAGTTGAATTGTTCTATCTATGCTTTCTTATCATTCCAAAGCTTTTTATGACAACCAAAGGAAATCAATTCGTTTATTGTAAGCAGTTTAATACAAAGTCTATATTTATCTTTTTTGTTGAATTCCTTTTCAAATAGGCCAATAAAGCGTTTATGACAATCTTGAATTAATAGGATGGACACTCACACGAGAAGATCTATCTTAGCAGTAAAGGCAAACCACTTTTTTGAAGTATTTTGGCTGTACTATTCCATCGCAGTAAAAACGAACACAATATAGTTCAATTAGCTTGTAGTTGCTAATAAATACTTCATATCTTTTTCTAGAGGTACCTTTTTATTAAAACGGTTCTTGTCTTATACTAGAGCTATTTTCTCTTCAAGATCACCAACAATGGCTGGAGGCTTGTTTGCAATCGATCGGAAATACTTCTTTGAAATCGGGGCATATGATCGGCAGCTTACCTACTGGGGTGGTGAGAATGTGGAATTATCTTTTAAGGTATGAATCTTAAAAACTCATTCCTAACATTGAGCCATTGCGCTGCTGCCAAGGCATCCCATAATGCATTTTCAGACAGTCTTAAATCGATTTCGGTCGATCCGTAGTAATTTATCGCCATTGTTTGGATCGTCGCCTGACGATTTATCACGCGCGCAAAGGCTCAATGAGTTCAATAAAGTGAATCCTGTTCCATGAGTCCTGTTAAATTTGGATTGTTTTTTTTTAATGAAACTCTGAAGTTTTTAGATGATCTAACGTGAATTCCAATTATTCAATGGTGTTGTTTGCAGGATGTTGGATCGTTTTTTAGATACTGGATGCCCACAACTGATATCCAAGTTTTCCCCCTACTTTATCTTCGTTACCACTAACTTTGACATTGATGGTTGTACCCCCTTCGCTTTGGTATGCGCTGTCAATACATGTAGTATTTAAGACAACCAATAGGGCCCAGATTTTTTCAAAGAAGCAACCTTAATTTCTATCCTTTTGGTTTTATGCATTTCGATTCGAAATAACATGAATTCATGCTTTTCTCTTGTCAATTTAAAGTATTTTGTTTAGTTGTGGATGTGTGGAGGTGCAGTCGAGATTCTGCCTTGTTCACGTGTCGGTCACGTTTTTCGTACTCCTCCCTACAAATCACCCGCAGGCTCAACAAATCATAACATCGTTCGTGTTGCTGAAGTGTGGCTGGATGAATACAAGGATATGGTGTATGGATCATTGCCCGAATTAAGGCCAAAGATGGGTGGTGATGTGTCAGAAAGAAAGAAAGTGAGGGAACGACTGAAATGTCGGAGTTTTAAATGGTACCTTGAAAACATTGCAGTAGAAATGGCAGATACAGACCCAATGCCCTTAGGGCGCGGCCACGTAAGTCAAATTTTGTGGATAATACGCATAAAGACTTACGCTTTAGTTATTTCCGTTTTGGTATGGTTAAAGCAGAGGTTAAGGGTCTTGCTTTGCTTTTTCACGTGCTTTCTCGTTAGCAAAATATGTTATCACAAGCTCTTTTCTAGGTGCAGAAATCAATTAATATAGACCTTGATACATGTATATATATATATATTGCTGAGAAGAATTATAGAATTGGTCCGACCATTCTAACCCTTTAGGGCATAGTTTGTAAGTTTTGTTTAGCGGAAAATAACTGATAAACATTTTAAAGGTTAAACAACTTTTCGTATGAGTATAAACCTCCATTTTAGTTGTGAAACAATGGAATATATGTTAATTTGTTATTTATTGTTGATAACAGCTAAAGAATTTGGGTACAAAAACGTGTCTGGATACTTTGGGAATGAAGAATGAAGGGACGAAGCCAGGACTCTACACTTGTCACGGCATGGGCAATAATCAGGTAAAGTTCCTAAGTTGTTTGGCATACCTATACCTGTCTTTGTGCGATAGTTCCTCAGTGATATGACAGTATAAAACTGATGTAGCGTGAGAAGCAATTTTCATATCGGTTTTAAGAAGGGTGCTTTTATTTTATATCTAGCTTAAATATCGCATGAAATATTCATATTCCGTTTTAAGCAATGTTATTGCTTCATTTCAAATATGACAAGAAACGGTGTCTGCTCTTTCCTTAATATATTATATGTACCTAATGCTCTGCAATTTTTTTCAAATCTACGTACTGCAAAAATCGATTTTTAACAACTGGAATTCAACTTCTGATTCTGTTGCATTGCAGTTTTTTATGTACTCAAAGAGGTACGAGATCTTTCACGATAAACTATGTGTGGATTTTGATGGCAAAGAAACGATTCAGTTCTGGCATTGTCACAAATTAGGGGGTAATCAAAAATGGACTCACAAAAAGGCAAGTCTTTGTCAACTTTAGCGGATACAGATTCATGCAGTGACATTGGAAATCGAATGATTCTGTTGTATTGAAAAATAATGGTCTGAAGTGTAATGGTCTGAACAAAAGAATTGTGGGGGCTGTCTCATTAATGTATCTCATAAGCAAACATTGCAAGAATGAATCAGTTATCATTTTTATTATCAAAGTAATGGGTCTAGACACAAGACTGCACCCTTTGCCACTGCGCGCCTGCTCTAAAGCCATTTTTACAAACATCTTTCAGAGCATGAATGCAGGGGCCGCGGAAGCGGTGGGGGACTACGGGGGCTTTAGCCCACCCAATAATTTCCAAAATGTACTTAAAACCATACAAAATCCCCCTGCTCTTGGTTTTTAGCATGTTTAACCCCTCCAAAATTTGATGGTATTGGCCCTTCAAGATATGTTTTTGGATCATTGTCAATTGATAAAAATATCTGTGCCAGCAAACATTCAATGTTTTATGAGAGGTAAAATCTAGTAATTTATGACTTAACTGTCACAAAGGCTAAGAATTTTATTTCTGCTTCAAACCTTTTATGGGAACATTCTTTCCAGTTAGCAATTTTTATGCAGCTCTCCATATGTAATTGATTTAAAAATTTTCATAGGATGACGTAATCAAACATGAAGTCAGCGGATTGTGCCTCCAAGCAGATGATGAAAAGCTATCAATGGGGCCCTGTCGCGACAACAAGGCTAATCAAAAATGGCAGTTTTATAGCTACCCATTTGACAAAACGTAAATAAATTTTAATTAGAAAATTTCTGAATCAATCTTTTTGCCTAAAATATGTAGAACAGATAGAGATTATATTTTATACAAAATGAAATTATTCTAAGTCTAATAATTCAATATTTTGTAAACAACAGCGTCTCACAAAGTTGAATTTTTGTGTATCTTATTTTCCGTGATAATATTTTATCTCAAGCAGATATAAGAATACTTTATCAATTACAGAGGAATTTTTAGCTTACATAAATGCCTGAAATATATAAATTCAACTTTTTTCAGATATATTTTGCATCACTTCAAGTCTGTGAAAGTTAATTAAAGAACAATCGCAAAGTTTTTATTTGCCACATCTTTCATATATACTTTTGAAAACTTCAAAACTTCTTCAAAACCTCTACAATAGCTCTGATGTATCTAAGATGCTAGGTCTGAAAATATTCACAAAAATATTCAACTTTAACGACCGAAATGTAAGAACTACGTTCTGGAAAATATCAATTATCTTGCAAAATATTGACTTTCTAGATACATATGTAGTGAAAATTAAAACAAAATAATAGAGTTGTTTTGTTCATCTAAATTACTTAAAAACAATTAAAGATCGTTAAAATTTTATATCAACGCTTTTATTTTTAGAATCTCATTTCAAAATTTGTTCGTTTAAGCTGTAATTTATACTAAGAAGCAAATTATCAAAAACATATTTGTGAAAAACAAGGACTCAATAAAGCTTTTACATAATTGACACGCAAGACGTGACTTTCATTTAGGTATTACCTTATTGACACAGAAGTCATGGCTTTCATTTAGTGTTGTATTAAGGTTGTCTATTGAGAGGGGTGTAAAGTTTTCAAATTCTTGAGTAACTTTACCTGAAATGCAACGAAGTAGCTTAGGAAATGGGAGACATTGAATATTTGCATTCTACTACATGGTTTATGTACCTCGTTTGTTGATCTTTTGGAGAATTATTGAGTAACCCCAAAGACGAAGGAACGACCCAGAGGCAAAGGAAAGGCTTTAAGCGAAGGGCATTAGAAAAATGATGCTTCGCTTCTTTTTATTCTTTTATGATCTGAAGAAGGCATCTTGAAAATGGGCCTTTTTCCTGGCATTTGGAAATTTCACGAAACGGCACTTTTTCTCCTTTGCCTCTGCAATCAAAAGAGCAGAGATACGTTTGTAATCCCTTAGCCCCCCCCCCCCCCTTCACCGGTGCCACTGACTTACCCTGGACCTCGATGTGCGTTGAGGTTATAAAAATCTAACTTTGGGTTTACATTGAAAGACCAATATAAATGTGGCCTGTGTTTATCACGATGATTGTGTTAAACTGTGTTACTGAATGATTTCACGAAATCATTGAATAGAATAGATAAAAAAGAATTATTCTATGATACACATTCCTAAGAAATCTTACTCCAAAGAGTGCCCTCTCTGACTTCTCATTCTTGACCCACAGGCTGTTCATAAGCCACCTTAGGGATCAGGAACCAGAATCACTGGAGAACAGAAGGAAGGCTAAGCCCTTTATAGGGGAATCACAAAATCATTGCCCAATACAAAGTAAAGTGACGGAAATTGCGGGGGTGTTGAGGGGGGCAACTGTCTTCCCAGGTTTTGCCAAGTTGGCGGTTTTGTTGGTAAAATTATGTCATTTGACACCCCCGCACTGACAAAGTCTAATGTTACGTATAATAACATGTTCATTGTTTGCTGCAGAGCGGCTTTGCATTTAGATATGTCCTTAGGTTTTTGAGGACATCACTCCTCTTTACGTTCTTTGATCTCTTTGGGATCAAATCTCGAGCAAAATTCGTATAACATAGCTGCAGAGTGGAACCTAAAAAATACTACAAACGGATATGTCAATGCTGTAACAGTGGCCCAGTCACTGCCAAAAAATGCTGGACCACTTGGGTAGGATGACGTGGCACTATCTTTCATCTCAACAAAAGTATCAAGGGCCCAGAAACCCAAGTTGGTTGTCAACAGAAACAAGCAACATTGCCTTATTTTCCCACAGGACTGTCTTTGGTCACGTGTTACAATACATGCTTTGTACCTCCTTGACAAAATTATGAGAAACGTTTGTAGAATCTGGCCAGCAAGAAGAACGAGGAGGTGGATGATGGTGATAATGTACACTGTGTTATCATCGTTTGGTGCATCTGTTTTAAACTCTAAGCAAACGCTCACCATCGTGAGACAGTGAAAAGAAAATATTCCGATGAATCCAAGGAAGAGTAGGGTGTCGTCAGCACGCGAGTTTCATACTCGAATCTGTCGTGTTTTTGCAAATACTGGAATGCTAGGTATAGAACGACAATCTGGAAAAATGCCATAAGGCCCTCGTAGGCTAGGAAAAAATTGTGAGACCTCCTGCTTTGTTCCGTTTCTGGATTTTTGAATGTTAACGATGCTGTTACAAGGATGACCCCACAAACTGCACCGAGAATAAGGCCAGGCTGGGACCCTGCAGGTTTTACTTTTTGTGAGACCTGATGCTGTAGCACTGGCGCTGGTGCCATTTCACCTTCGTTTAACGGGGCAACATTACCAACCGCGCCCTGGCCGTTCTGCCCATCATTAAGGGCCATGTTCTGTACAAGGCTTTTCATCTGCGAGGATATTGACTGCAAAATGCCAGCTGCAATTAATGAGTACTCCAAAATGAAAGGCGTCATGAACTCTTCTGTGTGCCAGGCACTAGTGGTAATATCGTCAAAACCATTGAATACGTGGTCACTTTTCCGAAATAGGCTAGTTTCGTTTAGGACGTACTTCAACCAGATGCAACCATTGGTGACGATTGTGTGGTACAGGGTGAACTTCAGGATGTTCTATACGTTCAAACAGCAAAAATGAAAAGTTGACATTTCTGTTAAACTGCTCAACACAGAGACTTAAAACTTTCCAAAAACTTGCGAAACATGGTAATGTAGACAAAAATATGTTAATCACAATTAACGAAATTAGTTATGCTAATTTATGCAACAATTCATCGCTAAAGATTTAGCACTAGAATCCAAATAACTCCTTAATTATAATAGATACAAAGTTGTAACTTGCACAGAATGTGTATTGTTTGCTTTTGAGTGTTTCTGATTGATGAAATCAAAAAAATCAAGTCCATTGTTGGGATATCACATATAAAGCTTGTTTCCATGGAAACAGCTGCCATGTTGATTGTTTTAAAAAAATCTCAATTAGATTCATACTTTATCATATTATGACCAATCTGACCAAGTTTTGTTGTTATCACCTGGTTGTAGCAAAAATAATCTTGTTTCTAGTAATGGCAAGTAACAAAAACACACTTTTGAGAAATTCAGCTTTAAAGAATAAAATTTAGTACGACTATAAAATTCTAAAGACAAAACAGTTGAAAACTGGAAATACATGTTCTCTTATGTTCAAGGCAGCAATTGGAAAGGTCTAGTTGTGTTTCTTATTATTTCTACAGGTATGGGCATCACAATTTGAGGAAGATCATTCTCTGACTTGTCACTTCTATCTGACTCCTCACTTGCAAATTTACGCTTTCTTTTATTTCTTCCTTTGCTTGATTTTTTTGCAGCAGTTGAGGTTTTCTTTTTCTTTTGGTTACTTTCTGACTCTGTGTTGATTCCAAAAGCACCAGCTTTATAGCTTTTTTTGGTTTCCTTGGCAGCAACAATTTTGTCTTTCTTCTTATTTATTCTATACATTTTATATTTTTTTGAGACTTTCTGAGATGTAGACTTTTTGCGCAAGAAGTCTTCACGTCTCAGCATTTTTGTTGTATTAGCCCCAGAAGTTTTAATACCAGCAGCTTCCATAATATCTAATTGTGCTCCAGCACCAGTGTTGAAAACACAAACTGTCTCACCAACAGCCAGCAGAAGACGTGTCTTCCCACAAAATGATGTTTTAGAACATTTCCCCCACAATACAGCATGGGCACTCTCATTTGAGTTTTGTGTCAAGCCCATCTGACATCTACTTAGTAAATCTTCAGCTGTGAGCTTCTCGAAAATTGGTCTCAAGCATTCAGAAAAGACAGATGGCAATCTCTTGGAATCATCATACCTTTTTGTGCCAAGCAACTTGTCCTTTACATACTTGCACCATGAGTTTTCCCCTTGCGGACAAAATTTATGCTGCTCATCTGAGGATAATTGGTCATTCTTAATAGAATGAAAGAAAATTGCCCAAATGGCATCTCGCATTACTGCTACAGAGGTATCAGCATTCTCTCTGATGGCTTTGCCATAATACCTTTGAAGAGCATCAATTTTGTTCTTTGTAAGGCGTCCTGCACCACCAACAGTCTTTCCATCATCAAGCTTCTTGCCTTTCATGTCCCGAGTTAAGTTCCTCAGGGCATTACCCATTCGCTTTTGGATGTGTCCAAGGCATTCCTCTTTCTTTACATCATACCTTGACCCATACTTATCTTTCATCCGTTGACTTACTGCTTGAAAAGTACTGCTGTCTCCATCTCCTACAAACGTTGTATATTTTAGCCCTCTTCTTGCAATTGATCTCTCAAAAATCCTAACAGCACCTTCACTCTCCATTCCTCCTGATGAGCCACTATAATTAATCGAGCAGTTTTCTCTGTGATTTTCCTTCCAATCTATTGATTGCCTGGTTTTTTCATTTTTTCTTTCATGAACATTGCATTCTTGGCAAAATAAGGACAGTACCTCATAATCCAAGATTTCACCGGTCTCAACTCCAATGACAAAAACCACACCAAGTTTGGATGAGTAGCCCCTTTTCTGCCAGGTTCCATCCACAGACACTGAAACAGGGATTGCACCATCAACATCATCAAATCCAAGTACAGGATTTTTGGATTTCATGACTGCTTTTAACCGATTGGAAGCATCAATCATGATCTTTTCAGCTGCAGTACAAGCTGCTTTAGAGCATTTGTTAAGGTGATCATTGAAAGCATTTGAAGACACTGGTGGTGGCAGGTTCATGGTACCACAAAATTTAGCAAGGGTTTGTCTGCCCCCTTTCAAGCTGTTTATTGCTAAAACTGACCTCCGATTAACATCAAAGGACCTACCAGCCAACTTTTTGCTACTCTCAAATTGTATCTTGTTTGAACAATTGCTGCACTCAACATCAAAATTAATTGCCAAACCATATCTTTTCTTCTCGTTACTGAGCAATAACAACGATGGCTTTCTACTGAGGCATCGCTTGCATGTCAAATTGTTCTTGATAAAACTGGCAAGAAGGTCAAGATCAATTAAAGCATACCCTTTATTAGCACAAACAGTACTTGAACTTGTATTTAGACCCAAGTCTGCTGTTCTGGCCCTTGTGAAAGGGATGTCATCTTGCTCTTCTAAAGTAAAAGAGCTGTTGAGAAGCTTCTTTTGAGTGGCAGTAATACCAAAACTACTTGAATCATCATACTGACCACTGGATGCTACGTGATCACTATCAGCAGACCTTGTAGTTGTAGCAGTCTGATTGCCTCCGTTTCTACTGTTTACAAACTGCTTCTGAACACCCCTGAATCCCTTTCTCTTATTTTTTGCCTTCGCTGATGCAACAGCTCGAGATTTTACTGGTGCCATGATGTATAATTTCGGAAATCATTTACTTCGATATCGCATCACAAAATGTTGGCCTAAGAACAATTTTCTTCCTATAAGCACCATTGAGTTGCATTGAAAACTGGCCTCGTAATGAGTGGAGGCACTACCACAGGGATATCACGAATAAGAATAAATAATCGGACTCTGGGGGAAAATATAGCAGTTTTTCACCCCTAGCAACGACAAAAACAGTGGTTGCTATGGAGTTCAGAAACAAGTAGCATCCAGAAACCAATAAATACCTTGAAAATGAATCAAAATTGCAACAAATGGATATCAGAATCAAATTCTATATTAAATTTTACCCAAGAAAAACCACTTTTCACAAAATCTAAAATTTTTTAGTTGCTCATGAATTTGAACGTATAGAACATCCTTCACAAACCCCGATGAAGAGAAAGTGGCTGTCCGGAATGTTTGCATGAAAAATATCTGGATCAATGTAAAACAGGCCCTTGCAATGTCGTAGGCCACTTCTGTTTGGCAATAGCCGTCAAAATTGGTACTGTTTCCAGCAGTCTTGTTCCTCATCATGTTATCTCTGATTACTTCCATCGAATTCGCACTTATTTTGGGTAAGTTGCAATCAATAATTGCTTCGTATGCGTGGTAGTAAATTTGAAGTTTTAATGCTATGGAAACGAGAGCTCCTGTCCCAAACACGTAGACGCCAGCCATCAGGTATGTGTTTGAGTGAAGGTGGCCTAGGCGACCAAAGTTTACGAAGTTCTCGTCATTCTTCCGCAGGAGGCATACCAGCTGTACTAGGAACCCAGCTCCCATGAGGAAAATTAGGATAAAATCAGAATAAATAGTGGTGTGCGTGTTCGCGCGCTCAGTTACGAACAAGATCAGAAAAAATGCACAAAGGGTTGTAAAGACATACATTATCCAAGGAACTTGTGAGCCAGCCATTGCATCCCTCATTGCCTTGCATATAAATGCATGCTGAACTTTTTTAGGACAGCATAGTTTTGTGACCTTCTTGTCCGGCTCTTGCGCTGGCATGTCTATAACTAGGTAATCGTCTCCCACCAGTTGGGCTTCATCTCCATCATTGTGAACCGCCATCTTCGACTTTTTGCTTCGATTTATTTTGAAGTCCTTTCACTTCCAGAAGTAATGGGAATGACGTCATTTTCCAAGAATCCCAACATCCTCTTTGGTGAAAACGGAATTTTTCCTATGGAAAATAGCTGCTTGGCTGGAAACTTTTAGCAAGTGGGGTTTTTTGCGAAAAACCTTCTAGAAAATTTTTGAGAAAGAAAAACCTTCCAATTTTACGTTTTTATTGACTTTACCTTCATGTAAAAGAAAGATCAATGCTTTTACGAAAACTTTTTGGCGGATGATGTTTGCCGTTGTATTAAAGACTTTACTAAACGGTTAGTCAACTTCCCCTTTCGCTTCTATATACATGTAAGGCTAACCCCAAGCCAAGTATATTTCGTGCTTCAGACGGGTTGATATTCTTTTGTTTTTGTGGACAATGCTGAACTTTGAGTGTAAATGAAAATATCAACAGAAAGAAAGAAGAAAAAGCTGAAAGAACTTGGAGATATGATATTGTTCGTCCTATTGCAAACTTGAGGGGTTTGCCCATTCTTGCCGCCATTTATGATAATTTTAATTAACTAGGTTTCTTATGAGTGTAAAGTGTATGAGTGTAAGTATAAGTCTCAGCGTGAAACTCCATTCAAACATAACAAAATATTTTACAAGTCATGTGTTAGAAGTATGTGGAGGGTAGTAAGCAATCTTGAATTATGACACTAATGTTGCTAATGTTTTGAGAACAATTGACCAGGAAGTACTTGTCCTTCATTTATGGTTCTGATAATGCACATGGTCCACTCGCTTATCTCAAGTTTATAAGACGGGCGCTAACTTAAAATTATTGGAAAATTGTGAAAGGTAATTATTGCATATTAAACACACCTTTCCCAAGCATCACATAAAGAGAAGTCACAAAATAACAAGAAAAAGTAGTAGAGAAAACAAGAGCACATTTTGTTCTAGACCAATCAACGGGTTTGTTTACAAAATGTCATTAGCCAATCACCGGCCTCCATTTCGAGCTTAATTTTTGAATGTTTCAAACCAAAACACAGTTGCTGTGGAGAAAAACCTACCCCCATACTTTTGCCCGGGAAAAAAAATTTACGTTCTTTAACCTAGAAGATTTTTCAAACTTAGTTTCTAGAGTATTTGTTTCGTACAAATCTCGGAGCCCTAAGCAGAAACACAAACAGTGTCTAAAATATCTGCACTGAAACATCACCTATTTCCCACCAGAGACCTACCTCCAAAAATGGCCAGCCCCTAATTTACTTTATATGAAGCTTTCGTTAATTAAACAAGGAAACAGTTTAAGATTTAAGTTACCTGATAGTTTGCACAAGCAAATCACCCAGCTATCACTTGGGAAAAATGTATTTTCTTTAAAAAACTAGGCTTTATGATTGCCTGTTCCCTCCTCTACACTATCGTACGGGATGCCTAGGCCCTTTCTGAACATTCCTCCTGAGCATCACAGTCAATGAAACTCAAACCACTTTTGTGAAGCCGTTAGACATCAGTCTATAGTTTGAAGGCAAAGAGGCCAAAATATTGGCAATACTTTCAATTCAATTTTTGAGGGATATCATCTTTTTAAAAAGTAACAAAGATCCACTTTTCCTGGACAGTCTCAAAGCCTTGAAACCTTACTTTAGAAATGTCTAGGCACGATAACTTTAGAAATATCTTTGCTAAATCAAATTTGGTTGTTTGAGAACCAATATGATCAAATTGGCCTTGAATTTTGTGGCAAGTGATACATTATCAGCCTTTGGTCGTTTCAAAGCTATTTTCAGCCGAACGTTCTTTCAAGGCATTTGAGGCACGCTACTGCCAATAGCGAAATTTTTGTTAACTTACTCCCCTCACGAAAGTATCTGGAAAGTTTCGAGTTTACAATTTATAGATTTCTGATTGCAAAACTGTTTTCTGAATTAGTAGAGAAAAGTAGAGAAAAGCGTTAGAGCAAAATATGAAGTCTATAGATAGCTGTACAGACTGTGTCGGCGGCATCGTCCACATTGAATTCTTCTGCTCATGTTTTTATGAAAAGAAGGACAATTGCCTCTATCATTTGCTGAACTTTCCTATATTTCATTGAGGGTTTCTACAGAATTCTTGTCTTTACCAAGGCTAATTTTCCTATAATTCATTGGGGGCTTCGACAGAATACTTGTTTACCAAGGCTAATTTTCCTTTTATTCATTGGGGGTTTTAACTGAATTGTTGTCTTTGCTGGGGAAAATTTTACTCTCGCAAACAGAAGGGCTGCAACGTGTCCGCGTAGCGTAACTGGAGCTATCATTTGCTACGTACTTTAAACCACCTTAAACCACGGTATCGCTGTAACGGTATATTGCAGCATGTGCAAACAGCAAAATGGATCTGAAATTCTTTACCAACTCAGTATTACAATCTAAATTATATTGAAAAAGTGACCCCTCTGTCCCTTTAGACGTATCGCCATAACTATGGCACCAAAAACAGCTTTTATCTTATTTAGACAGTCGTTACTGATATGTTTCACACAAATCGAAACATCGTTAATAAAGATTCAACATAGGTAGAAGTTACACGTGGAGATTTATGATGCCTTTTGGCTGGTTGTGGATGATCTTAATTGCGCTTCTTTGCAATCGTTCATATTTATTCGCCATGGTGTCAGACACTACGAGTCAGGAGTTGAACAATATAATATTTTTTGGAGAACAATAGCTTTGTAGACTGATTCAGCTGCAAAAGTTGATAGCGAATGTCTCATTTTTTTCAAGAGCTTTATGTGAACAGCGACATTTTTTAGAATCTTTTGAAGATGGTTATTCATGTCAAGTGATTGATCCAGTGTCACTCTCAAGTCTCAAGTACTTATATCCACTTACAAAATTAATGAGATGTTCTTTAAATGAGACTTTCGAATTTCTTTGTGAGTCTTTTTGCAGTTCCAAACAGCATTGATTCAGTTTTCCCTTTTTTTCAAATTTATTATCGATCTGCTATTGTCTAGCCGTTTAGCAATGTTTGTTATCTCAGCAGTTAAACCAACCAGCCAGTCTTGAAAAACCAACCATCAGAGACGGACTTAGCGGGGGTGTAGCAGCCACGTAGCTGCAGGGGGCACGGTGGGGGGGGGGGGGCTATGCCCCCCAAATGAAAATTTTTACAACAGTTTGCCCCCTCTGGCTACAGTTTCTCCAAATGATATTTTGAAAATTTAGCATATTTATAATTCCATGACCTTGATTTTGTCCAAATATATCTGTTTGTTATATATCTGTTTTCTTGGTTTAAAGCCTGCCCCCCTGAGGTATGGCTCTTGCTCGAGTTCGCCCCCCTAGTCGACACATACAGCTACGTGGTTGGGGTGTAGGGGGTGCGACAACCCCCAATATTTCTGTCTCCTTCGGTAAATTTGGTTCCATTCGGTAAAAATCATTTCTTTTCTAGTCAGTATTTATCTCCTTAATATCAGTATTTATCTTCTTATCGGTAGCGTAGTGGAGGGAGGCAAGGGGAGCGGCCGCTCAGAAAGTCGGTGTCTGAGAGAAGTACAAATCTGCAATAGAATTAGTACCTTAAAGAGAGAATTTATATTTCAGACAATATTAAAACGTTTTTAAAGACTGCAAACGACTGTAAGAAATATTCGGAAATGTATTTCAAGCTAATCTGAAGGGCCTCATCGCAAAAATTTTCTTTTCGCTTCGCTCGCACAGGGACCCTCCTTTATAACTCTACAGAATGTTCAACAATTTATCCCACGTTATAGGATTTAAATCGAAAAGTCTTTCACGTTCTTTAGACAATCCTGATAAAATAGAAACTAAAATGCTAAAGCGCTTCAATTCTTAAAAAAGGTTGGATTTTGAAATGCTTGTCGGGGATTTTGCTCCAAGGAAAAGGGAATTAGTTTAAAACATTTGAATCCTGTTTGTTATTTTTAGATATTTGATTAAAACTGTGGAGAATCAATTTTTACACGTAGTGCTTCCTCGCCTTACACAATTCAGAATGTAAGCGTTAGATGAATTGTCAAGGAAATAGGCAGTTGTAGAATGGGTTCAGCCACAAAAAGCCAGATATGACGTTGTATAAAGCGAAATTGCCAAGTAAAAAAGCCATAGCTTTTCCAAACGCTTTTGCGAAATGGGGTGTTTTCCTAAATTCTTAAGGGTGTGGTCAGCAAAAATTGTCTCCTCTTTGCCCCTCCAATCTTCCAAACCTGACTACGCCACTGCTTCTTATCGTCTTTACCTTAAAGTTAAAAACGGAATTTTCAAAATGGGCGTTTCTATAATTTACCAGTGACCTGAAGGGTGTGGCACCAAAATTAGTGTCTAACACCCCCCAATCATTGTTGCTTAGATCCGCTTCTGCCAACCATCTCACAACATTTCTCTTGCCTGTGATCAGGCTACATTTTTTACGAAACGCTTTCAGAGTTGAGTTCGATCCTTATAACTTTAAGCGTATCAAATTGTGTAGGAAGTTAAGGAAATTTCATACTGGATTCTCAATTTGCACATGTTTGAAGTCATACGAGCAAAAAGTGGCTACCGAGGTCCTGATCCAGCCAAAAGAAAATTTATGCACGGTCATATTCTATTGTACATTCGGGAAGTGGGTAACGCCCCTTAGAAATATGTTTGAATCACTTCCTATGTCTGCAAAATGTAATGGAGCGTGTCCCTCCACCCTACCCTCGTCAAGTTCTTTGGGAAGATATCGCCGCCCAATTTCTTTAAAACTGGGGGACTTGAGCCCTCTTCCCCTTGTGAATGCCACTTTGGGCCCCACATCAAAGTTAATTTAAAAATTAACGGCCACTAGAGGAAGGCAGGTATGACAGAGAAAAAAATTACGAAAAAATCTTCGCCAACATTTCCTTGTCGGTGTTTTTGCAGCAACCATGGCACTCAAGGGCCCCCGGCTCGACAATCCGAGTACATGAATCCATATTGTGCCCGCCAAATGAGCAACGTTTGGCACGCACGTGCCTGAGCTACAGCGGCCAATCAGGTTAGAGCACCCACACTCTAAACCAATTATTGCTCGTGCCATTGATCATAATCTTAGACCGTAACAGGTTCGAATTTCAAATCATAATTCTGTAGATCTTTATCAATGGTTAAAGCTCGCGCTAGGCTGTCTTCCGCACTGGGCATAACGAATTTGAATTGCAAACCAGACGAAGGACGAATTTCTCGGCAATGAAGAGGCATCTGCAAGACATAAGCAACCACGATGAGTAAGTTTTCACTCACTTGTTGGCCTAAATATGAATCGGTAGAATAGGTTTGTGGTATGCAATTATTTAAAGCAAATATTTAGACCCGTTGAACACGTGCGGTAATGAAAATACAGGGCAGTTTGATTTGAGGAGATTGTCTGTTACTTCCTATACGAGCCCTTTTTTGTTCATTTTATTAACACAATTCGTTTAACTCTAATGAAGTATTTTCCACTGGGAACTTCATCTTGACATAAATTTCCTGAATTAGATTTTCTTTTCCAGAAATCTTGGATACATCGTTAACCTACCCCGAACATACAAAGTTATCTAAGTTAGGCTAGCAAGGGTTTTCCAGTGGGTTGTCGAGGCAAGCCCGCGAAACACCTATCGATCGATTTCAATTGACTCAGAAGATTAATTGTTTTGATGTCCTCAAATCAAAAGGAAAATAATCATTTGAAGTAACATCGCTTCGAAATATTTGCTTTTTCATGCTAATGGGATATATTTTCTGTTCTAGTGTCAACTGTCCCGCACGTGAGACTCGATCACCGGAGATTCGAAGGCGCAGAGTGGTAAGAAACGATTTTCAGATTTCGAAATCTTTCTTAAGATAGGCCCCTTCAAATAATGTTTGAATCCCTGCTATTGGAAATAGTTTGAAGGCTTTATCGCCCTTGCAGCTGTGTCAATCTTTAACGTGCAGCATGTGAGTCGGAAGGCAAGCTCATCATTATGATTTAAAAGGGGCAATATTTCATATTGGGCGCAAAACTTATTTTTTTTAGCGAGATGAAAATGGGGGAGGGGGGGGGGAAGTAGTTTGATAATCTTGCTCCACCCATTGCTTAAAACAGCAATGCAGTTTATACATTTATT
This sequence comes from Rhopilema esculentum, assembly GCF_057945365.1. Taxonomy (NCBI): domain Eukaryota; kingdom Metazoa; phylum Cnidaria; class Scyphozoa; order Rhizostomeae; family Rhizostomatidae; genus Rhopilema; species Rhopilema esculentum. The sequence continues at coordinate 1,823,671 of NC_142830.1, forward strand.
TATTTGTGATCCTTTTAGTTTTTAAACTTTCTAAAGAAAAAGCGATAGCATAAAATCATATCGAATAGTTTTCCAAGTGTTTACACAGAAAAACGTCATTTGGATAAAAAATGACATTTCACATGCCAATGCCTCGATTACGCTCTTCTATTGCATCAAAGCTTTACCTATTGCATTTACGGTTGACTGAATTGAATTTAGAAAAATTAGTAACATAAAGCAATAAAAAAACGTGGACAGTGCAGGCCCACATGGACTGTTACTCGCGGGGAGACCTTTTCCACTTTTTGAAACGTGGGGTTGTTTTTCTAGTCAAATGTCAATATCATAGAATCGAAACTGCCTGTTTTCAATGCTTTTTGAAGTGCTATTTATGTTTAGAAAATAGAGCGTGCGATCATATGATCCCTCTTTTAAAGCGCTTTGAAATAACAAAGAATAAGGAATTAGAGGCATGCATATTGTCTGGGCAACCTTCCATCCAAAATCATACGCATGTCATGGGGGTGGGTTTGTATTTCTATGGATACGCGAGCTCTCTAGCCTGTACCAGGGGCCCTGATCAAATGACACTGTTGAATGAAATAATTTATAGTTCTCTCAGAGCCAGCCTCTAGGTTGTTCAGCAAATAAGAGATCTGCTCAAGTCTTTTTCACCTTTTGGCAGACAAAAGCCAGTTCGCAGACTATAAAAGACTAAAAGACTTTGGCAAGATCCTGGGTGCGCTAACAGTGCACAGTAATTATCTGACAAGGCTAGGTGCGCTAGCACTAATTATAAATTTTTCAAGATTTGAATTCAATGTATGGTACGCCCACAACAATATACTATGTTTGAATCTTGGGTGCGCCACCGCCATTCTCTAGAAAATGATTTTAGGGAAAACCTGCTGATAAATGACTTTTACTCAAAATTTCTGAGACGATATTTTCCAATTGCCTGCTCCATCTTATCTCTTTTCTTGCCCATTACCGGTCATGTTTTTTCATGCTAACCCCGTTAACATTTATTGCCTAGCTTATCTTAATTTTGTCATGAAATACAGATTGAATTCTGCCATAAAAAAACACTGAACATGTGTTTTGAATAAGACGGTAGTCTCATTTTTTCTCGATATTCAATGTCAAAGTTTTGTAAGAATGTTCAACATATCTGGCGGAATTTTGATTAAATCGCAGTGCTTCAAATTCATCACAGTGTATCAGGCTGCGTTTACACCGGGCCGGCCGAATATTTGGTCGGCCAAAAATTGGGCCTGCTTTTGAAGCCGGCCACAAAGGAGGTCACTTAGGCGTTGTGTTTACACGGGTTCGCTCAAGTGACCTAATTCTTATGACTTGCGCAATGTGTCAAAAACTTGAAGCCAAAAATCATTGTGAACAAAGAGCTAACAAAATAACTTCTCTCATTCTCTGTTCTCGTGTGCTCTCTTCACAAAATTCTGTTTAAAGAGGATGGCTGATATAACTGCTATCAATGATTGGAAACTTACGATGTTTGCTATGCTTTTTATTTTTTAATTTCAAAATGACTCTTTCGACGAAAGTCACTCATATTTTCAGCAAAGCACAAGCTACAAACGCAAAATCTAACCAGTGACACTAACCAACAACAATACATTAATTTCGACCCCAAAATTTCAATTTCCCATTTTGTGTTTGCCTCCGTAGCACGCATCGACACCCTCTTTTTGGTACCGTGCAAATATTTGGCCGGCCATAACCGTTTACACGAGGCCGCTCGCGAATTCGACCGGCCAAGTTTCAAGAAGGACGCTTTCCTAGGTGGCCGAATATTTGCACGCCTAAGTGACCTAATTTGAGGTCTTTTAGCCGGCCCCGTGTAAACGCAAGGCCTAAGTGACCAAATAATTGACCGACCAAATATTCGGCAGGCCCCGTGTAAACGCAGCCTCAGAGACCAACCTGCTGTAAACTAATCATAGTACAATGGTTTTCCCAATTTTTTAACCCAGTACTTCCTAAACCTCTAAAAGGAATTCATATCTTTGATTATATTGGAATATATTGGAATTTATTTAAGCCTCTACCCGGCTCGCCAGGGGTACTAAAAGTTGGTGTGGATAGCGAGCATAGAATGACGCTATAATAGAACGCTTGGCCCTTATCGCGTACTACTTCGTCCGTCCCTCGTTCGGCATGACAATAAAGCCTGGTTTCCATACCGTCGTAAGGGACGGGGACGTGTCCCGGCAGAGGATCGGCGATGCTGCTGGGACGCTTATGATGATATGGAAACGTGTTTTATAGTGATGTCCCCGACGTCCCCGTCATGTCGCCGACGTCCCCGTAGAGATGAAAAATGTTGAACTTTTGAGAACATTCCCGATGCATCGCCAACGTGTCCCCGTCGATGCAGGGACAGTTTTCCAAATGGAAACCACACACTTGTTCAATTATTCACTTCGAGATTGATAATAGTGCATTGGAGACTCTAGCAAAATGGCTACTCGAAGCTCCACTAGCGGCGAGCAATTGATGGAAGTTATTCAAAACTTTCCGTGCATATATAACAAAAGAAGCAAAGATTACAGGGAGTGTTAAATTGTCCAAACTCCATCCTTTTCTTTAAGAAGTCCCACACCCACATTTTGCGTCTTCTTTCCTGCTTTTTTTCTCAGCCTTATTCTTCTCAATGCTAAAAACGCGTAAATCATCTTCATCTCAATAAGTGTCTGTACAGCTACCATGATTGTTAGCACCAAATGGTCAAAAGCGCGCGAAAATACAGCTCTCCGACGATATGACTGGGACACGTCCCCGTCGTTTAAGACTTAACAAGTAAGCCCTGGCAAAGGAATATCGAAAAGCAACATCAAGCTACATAGAAAATGTTTGCTTTGGGATTAACATGGATTGTTCATTGATTTTTATACCAGCTGGTCAGTTATAGAGATTTTAAGTTGAAATGGTGTGCTTAAAGTTAATTCTATAACAAAGTAGTAATTAAAAGAGCAGAACGTCGTGGCTAGCTGGTATGTTGCGGTCGCCTGTGCCTTTCTGTTCTTCGTAAAGAGCTTTTCCAATGAAAAAGTGAGGGCTGCTATTACTAATATGGTTGACATCATGTATATTATTTTTATTATCTCTTGCTAACAAAAGCAGCTACCGCCGCAAATTGAGAAGACCAAAAGATTATTGTCTTCCTAACATGTACCAGCCGAAGAATACCACTGTTCCCTAATTAGACAAATGCAGTCGGAAATTGAGGTGTAGATTTTTGCTAACGAAAATCACTTTCTCAAAGCGCCGTGTTTCCCGCTTTCGACTGCAAAAAATTATGGTCATTTTAACGTGACATCCAATGCAAAATTGAATATGCAATTGTCGAGTGTCACCCAAAGACACAGCGCTCGTTCAGGTCGTCAAGAGACAGCTTTCCCACCGTCCATTTGACGTTGTTTGTAACTTTTGCTCGCTTACTTTTTATAACGTACCCCTGTAGCTATAAAAGTATTTTTCTGTAGCGGGGGCGGCATTGCGGTGGGCTGTGATGGGCGTTGGTGCTGATCAATTTTTTTAATAATTCAATTTGTCAAATATAAAAATATATCAAAAATATACAAAAAAACCAAAAGCTTGACTGGAATTGGTTTTTTGTAAAATTTTGAGTTGCCTGGTGATTTTGAGTTGCCTCAAACTCAGAGTTGGAACTTAGAACCATCCTATTCTTTACACTTCAATGCCATCCTATTCTTTTCAACTTGCTCTTTCTATACGGCATCAAGCACTTTATGAGAACTTGGTAAACAGACCGAAATAGCACATTAATATGCATTTTCATGCAGTGGCGGATTTAATGGGAGACAACTAGGGGCAGTTGTCCCTCCCTCAACGAGTTGAAGCAAGTCTGACGCCCCTTTTTTGGAAATTGTGCGCCCCTTTTGAAGAATGAGAATCAGATGAAAAAGGTTCTTGGACCGATAGTTAAATTTGCTTCAAGGATAACCTCAAAGTTATGTTGTTTATTCTGAAAAGGTATCTGAAATTGTGGTATACAGCGTACTCTCGTAACCAGTTTTTGAAAATTTTTCAGCGCCCCCACTACCAACTGCCTCTCCTTCAAACTTGCTCTGGATCCGCTCCTGTTTTCATGCGCTATTACATTCCGCTTGTCATAAAGCACTGGCATTTGATTTTGCAGGAAATGGAAAAGCGAAGAAGAGACAAAATCAATTTCTACGTTAACGAATTAGCAAACTTAGTCCCTGCTGCGGCCCAAAAAAAAGTGAGTCCTTGGATATATGGAGTTTTTAATTTATTAAAAGGAAGGTCTGCCCTTCAGAATTTTTTCTGACCTTAAAGAACCTTTCAGACGCTAAAGATGCTGCTAAATGCAGCTAGATGTTTATGTTCTGGAGAAATGAGACAAGTTTAGGTCTCAGTCCTCTCTGTGCCCAGTCCATGTACTTCGAAAATCAAAAGATTTTCCCTTCAATGTATGAATCCCAGCATCCCAGTACAAAGCAAAAACTTATTTTACCTTGAATGCTTAATAGTTCCTTCTGGAAAACGTTTTTATGGCCTAAAGTGCCTGTCGATAAAAGATAATTCTAGAAAAAGACTAGCTAGCTTCAGGATATTAAAATTTTTGCATAATGCTAGTTTTGATGAGAATCATTTATCTTTTTGCTTATTTACGTTCGTACATAAGTAGAAATCAAAGAAAAGGCTTCTTAAATTATTATTCCCATTTACTTCAGGGATGCGCAAAGTTGGAGAAGGCAGAAGTCTTAGAGCTTACAGTGGATCATGTGAGAAGTGTATTGAAAGGAAATCAATCGCAGAAACCTTTGACATCACCTAACCTCGAGGACTGGATTCGAGCTGAGGGAAATAATCAGGGCATGTCAGGTAAATTCAGTTGTTTATATCACTAATTAGAGTTTAACTTGAGCGTTTTGAGGACTTAGAATATAATAGCAATTGCCATAACGCAAACAATGTTTTGCAGCAATCACTGTATAAGAGATATCAACCCGAGCACTCGACATTCAATAAGATATCACTGGCCGTGGAAAAAGACGTCTTTTGACGGACGCACCTGGATTTGTTTAGAATCTTAAAGTATTACCATAAGATTTATATCTTAAAGATTTACCATCTGTTTTTCCAATATTTACCATATTTGCGTAAAGGATCTTAAGTTCGTAACTAAACACACCGATTTAACTTGTTGTTCGTTTAGGCCCACCTCAAGAAGGAAACTTTTGTCCGGAAAAAGAGCGAAGACGCGGTTTTCTAGCGTGCTTGCATCATATTTCACAGTTTTTGGAGAAAAGTGAATCGTTTTTGGAAAGTAACGAAAAATTGATCTCGTCCATGAAAAGTTTTCTCAGTGGCCATTCATGCGAAGGCGATCAAACTCCGCATTCAGAACTCAGGGAGTCTATTTATGATGCATATATCTCACAGAACAAAGAGTGCTCGTCCAACGATGTAACATATGAAAATATTTTCTATAAAATATGCATGGATTTTCTCAAAAACAATTCTGTTCCCCGTCAAACAGAGGGGAAGGGAAACGCTGTAGAGAAGGCAGAGGAACAATTTTCAATTTGGGAAGCCATGCCAGAGGTGCAAAATGATATTGGCCTAAATTATGAAAGTTTTGCTTCAGTTGATGACCTAACGCCTCCATATGGCTCCTTCATGTCTTTACTGAATAGCTATTAGAAAGCTTCATTTGGATTACCCTGGTCAATGAAGATCTCTACACTCCTAAGCTGATATGAAGAAATTACCTATGCAGAAAGTAACTTAGTCTTGATCAACTATAAGAAGGTCGGGATTGATTCCCTTGTTGTAAACTCTTCAATTTGTATGTTCGAACATCTGGGGTTGAATAATAAGTATGTAAAAATATTATATCATCAATAACATTATCGAATGTAATAGATCATGTTAACTTATATATTAATGAATACCAAAACACACTGCCGAGTTTAGTGCGGTTTGATTTTCTTAAGTTTAAGTGGGCCATGTGGCTTTTCAGCTAGTTGTCTGGGAAATTTATAATTAGTATTGTGCTAGAGAGCATAGGCGTAGACTTGCATTTTTTTCAGAGGGGGCTCAAAAAACTAATGACAATTCCTAATGGCAGCTGCTGATGTCACAGGATAAAAAGTGGATTAGCTAAAGGCATAAAGGTGATTTTTCCGTGCATTTTTCATTATCGAGGAAGAAGAAACACACAATCTGACCTTATGTTTACAATAATTTCATCCTTTACTTTGCTGTAAACGCAATTATCTAATGCAACAAATCTTATGCGTGAAACCAATAATATACCAAATTAATCTCAAAGTTGGTAAAGCACTTCCTTATTTTCTAGGGGGGCTCAGCCCCCCCCCTCGGTTTTCGTCAGGAGGGGCTGAAGCCCCAGAGCCCCCCCTAAGTTTACGCCTATGCTAGAGAGTCATATATAAATTCTTTTAAATAGAATCAAAAACTAGCAAGCCAATTAGTGGTTTAGTATTTGCCTATTAGAAATAAATGAAATGTAAAATGCTTTACTGTGATTTAACTATGACTGAATGTTGCAGCTTTCTGTGAATTAGACATTTCTCTAGCACTCTTTATGTCCTCTCCTCGATCATTGATATTATACAATGTTCTTGATTTTCCTAGAATGTAAACGTTCCTTATTTTTGTCTAAAGTAACCATGTTGTCGATATTTGGTAAGTTGTTTTGTTGGATAAGTCCTTTGTTGCGTTTCAACTGTTGTTAAGAAGATTAGTCTTAAATGGTATCTGTCGTGTTAGCAGTTGGCTAATGCAACGAAAGCGTTGAGAGTGGAATTTCATTGTTTCTTGACATTTCATTTCTGAATCATGAACTTTAACTGCCATGAACATACATTCTCGAACCCAGGCTTTGTACTAAATAAAAACAAAAATTGTATTACGTTAACTAATCACTTTCACGACATATGCCCTTAAATCGTCTTTAAGCAATTTCTGGCATTTTCGTAGACGCAATATCTTGCTACAGTTGAGTAGAGTATTAACGAATTTCGTAATTTGTATGTTTTTTGGCTGTATCGTAGTTGCCTTTAACGATTTGTGAAACAATGAATTGAAATCTTATTGTTGTGATGATCATAATGGCTGATAAAGAGAGAAACTGAGTTTTCAAATTATTTTTATAGAACACTGGTTTGTTGTTAATATTTAGTACATCGTATATCTTAAGGTCTTAACTGTATATCTTAAGAGGTTCTTCACAGAAAGTTAGTTATAGGGCAAAATGCATCAACACGTAAGGTCAATAAACAAAATTCTGAGTTTTTTTAGGCAAAGGATGAGTCTCAAAAAATTTTCTGTGACTAGTCTCTAACTATCTTTCTGGCATTAAATAATGGAGACTCTGTCAGGTACACAATCTGCACCTGACTTTACCTGGTTCCTGCGCCCCTGATTTTGTGTCTGTGTAAAGGCGTGGCTTTGTCGCTTGACTATTGTTGCATATATTTGACGATGTTGCACATACACTTGAGGGAGTGGCTGAACCTGTCAACTTTGTTGCAGAAATTGTTGTGCAAACAAATATGGAATAAAGTGAATAAAAAAGAGAAAGTAGACGCGACTACTCAATAACATGAACTTGTGATTAGAAAAATTTAAAAATAGCTCTAGCTTGTCATTGTATAACTGAATTAACTTAACCAGATGAGCTTTCTGTTAATATAAGACTGGATCTTCTTTATTTAAGACCTTTTTTTTCTTTATCACCATTTTTGGATTCCTTTTATGCTGAAATATTTAAGCCACAGTTCTTGTAACAAAATTTTGCCTTAATCGCTTTTTGGATCATCGAATGTGCCATGTCTTGTGTTAGAAAAGGCAGATACAAAATAGCATTATAGCAGGCAAATAGACGAGATCTTGACCATAGAAAGGGACTTCACTATTCCTGGTAAGAAATTACAAGGCACAGAAACTACATATAAACGTTCGAAGTTTGATAACACAAAATCGAAAATTTTTTGAATCAGACAAGATACTTATTAAGTTGTGATAATACAGTAGTGTCTGATGATATAAGATATAAGAAACACCTTTTTTGATTTCAGGTCTGATGCGTTTCATATAAAATGAGATATACACTTAAAAGCAGGGTAATGTTTCTTATACAAAACACCATATGCTACATCATCATCTACTCAGACATGAACTCGATGATTGTGATAAGAATACCATTATATTTTGAATTGTATTTGTAATTTCACTTTTAGGAAAAGCTACAATTATTCCAGAAAAGTGCTTTGAGCTTAGTTTGCATTCAAATTCTTTTTCATTCGACCAGGCTCAGTTTGATTGAACTGGAAAGCTGAAAACAAACAGTTCTTATGGTCAATGATTGTAAACCCTCACTTATCCTTTTATTCAGATAACTGACAAAATAGTAAGTGTAGAATGATTAATGTTTTGTTCTGTTTTTCAAAGAATTAGGTTATGTGAAAGTTTTTGAATAAGAAAAAAACATTTTTTCAGACCTTCACCAGTTTCTTATCAAAGGGGTTATTTTTTTGAAAATCAGGGTCTGTGTTTGCTAAAATTGTGTTTCTTATATGCGGGACACTATTGTACAATTCTATAGATTTTTATGTTAAAATTACTTCCTCAGCCTCAGTCTGGTACCTCCACAGGATCACCCATAACCCTTGCGACCAATGAGGTGTAGATTGCTTGCGATTGACTGGGTGTCCTTTTCAATGTTTTGTTACGTTTTTGTCTTTCTAAAAATTAGCCTATCAGCACTTGTTTTAAACAAACCTTTAAGGAGCTTTAGGTACAAAAATCGACAAACAATCTAATGCATCTATTCTGTGCTTAGATTCATAAAAACCATATGGATGTATTTTGTGGAAAAAATGGTACCATAGAGAAACAATTTTTAGAGACACGGTGCTTTTATAACGTCTCAAATTAGATGGAGAGCTTTTATATTTCATAGGTGCCTAGGATCCCCACATATTTCAATAAAACACTGATTGCGTCCGTCCTTTAGGGCACTACCATGACAACACATGACAGCTTTTAAAGGAAAACCAATACAAGCAGATTGAATCAAATGATTATCAAGATTTTATGAATTCTGTTTCGTAAGCTAATCACTTCCTTTCAATGGTCTCAAATTTCAATTTCTCCCTTTTCAAATATTGACATTCTGATAAAGAACCCTCAGAGGACTGTGGCAAAGACACAAACCCATGCGGCATTGTTGAAATTGTTCATACCGTAACTATTTTAAGAAACTTCCATTTATACTTTGCTGCAAGGTGACGGTGACATAGCTCCGTGCATCTATCAAATGACCTAATAATGACCCATGTAGGCGGTGTAGGGAATCCGATGTTTGAGAAGGTGATAGTTTACCATTGTTCGTCTGGCATAGAATCTGTCCAGACACCGTTTTCAGTCATTCCTATTTCCCGGACAAGGAAAGGATCAACCTCAGCCACGAAAATAAAGTTTCCAGTGGAGCGTATTTTTTAGATTTGTGCGGTTGAATCAGGATTTTCGCCGTATTGCGCGGTAAGTTTCTATATTTTCATCTTTCAACAGTGGGTTTTAGAGCTTTGCAAGTATTTAAAGTATCTTTCCTCTTCTCAAGGTGAACAGAGAAAAAATTTAGGCCACTTCCTCTTTTTTCGAATTTTCCGCTTTGTATTTAATATAAGGAGATGTTATGTAGAAGCTATTCATTCCGACGAAAGTTTCAATGAGAGTTTTTCCACCGGCACCAATAAATTGATCGTAACGTATTATATTACTAGATACTCTATGAAACATAAACTATTTTTGCCAAGATGTTGGTTCTCCGGTTAGGCAGGGCTATGGCTGTGAAAATCTGATTTATCACCTAACCGAGATGATCTCGAGGGTTTTATATACTTTCGAGTATGGAGATTCAGAATCCAAGATGGGACCAAAAAAATTTTGCCTCAGTATCACGTGATTGATGACGTCATCGATAACGGCAAAAACAGTCATAAATCCGCCATATATTTAAAATAAATTGTAAAAACTAGCGTTTCTAGGTTTTATGTGAATGCACATTTCAAGAGCTTTCAATTAATGTATCATATAATCGAGTTTGCTGACGTTTGCCTATTTTGTGACGTCATTAGTGGATTTTCCCAAGTTCTGCCACAACATTTGTGCTGATAACTAAGTGAGTTGGAATTCATTGCGAATGCGCTAAAATTATGTCGATCTAGATATGTTTGATACTTCTTGACATTATTTGACTATGCTTGACACTAGTAAGTCATAATAATCATCATAATGCACCTGTATAGTGCAACAGCAATGACGAAAAAGCAGTTTATTTACAGAGCGACTCTACACCTGGTCGCTGCAAGCTTTTTTACAAGTATTGAAACAGGATTATCTAGCAAATATTATTTGAAAGCTAATTCCATTCCAGTGTTGAGCTAAAAGTCTTCTCTCTGCTTCCTGGTATAATTACGTGCGCGTTGGTAGTATAAATTTCGTTGCAGCCTTAGCTTCCCTAGTTCCTGCCGGCAGTTCATCGAGGAGCTCTGCCCTTTTCCTGGAACTTTCTGGAAGCACAAGACAACACAATAATTGTGCTATAATTGCGCAAAGTTGGTCCTTTTCTACGGCACGCCTCTGGGACCGGGCTGAGAGAATTATAGGCAAGGAAGAGCGTCGATCCATTGATAGGCGCGAAAAACCGCGAAAACACCGCGAAAGCGGCAAGAAACGTGATGGAAAGTATCAGTCCTAGAGAGGCACATAGCTAATCCAAAGATGTGACATTTGACGTATGTTTGAATTCAGTTTTACATATGACAAGAATATATGGTGCCAGAAGTAAAAACAAAATCATGTCATTTGAGACAAAACGAAATAAATTTATTTTAAAAGATATTATAAAAAGTTATTTTATCATATACCTGTTTGTCAAACCTATTAATGCCCCTTGAAAAAAAACCTAGAATGTCTACTTTTTAGAAGCAAGTTGTCAAATGTGTAGGTTTTGTAGTCATCGATCTAATTATTTTCCTTCCTGAAGAACATAAGAAGGGCTGATTTCATTTGGTTTTAGCTTTACTTGCACTCTATATGTTATTTCTTGTTATCTATATGTCATTGCTGCCACCTATACCTAACGTCACTGATTCAGGGAGAATTAATTGCATCATAAATATTCATTTAGGCACGATAACCAATGATTTGAAGTAAGCTGAGTTTCTGATTGTTCTTACAAATAAATTTTAATTTTGAATTCCCGTTCGTTAAGTTTTAACAGTGTTTGCACACTATGAGTTTGCGTTTTGCTTAATGCTGAATAGCGTAGATTTATAAGACTTTGACTAATCAAACAAACAGAAAGGAGCCACCTGTAGTGAAGAACGCCTTTGCTTTTCAAACTGGCCTGTTTGAATCAACTACAAGTGGTTATTCCATGTCATCAGGGCCTGATTTTGTCCTTCTCTCTTGCTCAAACCAGTCGTGTATTTGGTATCTCGCAGCTTCAAATGCAGACAAAAACTGGAACAAGTAAGTTGCTCTCGAAAATCCTTGTGTGGAAATTTCTAATATTCTGATTTTTCTAATACTAGTAAATTTAAGTAGTTTGACCAAATAGTTTTTCCAAGTTAAGTTAATCCAGAGAAACTTGTTGAAAACATTTCTGTAAAAGCTTGACTATGTTAGACTTTCTCTATAGACTTGCTGATAAAAAGCCTTTCCTTGAAATGTTCATCACGACAGGCCATTTGTGAATAGGCCTTGAGTTTGGAATATGTTGTATAAGGAGGCCATGCATGCTGGAAACTGTTCACTTGCTTTACCAGTGTAATCTGGGTGAAATACTGGACGATTTGAGGAGGATTGCAAACATTGAAATGTGTAAAAAGTGAAATTGGCGATGTATCGTAGATTCTTTTTAAACAACCTGCGCTGTGTCCCATAGCGCTGTTTTATATCTCTGTAATGATGCATAATTTTTGGAAAATAAATCTTTATGAACAGAATATTGCTCAATTTTTGAATTTTAAAGAAACCAAAATTTTGACATATTGTGTCGTATATATCTTTGCCAAAATTTATTTTATAGTTAAATCTTAGCAGTTCAAAAATACATAAAATGGTATGTTTTCAAACATTTTTCCAAGCAATACCTTCACAGTCTTCTTACTCGATAAAAGGGCATGTTGATGATGACAAAGATAGTCAAGATGAACAATAAAAATAGCGTGTATTTATGAAATCATTGCCTCTTAAACTGTAGCAAGAATAGGTTTTGGCATATCAATAATACACAAAGTATTTGTGGTTTCACAACATCCCACAATGCTCTTGCCGCCCCCATTCACAGTTCAATAACAATATGATAATTTAGTTAGGTCAGTTTCGGAATTTTGTTAAAGTATCGGTCAATGGATTGGTTGTCAAATCTTTTGGAACATTTTGTGACCTGCGCAGCAGATGAAAACAACTGATTTTGATTCAATTGCTCCTATTAGTAAGATATTTGCCAATTCTATCTTGCAACCCGCAATGTTTGACACATTATCAGAAGATACTTATCGCGTTAGGCCTGAAATTCAAGTCTTGGTAGGTGCTTATTACTTCCATTTTAACATTTACTGCTTTATAATGAATTTTAGCACGGAGAGGCTAGACGCAAAATAACTAATTGCCAATTTAAAAATCCTATACGAAATTTTATTGGCTTTTAGGTTAACGCCACAAAAGGTTTTATTATCTGATTCGTTGTAGCAGGTTTAAGATTCAATTGCATGGTGCTTCGTTATAGTTGTTAATAATTGAAGGAAATCGGTGCTAGAATTCAACCTCCACGAGATTTGTGCTCTTAACATCAGGGCGATATTTTTAGCCACGTTGAGGTCATTTACGTTATTCAGTAACTTGGAGTGCAGTAAATTGACAATCGTCTCAGGGCGCCACAAGACGAAGGGAACTTCATCGTACGATTGGTGAGAATCTTATTTACTGCAGGCAGGAGCCTCACAAAGGTAGAAGATATTTATCTTATAATAAGTTTTGTAAGGCGATGTTAAGGCCTGGCAAAACGACTAAACATTTCACTAAACATTTCACTCAACTTTTGTTTAGTGAAGTTGAGCGAAGTTTAGCGAGGGTGGCAAAACATGACTAAACTTTTCACTAAGCTTCACTCAATTTGTTTGAACTGCGAGCTGTCTATGACGCTGTTGGGTTGTAGGGGATCTTGCATAGGAATTTGCTTTTGGTTTATTTTGTTGCATGCACAAGCAGTGGATTAAAATAAGAATTGGATGAAGCGACGGGGAAAGAAAAGACTTTTTAGCACATTAACAACAAAGTTGACTGTTGATATGCAGATGTCTCATAAAGGCTTTTTGGGTCACGTAGAGACAGGAAAATCAACGAAAACAGACGAAAACCTTTGAATTTCCACAACTAGTGCGCTTGCGCGATCACAACAGATGTTTAATTGGTGGCAAAACGACTAAACATTTGCTAAACAACGCGAAACATTTTTGAACAGGATCAAACTTTGCTCAACAACACTCAACACGACTAAACAACACTAAACATGGTGGCAAAACGACTAAACTTTTCACTAAACCTTTGACTAAACAAAAGTTGAGTGAAATGTTTAGTGAAATGTTTAGTCGTTTTGCCAGGGCTTAAGATACCTACAAGGACCGTATCTTCTAAACAACAAATCACTCCCAGATTGGCATCATTCGGTGAGGTGTTTGCCAATATGTGAAAATTTACATTAAAGAGCCACTTTTTGTACCAAATGGAAAGAATTACCTAATCCACGGATTTCTGCCATTATAATATGGCTTATAAGTAGGTTTCTTAAATATAAGTGAGATGAATGCCATAAGCAACACTCCAAGAAGTGTCTGTATCCACAACTGGGTATATATTTTCCATCGTGTTCTTTCGGACGCTCATTCAAACGTTTTATACTCTGAAGAGCATCAGACGAAGAAGTTTTAAGTAGTATGTTGTGAAATGTTTGCTTTTTTCAAAGCCATCTTCAAGTTCTGTACCGCCAAAAAATTGTTCATATTTTTCTTCATAAAGATTAAAGTTTGCCAGCCTGTTATACATTGCTCGATGCCCTAGAGGCATAGCTTTACTTTGTTGTCTAGAATAGGCATGTACTTCTCTCAAGGCATATACTGCATAAGAAAGCGTGGTATCTTCTTTTAACGGGGAAGGATTGATTTCAAGCCATCACTTTCCAGAAATCAGCATTGGGCATTGAGTACAGTTTCATCTATGTACCTGAATGTCATGCCATGATATTTATAAACATTTGAAAACTTTCACTAAGAAATCAACAGGAACCTAAAGATGCTAAAAACTCCTTCTTAGCATTTGACCTCACCATCATGCTCCAACTCACATGTGGCGAAAAAGGATTGATAGGTTCATGATAACTGCCTTCTAGATCCACGTAAATGCTGCCAAACTGACCTTATGAGACCATAAGCAACCAATGTAGGCGATAGGGCAATCCTTCAATCATTTTTCCATTTGTAATTTGAGCTAATGTGGTAGCCAACTTTAGACCTTTTGTTTGATGTTAGATATGCTATCGATTACAGCTTCTTTTTTCAAGCTTCTAGATAACTATTATGGTAAAGACCAATTTCAAGGCTAGGAGCATTGATTTTAGCCAATGATTAATTGATCTGTGGACGATAGCTCTAAAGATTTTAATTACGCGGCGTGAACTTGACTCGTAGAGATATACTTGTAGCTTGTAACAGCGACAGAGGTCATTTAGGGGTTTCGGGGACAGTTCCCCTCTTCAATACGATACGGCCTCTTCTTTTTTTGCAATTTTGAAATAGATTTTAGGTTGGCAATTATCGGCCACTATACAAACCAGTTGGATCTCTAAATAACTTCACTGAACAGAGATTAGGATTTGTGTGGGTTTTTTTTCTCAAAGTAACTTTTGAAATTGGTTTCCAGCTGGGTTTACGGTTGTGTAAACATGATTTTTCTTTTCAAATGACATTCTTCTGTTGCTACATAATGCTTGTAAGCTCGGTGATGGTTTTGCTGCTTTGAACAATCGAGTGAAACAGTAATGTTGAATTAACAAAAATTGACAGGGAATTCTCGAGCTGAAGGATTCGCAGGCGCTCCGTTGATTGGCACAGCCACGCATACATCAGCGTTTCTTTCTCTGATTGTTATCAGGAGCGTTTTTAATTTTGGGTGAGAGCCTATAAACATACCATTTTATTTATTTAGGCCTAATCCAAACAGGCTGACAGATTTTGCTAGCTCATCAGACCAAATTCCTTTCTTTGAATTCCATTTTGGTCAGTAATAGCTTGGATTTTTTTTGATGATGTCATAACTGAGACACTATTTCAATAAAATGTTGAGTGTGAAAGCTTCTGTAAAGGGCAATGGGGCAGACTCTCTTTAAGAGCAGATCCATCAATCCAAGTCGCTCCAGGAACTTTTGTGTTTGTGAAAATCTTATATCAACCATGATATCAATTGCATTCATGAAGAGCCTGTATTTCGATAAAGTTCTATATGCAAAAGAATGGTAAGAGACTCGATCTTTTTAAAACCAATATGCAGTTTATCGATAAGGATCCCCTTATATTCTGCCAATATTCGTAGCCTTATTGCTTGATGCTAGATTTTACCTGGCAAAATTTTTTGTGGCTACATATTTACCTTAAAGGTCAATGTTAAGACTGTTTAAACAGATGTGTATTTTGAACGATAGTTGGTGATATTTAGATTAAAAACATCTTTTTTAGATCACCAAGTAACACACTGAGATTGCTCGAGAGATGTGGTGACACACCTTCAAGGTCATTTGCTAAACACTAACTTGGATTCAAAGTTCTTGACATGCTTTCGCTCAAATGTGAACCGGCTTATGCAGATCCAAGATCCTGGATGGTTTCCATATACCACTGTGCTGTCACAACATAAAAAAGCACCAAATGGCAGATTAAGCTAAGACCAGGCTAGTGAACAGGCAAGAGATGGGGACCAACATCAACAGTACCACTTACTACTTGTCCCAGTACACAAATTTTGAATCAGCAGTTTTTGTTTTTACACTTGTCGTCATTATGCTTGTTTCATTGGCTGGTGGGTTGATTATGCTGTATGTCCTGTACAGCAATGACAAAATGTGGACCAGCACAAATATGCTGATTGGTAACCTTGCTCTTGCAAGCACCTCTGTTGCCGCGTTTGTTATGCCATTCAGTATTTATTCGGCAGGAAATCGAAAGTGGACTTTTGGACAAGGAGCGGTATGTAAACTAACTGGCTTCGCAGCGTCATTTCTGCTATTGGCAACAATTTTCACTCATACAGTTATAAGCATTGATAAATTTTTTGCTGTTGTGAAGCCAATGAGCCGCGCGATGACAACGAAGCGAACCGCTCTTCTCATTGCAGCAGTGTGGGTCATTGCTGGAGTAATGTCCGTAGCACCGCTTGCGGGTATATCAAGATTTGAATACAACCCAACGACGTTAATGTGTGGAATTGGTTTCCCTATTACAAAGCTAGACCTCCTCTATATGCTGTTTCTTTCTGGCCTTGGTTTCATGCTGCCACTTATTCTGATGGGAATTCTCTACATTCGCGTTTATTTTGCAGTTAAACAGCATAGTGCGAGGCTTCTTGCACACTCCGTCTCCTCGACTGATGTACTCGCCCTTCAGAAGCGGCTGATTTTTACCGTGTTCGCAAGTTTAGTCTGCTTTCTTATCTGTTGGTCAACTTTTTTCACACTGGTAATTTCTTCTGTTATCATTAAAGATAGATCAAAGTTGCCGCGTGGTTTGGGCATCGCTGCCTATTGGACGGGCTATTTCAACAGTGCGCTGAACCCGATTATCATATGCTCCCTCAGCAATCGATTCAAAGAGGGGTTCAAGGATATATTGGTTCGCTTCTGCAGCCTATTCAATGTTAGCTGCCGGAGGCGATCAAGACATTTTATAAAGAACGGTTCGGTGTTGCAATCAGCTTGTACTGAAGTGGTGTTTTATGAAAACGCCACCCTAAAAGGGTACAGCAAAAAGAACTCAAAGGGACAGATTGAAGCAGACCACGTGGCATTGACTTTGTGTTTGCCAACGTACATGCAACACGATGTTAACTATTGCAGTTCCAATTCGGATAATTCTCATTCATCGTGTAATGCTAACACCTCAGAGGTTTAGCTTTAGTGTATTGCAATTTGTTGTAGGCTTTAGAAGAATTTGGTTAATGTAAAATACGTGATATGCCAAATGTTAATAAATTATACGTTTTGATGTATCTAGCGATTGTTGATAGCGTATTTATATACTTACAATTCCAATGTGGAAACGTCGTTATTAGAGTCGAGAACAGTGGCAGATGCACAGATTACAACCGGGAAAAAAATCACTGATTAGAGATAAGTAGTTCATGTCTCATTAAAAAGTGTCTAGTTTGAAATGTTTTCTAGGGATGCTTCTAATAATTGATTGAAAAATAAATGCAAACATTTCATGGCTTTTAGTTTCATAGATCATAGAGAAAAGCAGCGGTGTCTGTTATTAAGGGTTCCTGCTAAATAAAAACTAAGTAGTTCTCATCCATAACTATATCACACATTTTGGCTGAAAACAGGAAAATAGTATATGTAGGAAATTCTCAGCTTCCACGTAAAATGTTTACCTCTCAGATAGGCCAATCTAGTGTGTGCAGCTGGGGGAATTGTTAGCCACTTTGAATCCTTATATGACACTAAGATCTTTGCTATTGAATATAATGTAGCAAGTAAGACGTTAATAACGGTAGCAAAACCTTATTAGAGGCAAAAAATGAGTTGTAATAAATTGGAGTTGGAAGTAAAAGCTTTTGAAATTCATTTCTAACGTGAAACTTATTTCTTAATGTAAAATTTTCTTCTTACGCATTATGTCTTTTTCTGACTTTCCGGGTACCCGATTTCCTTAGTCAGGGTATGAAAAATATGTCTTCAGGGAAAGAGCTTAAAACTCAACAAGGAAAGGTGACTTGCTTACATTCCTATAATGAAAATTTGATATGGAAGAATTGAAGGCAATTCCAAGGTTTTTTAGAAAGAAATATGATTTTCAATTGCTGGAATTTTCTTGTGAAGTTGCATTGCGTCAAAGTCCGTTGTATAGCACTTTCTGCACCGAATCTTGCAAATCCAACAAAGGAATTCTCAAACGTATAATTCTTCCCCTCTTTTTTTCGTTGGTAAAGCTCCTAGGGTTGAATTTAGTATTGCTTTCTTTTCTCAGATGACATTTAAGAACTTGATGTTTTCGAAATAGCTAGATTTTTCCTCTTAAAAATACACAGTATACAAAAATACACAGTAAGCCGTCACATAGCTTAGAGGCATATCAGCAAACTAACTTCAAGCAAGTCCAAGTAACAATTTAATATTTTGAAGATACTTTCTGTACAGTTGGATACCAAAATTTATCAATTATGATAAGCAAAGCTGAGAGTATCAGTACCATTAGTCTATTTTTCTGCTGATTTGTTTATACGAAATTTGAATTTTTGATATTCGAGAAGATTAGAATACATAGCAACTTTCTTTTACGCGGCATAATGGAAAAGTGAGACTTTGTAGCTGGGACCCTTTTTTTACATGCAAACTAGTTTCCCACCAGGTCCTTAGCTTTCCCCACTAGTTGTCCCACAAATTCCCACTAGAAATCATCCTTTTGCACAAAATGGTTTTGAAAATTAACCTATTTGATTCCTGTTTACAGTTTGTCTGCGTTGATTTGCTTGTGTATATTTCAACTTTTTTATTACATAATTATTACAGAGTCAGAAATTGTGACCAATGGTGCAACCTCATCCTTTTTTACGTTCCCGTTTTCGCTTTCAATTGCTTCGCAGGCCCATTCATTCAAGTTTCTCTACCTACATTTTTAGCTATTCTTGCTAAATTTCTTGTTGAAAGATATGTAGAATGACCGAAAAATGAGAGTTTTAAGCGTAAAGCTACTTTCTATAAAAAACTTGAAAAACAGTTTGTTTAATTAGTTTTTCCTTTAGTGAAATGGTTTTTTGCTCATAGTTTGCAGTATAGCAAATTAAGGTAAGAAGTCTGAAGAACCCTTATCGATACACTGACCAAATATATGCAAGGCAAATAGGTGCACCGAAACATCGCCACTTGGAACAACATCCGTGAAAGTCAAATAAATGCTCCACTTGAAGCATAAAATAATTTGAACTCCCTTGAACTCAGCATCAGTGTGACCAGATCTCAATTTTGGAATTATGCCAAATTTGTCATAAAATAATGCTAGATTTGCAAAAATTATGCTAAATTTCAAATCAAGGCACCCCTGCTTGTAAAAGAGGCTAGAGGATGCTCAGAATATCAAAAGTGACCAAAGTTTCCATTTGGCCTTTTTGACACCCAATCTAAAACACAGTGTACTCAAAATTGCCATCTTTTCTACACAAAAAGGCAATTTAGATTAATGGTTTTGACATCCAAATTTCTTAACCCCTTGGCCGTCATAAATCACACATTCTTGTGTAAAGTGTTTCCATTTGGTGGTGATAGACAACAGATCAATGGAAACAGCGGTTTTTTAAAAACTATCAAAATTATGCCAGAGTTATGCTAGATTCAAAATTATGCTAGATTTTATGCTAAATGACGATTTTTGGTCAATATTATGCTGAAAGCATTATATTATGCTAGATCTGGTAACATTGCTCAGCATACCCGAGTCTGATTCCCATCTTTGTGAGTTCAATTGTTTTTAAAATTACTGGGTAAGCCCAAGGCCATATCCACTGTGAGTTCCAAAAATCTTAACTTTTCCACGTTTTTGAAATCGAAGAAAATGCAAGGTAACTTTATTAATGACTCAGCTTTATTAATGAAAATTTATCACTTTAATCACTATAAATCATATTAATCACAAATTGATCACTAGTTACTTTTAATCTCATCCATCATTTGTAGGTTTTGCTGGGATTGCACAGCTGCGGAGACTGAAAAACTGGGGAAAAGAAATTTTATATAGTCAAAAATAAGTTTGGGAATTTATAGCACTTTCTTCGAAGAGCTGAGACATTTTCGAGTGTGCATATGTTTCCCCCTTGTCTTTAGACTTCAACCAAAAGAGAAACTGCAGCTTTGACGTCAGAAAATGTGCTCTTCTTCTGAAGAATCTTTCGATGATCGAGTCCGTCGAATTTAGTATCAAAGTTTTGTGAGTTTAATTCTTTTGTGAGTTCAACTGCGTTCACCTTGAGCTTTAACTTAAATTTTAAACTGTTGCCCACTGCGAGCTTATTTAAAGACAATCTGTCTCGTTGTGGATTGGTTAAAGAGAACAATAGCTGGAACAATAGCCTAAACACGCTTCCAGCGCTCCGCCATATTTTTTACAATGCGATAAATTAAAGGGGGACCGGAAACAATAAAAAATCCCTTTGTTCTTATAATCAATCAACGTCGTGACAGATTGCCTTAAAGTTAAACTCGCGCAGACAAACACCTTTAATATCACTTAATATCGCGTAAGATTTCGTTAGAAACCATGATTCCATGCGAAACTATGCGGGAATTTTTCAAAGTGCTTAGGTATTAGCTCCAAGAAAAGGCAAGTTCTTACTATTCTTAAAATGAAATTATGGGATGGTATAACAATACTGTTAATTTTTCGATACAAAAAAGGAAACTTGATAATGAATTTTTTTGTAAATCTGCAAAATACACAGTACATGTCCAGACTATTTTGATAAGCGAAGCCTTTTAAAACCCTAATATTAATATGTACACCTCAATAGTTATTAGAGTTTTCCGAGCAATAGTTTATCTTCAACTCGCTTTATAAGTAGGTGACTTCTGGTACCTACCCTTAGGTCGCGAAAAAGGGTACCCCCCCCGTTTCTTTTTTCGAAGAAATTTCCGACCCCCACTGCTCCTGTTAGGACTCTCCCCGCTCGATCAAATTTTCAATTTTTGTAGAAGAGCCCTTCAAAACGGATGAACAACTGAGGCTGAGTTTTCCCAGATATTCTCTTTTTTTATAAGAACCAGTAAATTTAAGTTCAGGCTGACTGTTGTTAATTTTTTCGAAAATCTGAGGCTGGATTGTTCTTAATTTGTTCTTAAATTAAGAGGGTGTAAGCAGTGCTATTGCTAAACTTTTTCGCTCTAAGGAGGTGTTCAGGTCTCATTTGCCAACAAAGTGAGTGAGACAGCCTTAATTTGCTGACAAATTTGAATATTCACCGAAAAAGCACCCACACATTCTTAAAAATCCTCGTTTATGAGAAAAAACATTGTTCAAAATTGCATTTTGCGGAAGCTCAGCCTCAGCTTGTTCTTAATTTGTTCTTAACTTTTGACCAGTTTTGAGGCTCGTGTTCTTAAAAAATTGTTCTTATTAAAAAAGGAGTGTAAGAAATGAGCACCTTCCATTCTCAACAGTTTCTACAATTAGTAGCCTATTCTAGCAGACCTTTTAACGTTTACGGATATTTTTCGTTTAACACTGCTGGGTACTCTTTTTACATTTTCTTTTTCATTTACAATCTCAACTACTTGCAGAACTGTTTTTATAAAGGCACGCGTATTCAGGGCAGTCGCAAGCTATTGTGCTCTCAAGGGGGGATTCTCCGATCTCATTTGCTGACAAAATGAATGAGCTATCCTTTATTTGCCGTATATGCAAACTTGCCGATGAAGCACCCCTATATAGCAAAGTTTTTACGATGAATCTTTTTCCAAGCGGGTGTCACACCCACCTGCGTGTATTCCGAGTTCAAAAGGCCGAGTCTGTATGTTTTTTGTACCAGTTAGAGAATTTGTTTAGAGAATTTGTTATTTTCTTTTTGTGCATCTCAAAATTCCAAATGTGGTCGATTGAATTAAGATGAGGAAATACGTGTCTCACGCGACCCGAGAAATGCAGGATATACCGCTGGATCGTAGTCAATAGGAGGTCCTATCAAAGGCGTCCTATGTATGTCCAATAGCTGTTGTATAAATTAATCATAAATAAAAGGTAATGAGTTACATTTTAAACCTCAGTTTACAGGCAGTCTTACAGTAATTTGTGTGTTTTAAAATGTATACATTGCTCTTTTGCTAGGCCTATATACCACACTTAGGGGAGATAGACCAGCAAGAATAAAGGCAAAGATCTTCCGCAAATATTTTCCCGTTGTGCTCTGATCCCCCAAGCTTATGACGTAAGATCTATACCCATCAGCCCACAGAGTAGAGGACGTACATTCCAACAAAGGTAACATAATAAGGATTGTTTTGACCGCTATCCATGTGATAATTCAAAAAGGCCATGCAAACAACCTGTTAATTATTTCTTTGGAAAGTGCAAAATCAATGCGTTGTTTGGAAAGGCAACAGGCCTAAGTTGCAGGCTAGATTTATTTTGAAGGGACTTTTTTTGGTGGATATGGAAAGTAACAACCACTTAAGGAGAAGAAGACCACGAACTCCTCAAAGAGGTAAGGCAATTTCTAGGCAGATCATTTCACGGTACAAATGTTATCACATTCCTTAGTAATAACAAAGCTACGATTCTAATTATCAATAAACATTTTTAATCAACGAAAGTCGAAATGAATTATCATTAGAAGCTAACTTACACGCGTCAAATTAAATTTTTGCTGCAATAAAAAACCTTCCACCGCCTGTTTTCATTTCGCAGTTTTCACCGGAAAATTGTATTGCCTTTTTTTTATTCTCAGTTGCTAAACCGAGTTGTGAAAGCCTTATTGAACAAAAATTGCTTTATAATGCATAAAACATTAAATTGAGTACAAAAGTGTGTTTAAAAGTCTATTTTTGCTGGTTTTCCTTGAGCTTTTTGGACTAGAGTCATAATTGCTGTTGATACGGTACGCACGGGTAGTCAAGTGTAAAATGTTTGCACAAGTCCCAAATAACTGGTAAAATAGAGCTTACTGAATTCTTATCTTTGCAATTTAGGAAAAAAAATTCTGTGAAATTTCTGATAAAATTTTCAACGAAAAACGAGAAATTTACCCTTTCTGCTAATTTATTAACTCATTGCAACCCTGTGAAGACATGTTATTGGGTCGCAGGTGATGTGACCTTTTGCCAAGCCAAAATGAGTTGCTAATGTTTGAGAAGACGGCTTGGAAGGCATGACACTGGATATTGGAGGCTTTAGCTAGAAAATCCCATTAGGAGTGTACTTTGATCCTTCAACTAGCATCGTACCATCGTTCAAAGGAGGAGTTGTTGTGGGCGACACACGCTCATCTCTCCTTAACCAAAACAAGGAAGGTCAAGCGACATCACTCAACTAAGGCCAGAGTGTTTTGTTCAAAATGGATGAGTCAGTAAACAACAGCAACGGTGGGTTATGTAGTTGACACCGCCAATTTGAAGAGATTTGCCTCAAATTTCATCAAGAAGTATTCATAGTTTTAGGGTGCCTTTAATGTCCAGCACTTGATGCAAATAGACATTTGTGAATAGGCCGTCTGTGTTTGTTAGATTTAATTTCCTTGAAATTTAATGTTTAAAAATAGTCTAGACATAGGAGCTAGACGAAATAAGATAGACTGTAACCTTTGAGTGATATACTTACGATTTCATTGTATCCTTTATGTGCAAGTTGAAAAGAATTATACAACAAAGTTTCAGAATTGTTCTTTAGTTGTATAGACATGTCTAGGCATGCAGATTTTTGAGTCGGATCCAATTACCCATCAGTGAGATTATTTTTTTCACCGACTCAACTGCAATCTTGAGCAGCTAAAAATTATTAAAGAGAACTATTATACTTTCTGGAATGCTCTAGAATTGCATGGTTATGTTAGATTTAGATGTAGAATTCTGTTTTTGTCTTGTTGATGAAAATGAAGGGTGGTAAGACCAATAAAATTAAGAGAAAATTCATATTGCTTTTGCAGTCAAAATTCGAAAATTGAAACTGCCTATCTTACTTAAAGAGTTCATAGCACCATTTGCAATTTTTGCAAGACTATTCTGCAAGATTGCATATTCCAATATAATTTGTTCGAATAAATTTAAAAAAAAATAAATAGAGCATAGCAAAAAGAAATGTTATATAATTGTGCTTAGATATGATGCAAGTTTCAATTTCCTTTGTTTTTAACCATCTTTCTCAACTAATTACGGCATGGATTTCAGTGCCTTTGCACTTGCAAATCAGTTTTTCTTTTAATCAATAGGTTACAGAGATTTTCTGGATGAGACAAGTGGTGCCCATGCAGCAAGAGTTTTCAGGAAGAAAGCTGATGTAAGTATTTTTGTTCTGCTACTTGAGTAGCAAATTTTGGCTTTAGGGTGACATATTCCTTTTCCAGGCTCAAAATTGAGGTGAGCACAGAGCAGTTTGCAGAATATGGTAGTTCTTGACTCGATTTCATGTTCATTTCAGGCACATTTACTGCAAACAAAGTTTTCTATAATAATGCTAGTTTAGACTTGGTGTGAAATTTCAGATATTGATGTGCAGCAATACACTGACCTTATGCATGCATATGCCACAAACTGCACTACAGGAACACAGATTTTTCAGTGTTTAATATTTGCATGCTAGAGATTATTCATCAATGTTTTAGTTCCTTCTCTTCCTTGCTCTTACTGTTGTTATTAGCCCGCAATAATTCCAAAAATAAATCAAACCATGAAAGTAATAAGTATGCTATTTGTTTTTAGCAGGTTAAGCCCCTCAAAACTGTTTGTCCCCAATCAAAGATTTTTTATCCAGCTCTTGGATGTGAACAATTTTATATTGGCAAATAAATTTCTTTGTCTGTAATCAGTTTTTCATGAAACATTGTCTTGCCTCTGAACCATATTTCTTCAAAATAACAATCTTTCCAGACCTGTCAAATTTCAATGTTGAAAACGATTGAGTTTTGTGAGAAGATGGGGAAAATTTTTTCACTGCTGTGGGACTAGGGGTGAAACCAGAATTAATCCTTGCTGACACATTGACAAAAGGGGGGCTATGTCTCAAGAAATTGCCACACCCTTTTCTTTGAGCACATGTTAAGCACCTGTCGCAAACACCTTTCTTTTCTGTAACTTGGGCTTGGCAATAGTGCTTTTTCTATAATGTGGAAACAATGAATAATTTGAATTAACCAAGAAAGTTATTGCTGAGTTCACAAGAGTTTTGCTTTGATGTGTATGCCTGTGAGAAATAAAAAATAGCTGTGTGTCTCATGGAAGGTCTGCAAGGTATAAGGAAATTGAATTTGCAAAGCACAAATAACTGTTTCCTTATAGGTTAAGAGGTTGATGTAAGGATTATTTTTAACATATTTATTTAAGTACAATCAGCACAATGAAAATTCTGAGTACATTCTGTTTTGAATTCCTCTTTCATGTCAGACTTTGTCAAATTTGATTGAGCAAATCGTCTTTGTTTCTGACTTCGTCAAGTTGAAAGCTTTTTTGACATGATAAGATTTTATCAAGTTCAGTTTTACAAAAGTGTTGTCAAAACAGAGTATCAAGTGTTGTCAAATGGGAGAAAGGCTAATTCATTATTTCAGTGCTTATTATTGCAGTGTTCATCTCGGCTAATGATTCTTTTTGAAGACATGCACCACTGCAAGGCAGGGAACTACTTAACTATTTTAGGATCAGTGTTTAACATTTTAACAAGATAACTTCAATCTTCTGCAATAAATTTTAGAGCTTTTTTGTTCTTTTCTTAATTTTTGGCAATACTGACAGTGTTAATCAGTGGCATCATGGCACTAGACTGAATTATACAGTATGAGGAAATGAAATTTTTATTCATTCACCTCTCAACTTAGTTAAAGGGTATAGAAAATGTTTGATTCTTGAAAACTGACTTTTTCTGTCAGAAGAGGCCTTTTGACATTCCATTTTTCCTTATACATGATCAGAGTCAGTTGAATTCAATGGGTCGCTTTGTAAAAGCCTATCAGTGTAAGAGGGACTTTATATACCTTATTCTTTGGATTTTGGTATCAGCTGAATCAGATGCAGTTCAATAATCACTTGATATATCGATGCATCCAAAGTACTTCAGCTTTATGGCAACCTCTTCTTTTTCATCTGAAGAAATTGAGCTATCTGCTGAGACAAATCCTTTGTTTTCTTTGTTTGGGATGATTATAACCTGCTATTCTTTAGGGTTCTTGTTTCATCTATTCATTTGTCTGCTATGTTAATAGGGAAACTCTGTGATTACAGCTTAATCTTTAAATATTTAAAATTTCTTTGACATTTTTTATGGCCGGTGTTCTTACTAGACAGCATTTGGGTGTTTTGTTTAATGGCTTGTGGCTTATAGGACTTTCTAGGCATGCATGGAGATGCTGATTGAACCCTCTTAGCAAGCTTGAGTCCATATGTGGTAATCATGTTGATATAGGTAGCCAAAAACTAGTGAAACTGGTATATTTTCTTACATAGGATGCCAACACTGATTAAAATGGTTATTGATGGTTTAAAGAATCATGTCTTGATGCTAAAGCTCTTTGCAGCATATCAATGCCTATGTGGTTTTTTGCTGTACAATAGATAACAAAGAAGGCTTTATTAACCAAAATAAACCCCTCTTGAACTTTCTGGCAGGTGAATGTAAGGCTTCTTACTTGCAATTTTATTTCAAAGCCTTTTTGTTATTACAGGAACTGCAAAATGAGTTGTTGGGGAAATTTGATGCAGAGTTTCATGAAATCATTGATCAATGCGCAGATGAACTGGAAGAGCCAACACTGAAAAGCAAAAAACACACAAAGTATGTTTACATTTCTATGTCATAGAATCTGCTATTCGATCTTCCTAGCCACATGAGGTTGTTATAAAGCAGAGTATATTATTTGTGAAGTTTTCTATTTTTATAAGTTGGTATTCATTCTACTTGAATCCTATACAAAGATATGATTCTACTTTGTATACACATTGTCAAGGAAAATTTGGTAGTATAATATTGTTTGAAATGTTCTTTACAACATGGCCTGGTAGGGTAATTCAAAATGCTAAATAAGGTAACGGAAGGAATTTGATAGATGTTTAATGTCATAAAAATGCTGTAAAGCAAGGAATAACAACAAAACTTTTTTGATATTGTACATAATTTACAAATATACAAGTGTGCAAATTTTGAAGCAAAATGGTCAATGGCACTTGAATTGGATACAGGTTATTTATTTGGTAATGGAACACTACTCTGAAATATTTTAAAATATGTGCTTTGAAGAAATTCTATCTCAAATTCACCTCAAAATTTAAACTTGACTATAACCAAAAAAATACAACACACTTCAAATATGGATTATTCCTAAACTTCACTGCCCTGTAATTTAAAACATATATAATTATTGGCTCTATCTTTTTAAATATTGTTTAGATATCATACAATTATGTAGATGCCATCTATACTCTTGGTTTATAGGTTAATTTTTTTCAAAATCTGTCCCTCATTTTTTAAATATGCCCTAGTTCAACTCTTATCTAAAAGGATATCTTTAGCACTCGCTTGGCTCTAATGATTTAATCCAAGTTAAGTAATTTGCATGTGATAGGACATTTTTATTTCAGGCACAAAGATTCTAGCATGTTGCCTGTTTAAAATTATTGTATAAAGACACATTTTAAGACAAAGAATAAAGGATAATTTATAATAATAAGGGTAAAGAAATCTTATATATGAGCAAAAAAATTATCAGTCAGTAGAGGTTTTTTGTCTAACATTATTTCAGCAACTTGAGGATAATTTTAGATAAATCTGATTAGCGCAAGAATCTTATCTTACTGAATACCACTGAAATAGACATATGCCATTGTATTTATATATTTTGAAAAGTTTATTATTCTTTCTTGCAATTTCTCAAGATGGAAAATTAAGCAGGCTCTAATTTACTTTCTCATTTCACTTGACAGCCTTTATGATGCAGAAGGCAGAAAAGTATTTATTGCTCGAGAATCACTTCTTACGTAAGTTAATTTCTCTTTAATGAACATCTCTAAATAGCAGATAGCATAATTCTGTTTACTAAACAGTAGCCTAATAGGCTACTGACAAACTAGGGTGGGAACGACTGTTTACTGTTCCAACAACACTCAAACACTCCCACAACATCATGGAACAAAAAAATTTACGGTTCATTAATTCTCATTGCTCATTAATTCTATAATTGAAATATCTTTGTGCAAAAGCTTCACAACAGTTTTGGCTTGGTTCTTGTATTGAATGATGGTTATTGGCTCAAACTAGCATTTATTTAATCAACAACAATTTCAACGGGATGAAGTAAATGATGTCATGTTTCATGCTCACTTGTATTTTTTCAAAGAATTGTTTTCCAGCTTTACACATACCTCATTGAAGGTAGAAAAATGTCCTCTGTCCTTTTTGTGCATAAGCACCCTTTAATTGTCTTTTTATCTCTTTTGTTCTACAGGGAACTCTTGGAGATTAATCACATTCAGACAATTTACAACATTTTTGTGGCCCTATTGATTTTATTTATCATGAACACACTGGTGTATGATTACATTGAAACAGGCAGGTTAGTCAACGTTTAATAGTTTCTTTGGTTTCATTTAGGGGCGTTGTAGCTCCTAGAAGAGGGTCGGGAAAAAATAACCATAAAGGGGCCAGTGTCCGACGTGAGAGAAAATTTTTGAAATTAAGCCTTCTAGAAAAGCTAAAATGCATCTCCTAGACTAAACCTATACCGCTCAGAATAGGCAATTCGAAGATTCTCAGAAAGGCATTGATCGTTGATATTTAAAAAAGGTTTGGGCAAATACTCTAGTGCACATCGATGTGAATAACAAGAGGCTGTTGTATTGATTAAGAGCATTTTATTTCATGAACAGCAATGTACATCTTCTTTGTCTCGAGTATTTTCAGAAGTTTGCACATCCAAAATGCAAGCATATGCAAGCAGCTCTTCGATCTCTTTGAAGCTTCTAGGCTAAAAATGCAGCTAAATCTCGCTAGATCTCTTTGCTTTTTGGAGATTTTCTACAGAATACTTTAAAGCCACACTAAATGTTGCATGATATATTTGGAACAAAATGTTGTGTGACGCGGAGTGACAATAGGAGAAGTCTACATTCAGCCATCCAGGCTAGTCCTCTTTTGCTTTTACCTGCACCTTCTCGTACAGGCTCCCAGAAATATGCCTCCATCTAAAAGTCTCAGATTCATGGTATTCTCTTCCAAGGGCTAATTCTTAGATTCACGGTATTCTCGAAAGCAAAGGCTTTCCCATCAGGTCGCCAAAGCCTCATTCTAACGGGTCATCTTCTGTTTGACCTTTATTTTCTTTCAAATTCCATGCATCCCATTCACAGGGCCCTTTATGTTTAAGTTTATCTCCAAATCTTTAGTTCATAACTATGAGTTTTTATATAGATGAGAGATTATTTTACCAAAGATTTCCTTCCCTTAAAATATTTTCCTGGGTTTAAACAAGTCACTTTTAAGGGGCCTACCGGGAAATCTCCCGTGTATCCCGCCTAGCCACAACGCCCCTGGTTTCATTGTATGACTTCCCTGAGCTTCAGTTTATAGGATCCTCTCTACAGAATACAGAACAAGAAATATTTCGAAATCGAAAACCCTACCTAAAATAACATTCTTATAGTTTAAATGATACTTGCCATTTAATCACAAATGGCCTTTTCAAAACACTATCTAATAATCATTTTAGGTATAAAACCTATAAAGGTGGGTATGTTCTTTACTCTGTTAATGAAAGTTTGATACACAGTGTTCTAATTAATTAAATTTTATTATTATTTATATATACAAAAAAATTCAATGTGATTTGCAAGCTCAGAATTTTCAAACTTGTTACAATTAACAAAATTTCGACATCCAGCAGATTAAAAGATTGGCAAAAGGCTAATTGGGATTCACCTCGGTTTTCTCTGGCGTAAGGTGGAAGTTTCAGCTGTCAAATATATGATTTTTGATATAATTTATGTTCTTAAACCTATAAACATGTAAATTATATTCATTTTAAGTATTTTGATTTGCAACAAAAAGAGTTAGTTTAACCTAATAATAAAGCTAAGGATCATTCTTTATTGTAATTAAAGCTGCTTTTTTTTGTTTCAGGTTCGGAGTTGATTTTTCTCTTATCCTGTGGGCTTTTGGAAAGGTCCCAGTCGTTGTCACAACATGGTTAATGATGATGATGTACACATTCACAATATTTCCTTTAATGCAGGCTTGGATTTTTAACCAGAAGTCCTGGATACCCCTGCCAGACCTTATGTGGATTATGTGCTATGGGATATACATGTTGTTTTTTGCCTATTTTCCCGTTGTGGAGATTATCAAGCACGACGTACCTACTGTTTCTACGATTATAGTTCTTTGTGAACAGGTGATTAATTATTGATTTAATACGTTTCCACGAAGCATCTTGCTGTTAAGAATTCTAATAATTTAAAGCCTTTTGGTATACGAGTCACAACAACGAATTACAGTATTACAAAAATGAAGTATTACTGAAAACGATGTTTTTGAACAAGATAATCCCCATGCAGGGATACTTTTAAGAATAGTATCTTTATGGTTAAATTCAAGTAAAACGTTGGCATCAGAATTGCTGTTTCGCGTTTCAACAGAAAATCACGAGAATTTTTATCAATGTGAAACTTCTGTGGAAAGGGCTCTAAATTACTCACCCAATCAACAACATGCAGCATTCCATTAAACATCTCAAACTCGTTTATTTTAGAGAAATTTGCCAAATTACACTCTTTTTTTAAAAGAACCAGTAAATTTAAGTTCAGGCTGACTGTTCTTTATTTTTTCGAAAATCTGAGGCTGGATTGTTCTTAATTTGTTCTTAGATTAAGAGGGTGTAAGCAGTGCGAGTGCTAGCTTTTTCGCTCTAAGCAGGTGTTAAGGCCTCATTTGCCAACAAAGTGAGTGAGACAACCTTTATTTGCCGAAAAGTTTGAATATTCGACGAAAAAGCACCCACACATCGCTAAAAATCCTCGATTTTGAGAAAAAACGTTGTTCAAAAATGCATTTTGCAGAAGCTCAGCCTCTTAATTTGTTCTTAACCTGTGACCAATTTTGAGGCTCGTGTTCTTATAAAATTGTTCTTATAAACTATTTTTCTGTTCTGTTCCCCATTGTTTTGTTTTTCAGTGTTAGTACAAACAACCTCGCCCTAATTGAATTTGCTTAAGTCGCAACTCGTTTATGTCAAAAATCGCTTGTGTCGAAATTCATTTTTGTCGAAAATTGTTTATGTCGAAAACCGCTTTTCTCGAAAATTGCTTTGGTCTAAAAATTTTCGTGTCGAAAATCGCTCATGTCAAATTATCCAAATTTTTATTATTTGTCATTCCCGTTTCTACTCGTAAGTCGAAGTTTTTTTCAATTGACTTGTTCTACTCGTAAATCTCAATGAAGATTAAGGTCCCAGTCTAACTAGAATAAACAAATTTTTTCCCATTGATTAAAATTTGCAGTACTTTGTGAAATACATAAACTACCTCCTATTGTTTATTGAAAAGACTTTGATGCTTTTTGACAACTGAATATGGAATATGTTACAAACGTGCCAAAAAGTTGTTAAAGACATATAGTTAAAATTATGTTAAAGATTTAAAATGTTAAACATAACGATAAATAAGACCTTTCGAAATTTACTGATGTCGATGTCATACTGATGTTCTCAACTTATGCAAAATTAACTTACTTTTCGTAGACATGTTCAACAAAACTAAGATCAGTTTTCAAAGTCGATTTCAGCCATCTCCCTCCTAAGGAACAATGCTTGTTCACTATGAAATGATACCGTATTTTCTCGTTGTTTTCCTTTTTGGAAGCGTGGATCTATTTTTGCAGCTTACGCTTATTTAGTTTTCAAATTAATAATTCCTAGGTCCGTTTGATGATGAAAGTTCATGCATTTGCGCGGGAAAATTTTACCAAAGTTTTGAAGATAAGGAACGAAGAAGGTAAATTGTCTGGTACTTTTTTCACAGCATCTTCGCATGAAAGTAGTAGTTTTTATAGAGGTTTTTTGTTGCAGGCAACGCGATAAACCTCTCATAATTCTCTAAAGTATATTTCAGAAGATATCAATACGTATCTCGTTTTTTATTGCATTTTCAAACTTTAGTAATGTAAAGCAAATTATTATTTTTCTTAATTTTAGAAACCGGGGGTCTGTCGGTTTAGAAAAAGTGCCACAGTTGCAAAATTTAGGAGTCAAAGATTCAACGATCTTTGAAGTTGTCGTAAAACGAGTGATGCTGCCATAGAGATGAAATCATATTCGATAGTTTTGCACAGGCACCGCACAGCCAATTGGGCTAGCAAGGGCTATAGCCCCTATAGCCCTCACCCCCCCCCCCCCCCGCTTTTTTGCAATAATGGGCTAGACAATTTTTTTAGAGGTTTATTCTAACGCAACTTTGGATAGGATTTTCTATATACCAGGGTTTTCATAGTTGCAAGAATTTAAGAATCTTTGAATTTTACCTACTGAAAATTTTGTATCTTAAAATTCTACATTTATTGTTTGGCATTAGTTTTCCAATGGCAAAATTAGTAGATTCAGAAAATCTCATCATTAGATATTTTTTATCACTTGGCATGGATATGAGAGAAATCGCGATAGATGAAATGTTTTCTGAGTATATAATTCTATTGTTTTAAGCTAAGCAGACAACATACTTACGTTTGTACTATAAAATGCTTTTACCTTTGAATGCCTCTACAATGCCAATGACCTTTAATTTTTCAGATAGCGAAAAGAAAGAAGCGCAGTTTGATAATATGCCTGGATTCTCACAGTTTCTCTACTTCCTGTTTGCGCCTACACTGATATACAGGGACAGTTACCCAATGTAGGTGTTGGCTCTTAATCTAAAATGCTTCTCTGTTACCTGTAGGACTTACCTTATCAAAGGCTGCTGGGTTGGCAATTCTTCAAATTAGACAAGCACTGTGAATTTCTCTAAATTTCTATCACCACCTACCATTTCAAATGTTGATAATTTTTAGTACCTATGTGGGCTTTTCGAGTGTGGCACATTTGATACTGTTCGAGTATATTCATATGTATCGTTCTCCAATTGGCTCTTTATTTGTTTTTGCTCATATTTCCAGAGTTTTCTCTCAATTGAATAACTTAGTCTTGGGGCATCTCGCATCCCTTTTTCTGTGTACAGTGGGGCCTCAATATAACGGACACCGTTCGAACCAGTGTAAATGTTCGTTGTATAGAGATGTTGTGTAGAGGTTTCCATTGATGGAACTTCCAATGTGTTTTTATTGTAATGTTCACTCTTAGTAATTAAAGTATAATTACGATAGTGAATCATTCCAGTTTATCCAAATAATGGCTGTACAAAAATCATCATCGCATTATTTTTTTTATAAAACGAAATTTATGCATTGATTAATAAGACGTTATATTTGTAATCAATTTTGCACCACTGCTGTAATGTTCCTTTTTTACAGGACTCCCCAAATCCGCTGGGAATACGTTGTCACTAACGTGCTGCAAGTCATTGTCTGCGTATTTTTCACTTACTACGTTTTCGCCAGATTTTGTGTTCCAGTATTTAGGAATACAGGAAAAGATCAAGGGCATTTAAGGTGAGACTTCTCGACAAGTTTTGCTTTTTCAATGTACTCGTATATACTAAAGTATCTTTTTTGGGTGAATGAAAATTAAAGAAAAATCTGTTACTTCATCTCCTGTCGCTACAATATTGAAACTCCAGTTTTGCTTGCAAAAGTTTGTTACTGTGGAAGGTTGACATGTTTGAAGGCCTTTTGTAACATATATTGAAAGCCCAAGAGATGACTTGTTCTGAACCTTTTTATCAACATACAACTGCCCTCGCGACATTTGCTTTCTTTATAGATAATTCCAAGCAATTTAGAAAACGTTCAGTATTTTCAAGTAAAATAAAACACTAAAAAGCTAGTCAAATTAGAAATATGCTAGAAATAAAGGGCGAAAAGCATCAAACTTTATGAAACATGTTTTCAAATATCACTATGCGACAGCTCTGTCTATATTAGCAAATGTGCTGTCTTTATATCCATCAGTATTAATACTACGTAGTCATTATTTTACAATGGTATTATTTGTTTGCCCGCTCTAATTGGCATGTCGATGTAGCTTTTGTCTCTGTCAGCTGATTTCTCTTATTTCTAGAGAGCTACTGTTGGCCACATTTAGCTGTATGCTCCCTGGTACCCTGGTTCTGATCCTTGGCTTTTTCTCAATACTGCACTCATGGTTGAATGCCTTTGCCGAAATGCTACGATTTGCTGATCGTATGTTCTATCGGGTATGGCATTTATTGGAAGTACTTCTCTGCAAATGGTGCTTGGAGAGGGAGGGGGTGTTGCTGAGTTTCTGATCTGCTTTTCTGAAAAAGTTATCTTCAATGCATGGAGCCCCAAAGAATAAAGAGTGGTCCCAGGAAAAACGTAGAAATTTACAGTTATTCTTTTGTTGGGTTATTTTCGGAAATGTTAGAATCATGAGCAAAAATTCAGGATAGAATCGTGACATAAATGGTTTCGAGGCACTTGTACTCAGGATATTTCCAACCTCCTTCAGCAACATTCTATTGAATACATTGTGCCTGTAAATAGTCAGAAATTAAACTATTTTTCATTAATCAATTTTCATCAATTTTTTTATTTGGCTTTTAAGTGAGTTTGTTCCAGTTTAGCTCTATTTTTCCTTGCTCTTGTATGAATTATAACATATTTCAACTTGTATGAGACGAGGCTATGGTAGTACAGATTTCAAAATGTTTCTTAAAATGTCATATCTTTTGAGCTTTTGGATTATAAATGAATTTTGATTGAATATCCTTCCTTTAGGACTGGTGGAACTCCTTTTCATACGCAGCATATTACAGGATGTGGAATGTTGTCGTTCACGATTGGCTCTTTGCTTATATCTACAAGGACACTCTTCTTTTGTTTGGCGAAGATAAAAAGGCGCTGGCAGCCATTTTAGTTTTTGTTTTGTCAGCCATTGCTCATGAGTACATTCTCATACTGGCCTTTGGGTTTTTCTTCCCGCTTCTATTTTTCATGTTTGGAGGTGTCGGATGTGAGTGTAACTTATATCTTCTTTTTGTTTTTTAGATTCCAATGTAAGAATAGCTAGGTACCAAAAGTTTTTTTCGATTTATTATGCTGATGCAAAACCAAGATTTTTTCATCAGACTCGGGGAATTATGTAAAACAAAAGAAAGGTGAATCCAAGAAAAAAATCATTTCGAACAAATGGCGCGTATATATGCCATTCTTTTGCAACCCATAAGAAAATGTATTTTCAACGTTTTTGCTTGCATTGAAGAACCAGGTTGTTGTTTTCTCTTTATTTTACGACAGCAGTTTTCGTTTTCTCAATTCTCGATTGATGTTTTTATACTAATTGCTTCCCTTTATATTGTTAGTCTTATTCAGCCTAATTGGACCGAAGAAAGGAGCAGGCCAACCCCACTCAGCTTGGAATATCTTCATGTGGGTCAGTCTTATTCTTGGAAATGGCCTTTTGATGTGTCTGTACAGTCAAGAGTGGTATGCAAGCAAAAACTGTCCAAGAGATATGGTAAAATTTTATACATTTTAGATTAATGGGCTGTGGGTAAAGAAATTGATGTTTTATAGGGTAAGGGAATATATATATTCACCTTAGACAGGCTTGTTGGGGAGACGAGGTCTCACTCCTATTGTTCGAGACAAAAGGATTGATGATTTGTTCGAGCCAATCAACGTCGAGGGGCCATGACGCATGCGTATTCTAACAAATATTCCCAACAAAATTCCCGGCCATCCCCAACACGCAAAGCCAGGAAACACACAAAGAGAACAGTAATTTTAGCTACGTGAACAAGTTTCATCAGTTCCTGAGGAGTTATACGCATATGATTAAGGGAAGTATTTTCGTTGATCCTCTAAGATCCTCGGGGGTTTCCTTGGAGATGTTGTAAAACTGAAACATCAAAATCCGAGGCTTTTCGCCTTAAAATTTTGAAAAATTGAGTTGAAGGTATTTTTCCTGCTGTTTTTAGTCGATTAAGTTGCCTAGGCCTGGCTCTAGTTGAGGAGGTCAGTTCAAATCAGGTTGTGTTGTTTACATCGAATGTCTAATCTACGTTAACACTTAAGTCGCGTCATGCAATTCTCGATGTTTTTGCTTACCTTTGGAAGTTTGGAAGTAAAGCGGGACTTGATACAAACAAAATACATATGATTAACCCCACCGCTCTTATAGATATTTTGAAATTTGATTGCAAAGTTCTGTTTATTCTTTCCTCGAGGTTAGGGGGGGGGGCTAATCATTTAAATTGACATATAAATATATAATTACATGCCTTTTTATCTCTAATACGCATGTGCCATGGCCCCAAAACGGGGGTACTCATTTCCCACTCAAGAACTTGCTGCATTTCATCTCCCCCAAAAAGGCAAACTAGCTGATTGACACATTTGCTGAAGAGCCCTTTTGAGCAGATCTAGTGTCGTTAACAACCACTCCACTCTTTCATGTGAGTTAGCCGCATTGATATTAAAGAACTTCATATACTTGCCACATCGTTTCTCACGATTGGCTTTCTTGGCGACTTTGGATACCTCAATGGGACAACTTAACCAGAAAAGGAAAGTTAATAAATTGCAACCGATGCTTTTATCAAATAGCCCTTTAATCTTGAAGTCGTTTCACTACTGCCAGACTTGGAATAATCCGTAAATCTTTCTACCAAAACGTGATTTGTATTTTCTAATTATCTTTTTAAAAAGATTCACTGACTGCTGTTTGAATATTCAGTTTTATTTGGCTGTACCATTCTTTTTTTTATTGCAGATATTTATAGAGACTTATTAGATGGCTACATTTTGAAACATTTTGTTTATTTCGACCTGTTTTCTAAATTTTTCAAAAAGATGTTGGGTCGATTTTTGTTTGTTTACCTCTCAATGTTATATGTGTTAATTTTCAAAATTCAGTTAAAATATGTTTCATCTTGATTCTATCAAAACGATTTATTGATCATTATATTTGTCAAGGTACCTTGTTTTCTCGAGTAAACTTCCTATCAACTCTTTACCTGGACTCCACCATCTAAGCTCTTATAAGTTTTGGAAGAAGCTAGATTTAAATTTGTTTATTCAGGGAACTTTTTGGTAAATTGACATTGTTCCTAAACTGTGCTCACCAATTCGTTGATTTTAAACCCTTATAAGAAATATTAGTTTTCTTAATCCTAAGAATCTTGTTTACAGGCATAATAATCTAAATATATCTATTATTCAAAACAATTCAATATTACCTGTCATACCCAAAACGCTTTCCAGTTTTGTATTTTGTATTTATGCGCTCTACATTCATGCTTTCAAATCAAGACAATTTTGTTTGTTTATAATCGGCAGTCAAAGATATCAGAAGTTTTAATTCCTCGATCTTGGAGCAGTGATTGCGTGAAATGGAGTTGGGACGTGGACAAAAGGCTCCCAGCTTCCCCGCTTCTGAAATCACGATAATGTAAGTTCAAGCTTTTCCACCTTTTTGTGATCAATAACGTTATTCATCGCTCGTTTATTTGCTATCTCACGTTCAAGCTGTCATTTGTACTGCAGACAATCAAGATAGACAGTAAGAAAACCCTTTCCGTGTTAGAATCAAGAGGGTGTTCAGGGTAAGCGTTGCCTCCCTCCAAAGTTGCTTTTGTTTTTAGGAAGAAGTAAAGCAGGGTGTTATTTCTAAACAAGCAGTACCGTAAGTCCTCAATTTATTAATTTTAGTCATTTTTAGATGGGGGCTTATGATTGAGTATTCGAGAACAGGGGGGGGGGCTTATACGAGTTGGGCCAATTGATAGATTTACTATAAGATTTACTTATAGATGTCCTTTGAGCCTTACTTTTTCTTGCTCTGATTCTCCCCCTTTAGGCTGATTTTTCGTTTTTGATGTCTTACTTTTCTTTCAGAGATTATTGGAAACCTTCTACGCATATCTACGTGGAGCTTTTGAATATGGTACTTCGTCAGGTTTCTGATGTAAACGGGTTTTGCCATGATATAAATGTGAAAGATTCTAACTAATGCATGAGAATGTTAAATGATATATAAAATTTATTGCCAGATTATGTTTAATTATACATTCGTCTCAGGCCAAAACCCATCTTAGAAGTTGGAGCCGATTGCAATTTGCAACAAAGAAAACCGCATGTAGGGTCTATTCATATCCCTTCAAATTTTGAATCAT
This sequence comes from Rhopilema esculentum, assembly GCF_057945365.1. Lineage (NCBI taxonomy): Eukaryota > Metazoa > Cnidaria > Scyphozoa > Rhizostomeae > Rhizostomatidae > Rhopilema > Rhopilema esculentum. The sequence goes on from NC_142830.1 coordinate 1,861,985, forward strand.
GATATCCCCTCATATATTCAATCCTTTTTTACCAGATTAATCATCTGATTGGCGCCATTTGCTGGAAGCTTCAACTCGTATTTTCTTGGTTTTAGGCCTGAGTGATTTTTTTACTGACAATTTCAATCGATGCATACTGTTTATTTCTAGATAATTAGACCGTTCACAACCACGTGTCATGTCATCAATTTTGTAATTCGTACGTACAATGCAGTTTAGAATAAATGAATATTGGTTAAATTTGAAATATGAAATATACAGTTGTTTAACGTGATAAAACTGGGAGGTTTAGTTCACAACTACAGCTTCAGTTAAAATATTTTTACGACCCCTCCAGGGTTTCGCTAAACTCCGCTTATGGTAGTAGTAAAACGTTTTTGACTTATGTTATAGTATGGTGCGAGTAATATTTTATTTCTAGTTTTGATATAATTTTTAGCTCATGCTTAAGCGTTTTATTAATGGCTGGTTAGAAATAATTTTCTGCCATCACGCTTCTGACACAAATTTTTTTTAATTAACAGAAACCTTTTCGCCACCATCATAATATTGCTTTATAATAAACACCAGACAAGAATTTAAATCAAATTTTAAATATTAGATAGCATTTAGTCGTATATTTCGTATCATTTTGTTTTGGGGAAAATTTAAGAAGTTATAATTTTATTGCAATTATCCGTCCCTTGAACAGTGTCCTAAGGACATTTGTTATCGATTGGCTACTATGATGGAACTAATTTTTATCAGGTAAACATGTATTCTCTTATTGAGCTGTCTTTAATCAATGCTACGGAAAATAGGAGAAGGGTAGGTGTGATTGATTGATTGATTCGAAGTATCTCAAATGAGACTACAGTTTCGTGTCGAGCATATTCATCAGCGCGAATAAAGAAGGCGATAAATTGATGACAAATGTCTTTGAAAGTAAGCAAGAGACGTACTTTCAGACAAGGTTTCTTAGCTTGTTTTTGATTCTTGGAAAACTTCCAGTTTCATTTTCGTATCAAAAATTTCCAGTTTTATTTCCATATTTTTGTACAGTTAAAATTCAATTTTTGGAAAAACCAAACTTCATAAAAATACTTCAATTGACTTGCAATAAAAACGCGATTGTTTCAAATTATGTCAGAAACACAAGAAAAGGCTGCGTTAAGAAGGGGGAATAGAGAGGAAATTCATAACAACATAGCTCTTAATACGAGGTATTATACTGGAAAATGATGGTAGTAGATTGGGGGGTTAAGAATAGGATCTTGTCGCTGGAAAGTAATATTGAGGTAGTTTTAGGGAATTGTTAATTCACATCGTGCTTCGCATTATTTAATAAATTGCAATAATGTAAGGATTGATGGCATCACTAGGCTATCAATCTAAAACTCTGTTCTACAATTTTGTCATTAATTCGATTTTTTTATCGCTTTTTTATTTTAAACCTTAAATATTGTAATTAAAATGGACGTCTTTATTTCACAAAACAAAAGTTTTATGGACTTTGGTCATCCTGTAACTTCAAAGTATTTTCCTACTGTTGCAGACCTTTTTAGAATTTTCAAATAGGTAGGCATCCTGTTCAATTGTCTATGGGTTCATTTATTCCTCCATTCATTCATTCATTCATTCATTCATTCATTCATTCATTCATTCATTCATTCATTCATTAACTAATTTTTTCATTCATTCATCCATTCATTCATTCATTTATTCATACATACTACTTTTATTACGTTATTGTGATGCATACTGCATTTCCTCTAATGAACGCCGCCCTCGGATAAACGCCGCCCTCTATTGAACGCCGCATCTTAAAAAGCGGAGTGCATTTTGAAACACCCGAAACAAGAAGCAACAAATTGTTTACACGCTTACTATTCGAAAGCTATGAAGTTGTTATGTCATAGAGACGATGGCTCTGAAGGACTTTGGCATTCCTTGACATTTCTGTAACGCTAACACATCTTTTGTGAACTTTGAAAAAAAAATCGCACAATCTTTATTACGTGTTTTTGGAAAAGAAAACATTGTTTAAAGTTTGTAAATAATTTTTTTCATTGTCATTTTTCATTGATCGAACTTTTCATTTTGTATTGAACGCCGCCATCTGCAAAACGTCGCCCTCTATTAAACGCCGCATCCAAAATTTGGATTTTGTAATGAATGCCGCGGCGTTCTTTAAGGAAATACGGTACTACTATTATGTTTAGATTCTGGACTAAAGGGAACTTTGGATTGAAATCCTAGGTCTTAGTTGAAACGAAAGAATGATGATGTCTAGATTATTACCGAGAATTAGGTATATTTTGTCTTCCAAAAGCGCTGATTGTTTTCCTCCAAAATGCGAATACACATATTAACTTAAAGCATCTCAATGTGTGAATGTTTTCTATATCACAAATCCTTTGAAAGTAACAAGGTTTTTGAGTTACCCAATATCTTACCAACCATTTATTTCCCTACGCTGCCTGAACGTGAGCCTTGCTAGTATGTCTGACTTTTGGCCTTTAAATATGTGCAAAATTCTTGCGAGGAAACTTTTACTGCTCTTTCTGAGCAATTTATTACGAATTAATGAACTATTTATCCACCATTAGTTAGGGTGTTTTTCCCACTGATCAATCAGTGCAAAGTGGCCTGGTGACTAGATCTTAATTAACTTTGAGGATCACTGTGAAGGCGCATAAACATATCAGATCTCTAGTGGTGTGGTTACCTTTTCTGAGTTTGTAAAATGGCGCCGATATTATGTACAAATTCGACATTCTTAATTTGTGTGCTGTTGAATTAGCTGATTTACAAAGTAACTGACTGTAAGCAGCTGCAAGAGAAATCAAGAACCAAAGACTTGTCATATCGACTCGGCGCACATCGAACAATCTGGGACAGTCTTCCTGCGGTATGGATAATTGTTTTGTATTGCTAATTTTTCACCAAAACAATGGACAAACAACAATTAGGCCGATTTAGCATATTTGTCGCAAAAATGGCAATACTGATCACTTGAAAGGAATAAGAGAGTCTGGTCTTGCATGGTTTTTCGATTCCAGTTTTGTAGAAAATATCTGGATATTGTTTTATTTTTAGCTGTGTAATGTGTATTCTAGCGGTGCGGGTTCCAGGAGAAGCCGTAAGTTGAGAGTTCTCAACTTCGAGTAAACATATTTTTGACCTGCCGCTACATTTCTTATAGTTTGGTGGACCTAGTTCTTATTTTCTCTCGTGAAGGTAGAGAAACCTCCAAATATTTATCTTAATCCAATAGTACATTTTGCCAGCTCGTTTAACGGGATTACGCAAATATGAAACAACGCTTTAAACCCGAGAGTGACGTCATATATAAATCAACTTTGGTGATCAAGTTGTTTGTGTAAGGTTTTATGCTAAAAGCGATTTTTATTTTGAAGATGCTTAGCATGTTATTACTTCTTCTTTGGGACAATGGGACTCAACAAGTTCACATGGTTGCAGGCATCATATTGCTGTCAACAGGTGACCAGGATCTTCCATTGTTACTGGCAGTGTTCCATTTGATCCATTTGTTATCAGCGAGATTCCGATAAGATGAGTGAGATAACTCACTCTGTCAAGATATAAGCAAAAAGAAGGACTCAAAAGAAAATAAATTTTTCAAGTTACTTGACTCATCCCTGTGATAAGTCTGTTGCTATAGTGACAGGTCCTGTCAAGTGAGAAGTTCTGCCCAGGCAAACCCTAAAGTAATTGTGTCTGTGAGCAAATGTGCTTTAAGGAAAAAAACCCAAAGACCAAGGCATAAGATCATTGTTTGAGAAAATGAGAAAAGAAGGAATTGTTTATTGAAAACAAAGAATTTTTAAGGATCATTGAAAACGCAAGCCCAGCAAGAACAGCAGTAGTTAAAACCTTGTAGGGCTAGGTGCACTTGTATCAAATCTTAATGCGATTGTCTTAGCCAAACTTAACAGGCAAAGGAAAAGCCAAAATCTTCTTTGTTTTTGGAAATTTTATTATTTTGGAGCAATGATAAAATCAATATGCTGGAAGGCAAGCTAAGTCAGTTGCTATTGAAGAATCCAAGATCCATGTTGCAATACTCTATTCGTATCCAATGACATGGGATGATATGTGGCATATCATTGCCCAAATAATTGGCTACAGTTTGAGATGTTTAAGAAATGTTTATAGAGGTAAAGATTTTTTGAAAAATCAATTGATATTCCAATTTCTGATTCTCCCAATGTACTCCTTGCAATTTTTTTAAAATGCTGCTTCTGCAATCCTTTTGAATTAACATTATATTAAAACTGCTGTCGTCCTTTGATGAGCATAAAGTATTGCAAAAAGATCCCTGGATTCCAGCCCCAAAAACGTATGGATGCAAGGATGGCTCATAGTTGACTACAAATAAATTGTTCTTGGGTCTGAATCCCTGACATGACCAAACTTTCACGCATAGTGAGGGAAGTTGCCAGCTCTCTGCATTTCCAGCTGTAGGAAGCATGAGGTGAGGTCATATTGCGAGGAAGAGCCAGCATACTGCTTGATAAGCTTCTCAGTCTCCTTAAAAACTACCTTCAGATGCTAGATAGGAGCAAATACAAATAGAAAATATTCTGGAAATGGAACTAGTTTGTCTATGAATAAGTTAAGCTGCTCTAAAATGTTTGATATAATATTTCAGCAAAATATGCAGCTATAAAGATACCTTTAGTTATACATTTTCAGAAAAAAAGTTCCATAATAACAAAATCTATTATGTAAGATTTTTTATTTAAATTACTGTCCCTTTGGATTTTTGTAGGACAACAAAACAAGGTGCCATCTTCTATGTTGTTGCCTACTGACTAAGCTTTGATTTTTGACAAATCGTCATTGAAACCTGAGATAATTTGATGGAATCTCATGGTAATTTTTTTTGTGTTGCAAGCTCTACATTTTACTCAAACATTGTGCTTTGATATTCATAAATCATCTAAAATGGTAAATTTATTTTTGATAAATAGAGAAAATGAAATTGGTATAAATCAACAGTTGTTGCTTACGAAGCCATTATCTTCTCAGAGCTAGAAAAATCACTTGTCATCTTTGTTGGGATGATTTTTTTTAGATACTTAGTCAGTTTGTGAATCAGGCAAATTTTGCAAGGTTAACAGGTTTAAAAATCTCTTTTATCTCAAGAAAGAATGTGAAAGGCCTTTACTACAGTATTTTAACTTGATGGCCGTTTTTCTACCAATGGTTGGCTACTGAATCTATTCCCAAAGTCCTTAAAAGTCACATTTTAGAAAAATAAACAGGCAAACATACCAGAAATGTCTAGTTTCAACCTGTATTATTTGACTTGAACTAAACCTGCATCAATTATTTATCCTATGATGTTATAGAAAAACAACTTTTGTGGCATAAAATTTAGACTTTTCAAGTTTTTTACTTTTCAAGTGATCTGTAGAAACGATGGATTCTGTGTCTTTAATCTTACTTTGGTCTGCAGCAGAAATATTTTCTATGTTACCAGTAACCGGAGTATCTGACCTCTGTTTAAAACTTTTGTTGTCTTCCTTATTTTTCCTACAATTTGCATTATGTGGTTTTCCTTTTGGTTTGACATATAGCAACATCAAAATATTTATATAATGGTCATATTGTTGTATCAGCAGGACAATTCCATGCTATGACATAACTTATTCTTCCTTATTCAATTTTTGTAAGAAGGTTGAATTTCATTCAGAATTGAAAAGTTATGTTTTTGTTAAGTTAGAGGTGTTATGCTTCTTTTGTATCTGCCAAAGGTTAAATATACATAACAGTTCTTACCATACAATTTCATGTAGTTTACTGAGAATTTGCATTGGCAGAAACATTATCCATGAGAAAGTTGATGCCTTCTCATTCATGTTCTTTATAAGATTTGTAAAGTTTGATTTCACATCAATGGGACAGCCAAGATAATGGTGACCTACATTTTCTTCAAATGTTTTTATGATCATGTACACAAAAGGTTTTGCAAGAGATATGTTTTGCTGCAGTTTTTATTTATTTAACTCCTTTTGACGTGCAATTTTCAGAAGCTACATTCTTTATAATTTAGTTAAGCCGTTACTCTGCATTGACACATTTTACTTTTAGTAATTTGAATTTAATATTTGATATTACTTTTTCAGTTTGTGCTATAAAAAATAGATGTATTAGAAATAGTACTCGAATTGGTTATAATATGGCATATCACCAGTGGTGTAGTGCTATAATGAATAACAAAGGGGTTTCTTGCAGAAAATGTTGCGAAAAACAATATATAGCAAGAAATTTCTCAATTTTGGCCAATTTTGCCAATTTGCCAATGGGGGTTCAGCCCCATGAGCCCCCTTAGCACTACACCACTGCATACCATGCACAGGCTGACAACAGCTCAAGGGACCAGCACTGTATTGCCTGGTGTAAGGCAATATTCTAGGTTCTAATTTTGGATGTTAGGTTGCAAGCCTGGACCCTAAAAAATGCAATAAGACCATGATTAAGAAAATGTGCAATTTAATTTTTAGACTTTTTGGGTAAGAACAGTCCACATTTATCATGGGTCCTAAAACAATGATCTCATTGCCACCTTGCAGCAACCCTGATCAAATACTGAGTGTATGCATTATATTCTTTCTCCTATTTTCTTTTTATAAATGAATTTGTTTATTCAATTTTAGCTGAATGCATTGGATATGGCACAGCCTCAAGCACAGTCCAGTGAGTGTGCTGCAGCCGTTGACATACCCTCTAAGATATCAGCTCCGATTGCCGAGAATTGGTGCTACACAAACGTCAAAGTTGTTAAGTTTTCCTACATATGGACAATAAACAACTTTAGTTTCTGCAAAGAAGAAATGGGTGAAACACTTAAAAGCTCAATTTTCTCTGCTGGTGTTAATGACAAAATGAGATGGTAAGACAATTTGATTATCTTTCCTAACCCCAAAATATGATGTTTCATTTCTAACTTAGTTAACACCAGCACAAACCATTTTTATTTATTTTGTTTTGTCATTGCATGGCAATTATGATTAATTTGTTGAAGAATATTTTGGATGCTTTATCTGTGTGGTGCAACCTAGCTGCCAAACATTTTTGCCTTACATTTTTAAACAGAAGATCTTATCTAAAATTCACTTTTTCATATTTTAGAGTTTTAACTGTGTTTAGCGTTTCATATCTTAGAGATTTTGGAAAAATTGTAATGATGTGGATTTGTAGCTATGTCACATTATAAAAAACTGAATCTCTTTTGTAAACATATTGATGAGAAAAAAGGACATTTCAGACACTCTTATAAAACTTTACCTGGGTTTTCTATCAAGGATAACCAACAAAATGAATTGAAATGTATAAATGTAAAGACAGATGAGTTTGTCTTTCTGTATTTATGATCCTTGTCTAGACTGCTATTGTAATTTGGTGAATTATTTGCTATCAAATAAATGTAGATTTTGCCTGTGTCTGCCATTTCGTTTTCATTTCATAAAAAACCTATTCACTTCCATTTATTTGCTAAGGTGCTTGCGGATGAATCCCAAAGGTCTAGATGAAGAAAGCAAAGACTACTTATCACTGTATTTATTGCTATTATCCTGTAATAAAAGTGAGGTCAGGGCAAAGTTCAAATTTTCCATCTTGAATGCGAAAAGGGAAGAGACAAAGGCCATGGGTCAGTATTTATCACTTAATATTTTATTTTAGGACTATTGTAATATTTTAGGACTTATTTACATTCTTAAGAAGATTATTCCTTTTCTTCTGAGAGAACTTTAGAATGGTGAATTCGCTCCGGTTTTTCAACTCTTTTTCAAACAATGTATTACCTTGAAATTTCTGTTTGTTTTCTAGAGAGCCAAAGAGCCTATAGATTTGTTCAAGGTAAAGATTGGGGATTCAAAAAGTTTATACGAAGAGATTTTTTATTAGAAGAATCAAATGGTTTACTGCCAGAAGATAGATTAACTATATTTTGTGAAGTAAGTAAATTCAATATTTCATTAGACCCTGTTTGTTCTTTCATTTATATCTCACACATGAATTCTAAGATTGGACAGATAGATAAAATATCAATAATCTTCACTTTTTTGTTTAAGATGGAAGTTATGTGTAATTATGATTGTCTATATATGAGCTCATACTGTTTAGCTCTTTATTGTATGCAACCAGAGTATGATAAGAAAGTCTTATTGACGACACGAATAACACTTGAGAAGCTGTTTCCTATCAAAAAATGTTGTCAGTTGATATAAGCAAGGAGAGTAAGGATGAATGGTCTCTTGTCAACCATATTAAATGTTTTTTGTTGCACACATTACCATTGTAGTTTGTGTTTTGTTAACTGCAGGTTATCTTGACCCAGTTTGTTTGCTTAATTTCAACATGTTTACGTGCAATGATGTGTCTGAAACACGCTTCTTTGCTGTCTATTTAGTTTAGAACTTTGATAAAGATATGTGCTGACAAGGCGGTGTGTCGCTCTGTTCAATGGTTTACCGAAACAAAGAATGAAATTTCGATTTCAGTGACTTTCATTTCGTAACGAAGGAGGTCTCTACTTGCTATTGGTCAGTTATGCTAATCTGTCACGCTTCCCTAATTTCGAAGAACCTTCGAAGTTCATCAAACCGCTATGCCCGCCTCACTATAATTTTGCAAAAATGTTATCGTTTCAGTATTATACTAAGGTCGTTGATATCTTATTTATTTCACCAAGGGCTTTGCCAATCTTTTTAAAACACCAAAGACCACCCTAACATATTTAAAGCTAAATCGTACAAGGGGCCACATGAGAAGCCTAAACTGTGTTAGAGGGCGATAGCCTACACCGACGATAACTTGATTTTGCGCAATTCAATTGCAATGTAAAAAACAATACTACATAAAATATTTTGACTGGTATTGGTTATCAGAAATGTAACGATGTAACGTAAATATTTTTATAAATGTATGAAAATGTGGTGTAGCTCAAATTGAAAAATACTTCTACAAAAGTTCATGTTCTGATTGATCACACACTCACAGGGGCCGGACAAAAACGTCTAAAGGGCCGGGGATGTGGCCCACGGATTGTGAAATTCCCAGGTCTTGGCTAGGTAGCTCCCAAAGTTCTTCTCCGGATGATGGCTCTAATAAAAGTTGTCCTGAATTAGAGAAAATGACATATTTTGTTTTGCTGTCCGCGGGAATAGACTAAAAATAGTGCCCACTTCGTTAGTACAACGTCATGCAACTTTTTTGTAACATTTTGCAATTTTTGTAACATTTGTTGTATGGTGTTCTATTTGTTTTGTGATAGATGTCATTGATAGCTGTATCAATGTCTCTTAACCTTGTCCCTGTGAAAAGAAAAATTGCAGATATTATCTGAATCAGATTTTTCTCTTTCAGGTAAGTGTTGTCGCAGATTCGGTCAACGTTTCCGGACAGTCTGGAATGGGGAATTTTAAAGTACCGGAGGACAATTTATGCACTGACCTAGGGAAACTATTAGAAGAAGGACTTTTTAGCGATATCACCTTGATTGTCGGCGACCAACGCTTCCCTGTACATAAAGCACTACTGGCATCACGGTCTCCAGTTTTTGCTGGAATGTTTAGGCATATAGAAATGGAAGAAAACAAACAGGGCATTGTGCAGATCAAAGATTTAGAGCCGGATGTTTTAAAAGAAATGCTGAAATACATTTATACCGGTAAAGCTTCGCAGTTAGAAACTATGGCCAGTGATTTACTCTCTGCAGCTGACAAGGTAAGATTCTAACTGTTCAAGTATCAAGTGCTAACATACTTCTAAATTATCTTATTAACCTAGTTTAAACTTTTCCTGGAGTTTCCCCCATTTTTCGTTGAAATCATATCAAAATTTCGTTTTTCTGTGTTGTGAATGTTAAAACTTCATTGTTTTCATTTTGCTTTGCCTAAAAAGTCGTGATTCAGTTAGAAAATGCCCGTATATCCCACAGCTAATACAGTTTTCGTTAGAGTTTTTGCAGATTCCGCTGTTCAAGTTTTGTTACAACGATTATTTTGTACGGTAGTTTCATGCACCAACTTCATATAAAGGATATTATGAACCTCTTTGCAAAATTCTGTACAAGTTTACGTCAAATTGCTAAGGCGTCACTTCCATAGTGTTCCTGGCCATAAAATCAAAACCACACTACATATTCGTTTGCGAGAAAACAACTTTTGCAAACAAAGATACAATCCCCCCTTTTTTATTTTAACGTTATTGATATGTTTTTTTTCCCCCAAGAAGCCTTAAGTTGAGAAGAGATATATTTTCTATTGGAATTAGTGACCGGAGCTGGAGTCTGACACGCCAAGAAATTTTGTGTTAAAAATTAGCAATATTAATGCATTTATTTTCATTATTACACGTTCTTGTTTCTAGTATGCGCTGGACAGACTGAAGATGATGTGCGAGGAAAACCTAGCTTACAATTTATCAGTTGACACTGTTTGCAATGTGCTTATTCTCGCCGATTTACACAACGCACAAAATCTCAAATCTATAGCAATCGATTTTACAAATAGGTATGCTTCATATCCATCTAATCCTTTTTATATCTGAATTTCTGAATTTCCTAGCAGATACTTTTAGAGTCTGTTTTGTTGTATTTTTAACGATTCGTGAATAAGCACAATCTGAAGAAATTTCGCTCGTAATTGGAGTGGCGTGTAAATAGATTTTGAATCACTTAATTTCTGTCCATATAGTATCTTCAGCCAGGAGTTAGTGCAATAATATTTGTTTTAAAACAACCATTTTGTGGTGCAAAATTTAAAAATGGCTTTGAAAAAAACAAACATTTTAGAACATACTTAAGCCATTCGTCTGGCACTCTTCAGAGTATAAGGCGTCAGAACATAGATCAAAACACTGCCTTTGAAAAAGCCGCTATTGTGTAGACGGAAAGTGTTATTAAGATCCACAACTTGGTATATATTTCCTACCATAGTGTTTTGATCTATGTTCTGACTTTTTATACTCTGAAAGAGTGTCAGACAAAAAGCTTTAATTTACTCAAATGTTTGCTTTTTTCAAAGCCAATTTTTCTGTAATAAGGCTTTTCTTGGTTTGCAAAAATGATAGAATTGAAGTAAATCTTTTGCAACATTGAGTATTGCTCGAGGCAGCTGATGATATGCAAAAAATACACTTGAAAATTGACTGTTGTCTCTCTTTCTATGTCATTTTTAGTCAAAGCTGTTTCTTTCTGCAGACTACACCTCTTTATTCCATCAATACAATTTTAATTCCTTTGTCTCGTTTTCAGCCACGCAACAGAGGTTATGGAAACAGAGGACTGGAAACGACTTGTAGTCAGTCATTCGAACATTGTAGCGGACGCTTTTCGTGCCCTAGCTAGTCTTAAGGCCTCGCCGCCTATTTGGGGACCTCCTAAAAAGAAGCAAAAGCCAGGTTAATTTATTTTGATTTTTAAGTACATTTATAGTAATTGGATTCCGAATTGTGCTTTGTTAAAGCATTCAATCTCCCGTCTGATGATTATAACTCTTAGTAAAGCGCTCTTCAGTATGCTGTTTGATGGGATAAACACACGTGGAATAAAGTTCCTTGGGCTTTTAAAGATGATTTTACAAATTAAGATTGCCTCGATAGTAATAACCAGCAAAATGACTTGATACCTTTCAAATGACACGCGTGTAAAAGTTTTCAGGCCCAAAGACGGTTTTCTTACGAAAAAAATTAATTTATCGTCTGTTTGTGTCGCCACCATTTCTATGTTTTTATGTTTGGATATGTATTATATAAATATACTCAAAATCACAAATAGGCTTGTTTCACATAAGCGCCAGTCTTACAAGCAATGTGAGACTCACACAAATCATTCTTGTAACTTGCATCGAATATTCCCAATACTTTTTATCATTTTCTCATCAACCATAATTTTGGCTAGTTAATTTTTCGATACATAAAGTTTGTTTTGACATTTTGAAATTTATAAATTTGTTTCCGATAAAGATCAATGTCCAAAGGTTTTCACCATTCGTTGAAAATTAATCGCTCCACACCCACTTGTGTTTTTATACAACTATCCCAACGGTGACTGAATTTGTTTGTGCTTGAAACAATACAGGTTTTTCAACGCCCTGCCGTACGTCAGATTTTTATATCAGATACTCATCATATATTAAAAAAGCAAGATGTTATATTCAACAATAGAATATTCATTAAAATTGATATTTGATAAAGCCTGACTGTGTAACCTTTATGCAAATCCGTTTGTTTTTACCTAGCTGACGGAATCGTTTTCTATGCTACATTCCTAAGATTTTAACTCGAAGTAATTCTTTAAACCAGTCCGAAAGCGTCGACAGTCCAAATTTTTTAGTTACGCCTAAAAGTTACATGGAAGGAGCGCTTGCACTGGTCAAGCCTTTTTTTCTAATCCCCATTGCACTTTACACTCCCCATCTTCCTCCATCCTTAACATGTACCACACTTAAACAGCTCTTGTAGGAACTATGGTATTTAAGTAAAAACACGCTGAATTTATTGTTTCTTCTTTCATGAGTTAAGAACAACTTTACCCTGTGTACATAAAATGTCGTGCCAGTTGTTAACGAGATGAAAATAGATTTTTATTTTAGCTATTTCAAAATCAATTACACGATAGTTGTTAAGTGTGTCGAATTTTTTTATCGGAATCTGGGTGTATTGACAGCCGGCTGTTGCAAGTGAATATATTTTAGTTCCAGGCTTATTGAACTACAGCTGCAGTTGTTTTGGCTCTATAAAATCAATGGTTGCTGCTAGTTTTGCACCCATGAAATCCACCTTGCTCATTGGCCGCCAGAAGGATATGATCCAAAGACTTGTTTGTTGTGAAATATTTGTGGGCTCATCTCCTCACGTCTGCTACAATGAAGAAACATTTTGATGGCACGGAATTACATTTGGGTAAATAAGTCTTTTTTCAAAGGAATGTCAATGAATGAATAAGAGTTTTTTGGCTCCCAATTCAATCATGACCAGGATAAGGACTGCCAGTTAAACGTGTTCACAGGGAAAGAAGACGGTATCGCCACATTGTGCCCTGAAAAGCCAAGGCACTTAAATTGTTATGCCTATCTAGGGAATTTAGCTAACATGTGTGGTTATAATACATTATAAAAAGTATATTCATTTAGGTGTCCAATCAGGTCTCTTGATAAATCAACGACTACTCAGGTATCCCATGTGAATAGAGAGCTGATCAGAACATGCAAAATGCACGTTGATATTTGTCCCAAGTGGAAAACCTGTGTTATTGCGATGCTACTAGCTTCCCAACTGCCTTTATCATGAACACATAATCACAGTCTTCTTTTATTCAAACCAACGCACCAGAAGACACAAACACGAAATTATTCATTCTTCTACAACAAGATGTGTCCGTCACAGGCATCTTGAAGCTAGAAGTCGAAACTAAAAGGCTTCCTTCTTCGTTTCAATGTATTAAAACAAAATGAGTCGCTTCATATTCTTTACCATCACTGAAAGCAGGTAAGTAAAAAAAAGAAACTAACTCGGTTTTTTGTTTTTAATGTGCTCGACTAACAAACCCAATTTTCATTTGATACCTTCAATCGTTATTATGTTATCAACTTCATATCAGGGGATATAGTGTTCAGTTCAATATAAATCAGTCAATTACTGTTTGGGGCATCCGAATCATTGAGAAAGTTTTGCTTTATTTCTTTTGATTAACAGTGATATAGAAGCGATCATGTTGTTTTTGTTAATATGTTGCAATCATCTTTAGGTAACGCTTGTCGATGCCCAGGCCTTCTCAGCAAGGACCGAGATACCCAAAAAACTTAAGTACCATAAGTACTTTTATTTTGTAAAATATGACTGTTGTTTCACCCCCCCCCCCCCTCCAAAACAAAAGTTGTATCTCTGTCTTTGCTTCTCCATCCGTGGCATTGGGGTGGTAAGTGGGTTCCGGGGGAAGTTGATTTTTAAAAATAAGAGATAAATTACATTATTATAATATTTTCTATAACTGTTATTATAGATTGTTATTCCAGGTTGTTGATGTAGGTACTCTAAACATTGAGTTTAAAGCTTTCTTGAAAAGATGGAATGTTGGAATGCTGGAATGTTGGATGTTGGATAACAAGTGCTATAATTATGTGTGGGACCTTGATATACAGGTTCATTTTGAAAGAGGGCGTTACCTTACAAGACCTAAATTTCTTCTATTCAAATTCCAACATTCCAACTCCCCACATTCCATGTTTCAAGATAGCCTCAAGTTTAATTTACTTCTCTACAAAAGATAATTTGCTGCTTGGGTCTGCCTTTCATAAGGGTGCTATTACTATTTTAAAATATCATATCAATAACTGGAAAAAATAAGATATCCACTCAAAAGTTTAAATTGTTTATTTATAACGATTTTCTACAAGTATACAAAAATCAATTTCCGAAAATAATATTTACAGATTGGCTTTATCATGTTTGTATTTTAAGAATACTATGTTTTTCCAAGTCTTCCATTTCTTTAAGAACAGTAGCCACATTGTAGCGAAGTTCATGGAACTTTGATACAGGAACCTACAAAAGGCAATAAATTTTGACTTAAGCTAAAAGCTTTGAAATTAAAGAAATTTGTGTGCTGCAACATTGTTTAGGGATCAGTTTTTAAAGTTTGGCACAAATAATTACAACTCAATCCAGTAAGCATGTCATTTTTAAGTCAAATTTTAACCAAAAGCTTTCCTTTTAAAAGACATCTTTGCTACAGATAATCTAGCTGACCCTCCCTACCACTGTCATGCACACAATTGTATCGAAAGTGCTACTGAGCATTTTATTTTCATTATATTACCTACTTCAATAATGAGTTATTTTGTATTAATTCTTTTACCAGATAAACATAGTTTCACCAGATAAACATTCAAGAGCAGTGAAAAGCCAGTATATGAACTCTAAGTGATACTGCTAACTAGAGGAATGCTAGGGCATCCTAAAGAACTGGGATGTTGTCACAAAACAGCTCATGGATAGTTCCCCTGTCACTGGTTTTGAATCTACATTCTCTAAGACGACCTAGGACATTAAGCTTAACTCTGACTTTCTTAGTTCTATATTTAACAAAATGACAACTTTAGACTTTGAATAAACACCCTGGAACTTTTCCCCACAGAATCACTGTAAGGCTAAAAAATTTACAAATCTCTGAAAACTATTTCTATTTCTTCCTGGTATCACAAGTCTCTTTTCCTATTAAACAAATAACCGACCCTAGCATAGCATGGAACTCTAGTGTCCTACAAATTTATATAAAGCTCACCTCAAATGTTTCAGATTTCCCATTGTCTAAATTCATTTCCATGAGTATGGTGGGCTCTAATACCCTGTTTAACACACTGAAAACGACAGATAGGCTTGTGAATAATGGACTTTATAAATTCTGATCACAAATAAATGCAGAGAGTGTTGCACAAGCCTACCTTTGTTATCCAGTCTTTGTAATATGAGGCGTGCGATCGCACGCGCACGCCTCCACACACGCGCAAATTGTCCAAGGCGTGCTAATCATCGCACGCGCAAAACAAAGAATTTGCCACAAAATTTTTTTTAAATTGCTCAACTCAAAGTCGCCAAAGTCGGTTCTGTCGTTGTCCAAGGTGTTGCTAAAGTATTCCCATAAGGGATTTAACAACAGCGTCAAAAAATCGCTCAACAGTTAATACCACAAGATCGCAAGAACAGTTGACCCAAGGGGGATTAATCAGCAATCAATACCTGGTGCTTGCTGTCAAAACCCGGTAATTTAAATTTTTGATCCAAGAGATGTTTTCACTGTTCGATTGATTATTTTGTTCTTCGGTAATCATGGCGAAAAAAAGCAAAGTGGAGCTGGCAACATACATTGGTTGGGGAAAGAACGAAATTTTCGGTTTCAAATCGGAAAAGGATGATGCTACTTCGATGATGCTGATGGAGTGTTTAGTACGATAAAGTTGTTTGATCAAAAGCAATGGAACGACAACAATGATTACGGGGTCCCAGAGATCACTGCTTTTGCGGCTATTTTCAAAACCCCCCTCAGCGAGACAAAGTTTGACGTTTCGAAAGCTCACAAGGAATTGAAGTCATTCAAAAAATACGTACAATATACACTCTTTTTTTTATATGAACAATTTTATAAAAACGTGAGCCTCAAAATTGGTCGAAAGTTAAGAACAAATTAAGAACAAGCTAAGGCTGAGCTACTGTAAAATGAAATTTTGAACAACGTTTTTTCTCAAAATCGAAGATTTTTAGCGATGAGTGGGTGCTTTTTCGTCGAGCTTTTCGGCAAATGAAGGTTGTCTCACTCACTTTGTTGGCAAATGAGGCCTGAACACCTCCCTAGAGCGAAAAAGCTAGCATTCGCACTGCTTACACCCCATTAGATTGAGAACAAATTAAGAATAATCCAGCCTCAGATTTTCGAAAAAATTAAGAACAGTCAGCCTGAACTGAAATTTACTGGTTCTTATAAAAAAAAGAGTGTAATGCTTGTGGGATTGAAGCAAGAAAGCTGTGGAAAAATACGCTTTCTTACAGGGTAGACGACTACCCCAACCTGTGCATTCTGGCAAAGATAATGGTTGCAATATCTGGCTCCAATTCATCGGTAGAGAGAGCATTCAGTATTCTCAGCATATTATTGTCAGATAATGTCACACAGGGTTATGGAGATGAGACTTCGCATCGCAATCAATGAAATTATATGGACTATTATATGGAATATTATATAGAGAAGGGCAACGGAGACTTTCGAAAAGCAGAAAGCGAAAGCAGGATAAGTGCAACAGTTTATCGAAGAAACCGAAGTTAGATAAGGAGGAGGAAGCTGAAGAAAGCTCTGATGAAGAAAAGTGACGGTGACTGTACTTATTTTTAAATTATTTTAAACTTGTTTTTGTGCCCAAAGAAAGTGTGTTCATTTTGACGTTTGTGTCATTTCTCTACCTATTCCTTCTCATTTGATTGTTAGCTCAATTCCAAAGGAATACCGATCTAACGGTAAGATATTTTTTATGAATATCCGCTAAGATATTCACGGGTAATAGAATTTGAGTAGGGTCTACGGGTAATAGAATTTTTTTTTCAATCCAGATTTCTTTAAGTGACTAATTAAATTTAACATCTTTGAAAAAGAACAAGAACAGTTTCTCCGTCAATTACCTTGGTTTCCGTTCAGTTTATAACACAAAAGGTCTCTATAAAAGCAGCACCCAGTTCTTGACAACAGGGATGAGAAATAACCGATAAAAAGCGGTTCGCATCGCATGCCATCGCACGCGCAAAGTAACCAAAGCGTGCGAAATGCCGCACGCGGCCTATTTTCATATTACAAAGACTGGTTATCCATAGGCATGTAGGCCAAGAAGATTGCCCCTAGATACTCTGCACTTAATACATGGCTTTATAGCATGAATGTCTACTAAAATATAATATATACTAAATATTTACTTGACAGAGATATATTTAACCTTTGATACTCTACCCTGCCAAACAGCCACCAAAAATGAAATTGCAAGGATTGGGTGTGTAGGTATATACTTTACAACTGAATGCTAGGTATCTTCATTTGCAAGCACTATGTCCTGACAGTCAACAGTTCAGAGTTTCTCAATCATAAACAATAGAGCAGCCATTCTTAAACTCCGGCCTGCACCTGGATCCAATTTCAAGTGCATTAAGTCGACCTAACAAATATTTACGTCGTAACCCAAAAATAGCACAACTGTCTTCTGATTCAACCTGGTAAAAGAAACACATGCTACAAACTTTTGTGTAAATAATTTTTTGGCTTTATATATTCTGTTACAGTTTGAAGCTTTTAGTCCCTCTCCCCTAGAGAGTTACCCCTGGCCTTGGGCATGTAAATCCATCGGTTGTTGCACATTGAGCTAATCCCTCTAACATCAAGCCAGCATTGTGTTCCTAAATGTTATCATCACCCTTCCTTTCTCTCTCCTCTCATCCACCATTTCAAAACTTATCTCATGAAAATAAGCACACTACATAGATTTTATGAATATAGAATATAGAATTTGTGAAACATTTTTGACACAAGACCTGTAAAAGTTGAAAATTCAGTGTCCCCTGGAGAAAATCCACATGTTTTTCTGGCCCGGCACTCAACGTCATAAAAAACAATTTTGAGACTTTTCGAATTTTGACCACATTATATGAAAGAACACCATAAAATACTCTCATAATTGTAGAATCAATTAAATTTGTCAAAAATCGGAAGAGCTATAGCCAATAGAAGTGTGCTAACGAATTAACTGCTATTTTGGCTTGGTGGAGCCAGAGCTTGTGCTCATCTGGTCATTTCTCAGCCAATTCGTAATTACCTTTAACTGATTTTGCAGATTTAGAGATATTTCATAATGCTTTTTCAGGTTATGGGAAAAAATTTAAAAATTCTGAAAATATATTTTTTTTAACATCATCACTTGACAACTCTATAGGCTGTGGCATGCTTATGATTGATAAAATGTTAAAAATTAGTCTTATGTTGCTAATTAGATACGTAACAATAAGTCTATTGTAAAGTCCAACCAATGGTAATTAAAAAATCCATTAAATGTGCTGGGACATAGTGCCTTTGATTGCACACACCTACACCAACATTGAGCTGAAGATGTATGCCATAGGTTGCATGCATCATACTAGTTTGGTACTAAATGCAGTTGTTTATGCAGATGATTGCATGTTGCTACTTCACAAGAAATTGCATCAAATTGGTAACCAAAGTATTAACAAGATTACCTTGTTGAAATTCCAACATCAACTCTCCATCTTAAAGAATCTAGTTTTGGCAATTGTATTCTATTTTCAATCAGCTTCTTGTCAATCTCATGCTGCCTGTGATATAAAAAAATATTTCAAGATGCCAGTTTAAAAAATGAAAATCAACATTTGTTGACTAATTCAGTAAAAATACAATATTTTTCATCTATTTAAGTGTAATTAAAAAATCACTCTACATAATTTTTAATAAATCTTTGCTGTTTGTTGGGGAATGTAACCTTGATGTTCTCTGCTTGATATGCAAATACAAATCGATGCCATGTTAATTGGTTATTATAATTTGTCATTACCTATAATTGCTCTACTATAGGGTCTTGAGATGTAAGCTTGGTAGCAAAATAATCAGCATGCTGTTTATTTTTAACATAAATTTTAACCTTAAGTTTAGTAACTTTGTTTGAAGAGAGCATGGAAAAGCCTATAAGTGACTGGTCAATAAAATAAAACATATTTTCCCATGCACACCAGGCAGAAAAGGTAAAACAGGAACTGTCAAAGTGTATTTGTAAAAAACAGAATGGCCAAATAAAATATTATTCAGCTTTAACTTAAAATTATATAAAAATTCAAGACTTTCCCAAAGCGTATTTTAAACCAGAATTTAAAAATAATTGGGCAAGCAAGGTCTTCTTTTTTTAAGGTGTTTTGGATCCCTTCCTCATCTAAAGAAAGGTTTCAAACTTGTGTAGAGAGAATAAGTATGCTTTATCTCTTGAGCTCTTCAACTAGGTGAGAGGTAAACTATAAGGATCTAATATGGAACCAATCAAATGCACCATCCAGGCCTCTCCAGGAAAAAAACAACTTAAAATGAGACAAAGGAGGAACATAACTTTTTGGAATATACTCTAGTGTCTCTAATAGAAGCGGGGAGGTAATAGAAGGGGGGTGTTCATTCCAGCCAATTTTCAATAGAACGGGGGTGCTAATAGAAGGGAGTGTTCATGTTGACCAGTTTCCTATAGAAGGGGGGTGCTAATAGAAGGGGGTGTTCATGTTGGCCAGTTTTCAATAGAAGGGGGTTGCTAATAGAAGGGGGCGTTCATGTTGGCAAGTTTTCAATGAAGGGGGCTGCTAATAGAAGGGGGTGTTCAAGTTGGCCATATTTCAATAAAATATCAGCAAATTTCAATAGCAAAGGGGAGCTAATAGGAGGAGTGGATGTTGGTAAATCTTTTAATTAAAAGGCAGTGGAATTAGTAGGATGGTGACACTGGTTACTTGATAATGGATAGATGGTTAGAGATAAAGACAGACAGACAAACATAACAAGGGGAACTATGACAATTATGCTGTCTATTAGAGACACTATAGTGTAGCAAAGTTTTGTTAGTTTTTGCTGGTCGAATGTGGTTTTTTGGGAATGCCCAGTTTATATGTTGTGCCTTGAGAAAAGAAATTGTCTTGTATTTGACATCATGGTGTAACGTTTCTCACTCTAATTATTCGCAGCTTTAATCACGCTATATGTTATTTCTTTCGTGCGAACACATTTTCTATTCCATTGCAAGTTTTAGCAGATAATAGAATAGTTTGTAAACATGTGATAAACACATCTATTTCTTTCTCTTTATTTACTAACACCCTGATATTTAGTGGTAAGTAGTACAATCAATAAAAGCTAAGCTATGCGGATTAAATGAGAACGTTGGTTTGAAAAACTGCGCAGGGGAAAAAAGCCCTCGCAAACTTATTTTGTCTGGGTTTTGCACGGGCGATGGCTATAGCCTGTGTCTCCGGGAAAGGCCCGATCATCCTTCCTCTAACCTTACTTTTAAACAACATCTAGATATAAATTTTCTGCTTACTTTTTTGTCATTATCCAGCATTTATACTCTGAGGAGCGTTGGACAAAAAGAACTTTTAGTATGCTATGGTTCCAATTTTCCATGCAATGTTCAAATATATTGATTTGTTTTCTTTCTAGTCAGGATTTCTATTTGACCATATATGTTGACACAAATGACTAAATAAAACAGTTACAGGCCTGGCCATAAGACTTTTAAAAGGGGAGCAGTAAACAGCTCTCCTAGTAGTATTCAGGTGAGCTATAAGAATAGAAACAAAGGAAAAATTGATTTCAAGGAGAGCAAATTTGCTTTTTAGAACAATTTAGGAGAGCAATCTGTAGCTCCCCTCCAGCGTTTGAGGAGAGCCTGGAGAGGAGCAAGAGCTATGGCTCTCCTCAAATGGCCAGGCCTGAGTTACATACTACTGAAACTTACTTTGCACTGAAAACAACATTCGTAAGATCTTCTATCAACTCTGGGGGTACCCTAGTAGCAAAAAATCACTCATTATATAGATATGTACAAAAGAACAATAAATGCTAATGTAACGTTAACTGTTCAGTAAAATAGACATGCTGCTCTTCAGAGATTAATCATTCAAAGAAATATAATTATTGATGATTAAATTTTTGGGTGAATGAAATAAACATTTTAAGACCAAATGATTACTCAGAGAATAAAAGTCTCAACTAAAAATATTTTTGCAAAATGTAAGATATCAGATTCTCATCAAAGTATCCCTCCCAAATAAAGCTACTCTGAAGTCTAAATAAAGATCTCTCCCCAATTAATAATTTTCGAAAATAATCCAGTAATTCTAAAGGACTGCTAGCCTTTTACATCATTTGCTATTATTATGGAAGATTTCTGTTCAGCCCAGATTTATGTACAGATTTTCTGTCTATTGGGATAGGAAACTTTTCACCCATCCTCTTATTCTAGACCTTCTCTATCCCATAGTGGAGAGCAACAATCAGTTAAGAATCATATATATTTTGAAAATTATAAATACAGAAATACATGCAAAGGTACTCACTTGAGATCAGATAACTCTTTTACAAAAACATCTTTCTTTAAGGAACCAGGTGGGAATCTAAAAGCTAATGTCAGAATTTGCAATATTCCTGCATATGCGGAAAGGAGAACTTCTTCATCAACATCTGTTGGCTTTATTGACTGCAGTGTATTTCCAGGAATTTCTTCTCCTTCTATATCTTTCAGGGCCACTAAAACAATGCATAATATTCTGCTCTGATAGAGCTCTTCTTGCTAAAAAAATTAACTATAACTTTCATATTACACAGAATAAAAAATTAAAGGCAAACATGGATTGGTTAAAAACAATACAATAGAAAGTGTTTGGGCTAAGGGCTCACAAAAGTGGAAAGACAGTTAGTTCTCAATTATAAACTTTATGGTTATCTCATACTCAATAAAAAATACAAAAAATATGCAGCCAGGAGAAAGGCCCCCGGATACAGATAATTTAGTAATAGGAGAATTTTTAAATGAATATAGCAAGAAAGTGCACTAATAACAGAATTGCAACTTTGTTTAGAAATAATTTAATATAATCTAGAATGTCAATTATTTGGAAAAACTTAGCTAGATTGATAGAAGTGTTAAACAAGACAAAGGCGCCCAACATCTTTGTTTATTGTAATTCTCCATTCCAGGATGATGTCATCAATTTTGCATCTTGCAGTCTATTTAACTTTCTCAAAAATGGACTCCAGAATTGAAATCTTCATCTCTAAATTAGTTTATATTAAGAAATTCATGTTGTTTGGACCGTTTGTTCGCGAGTTACTTTGTTTTGAATATTTAGATATTTCTTTAGATTTGACTGGAATTTGCTGCTGCAGTGAAAAATTTTTACTACAGCAACAAAATTCTTTAAAATTTATAGGAAAAGCTAAATCTTGAGAACGGGTTAATTCGCAGTCTGACGACCCAAACAACTTGAAATTTTTGTCACAGACTAATCTTAACATGAAGATTCCAATTCTATGATCTATTATTGCCAAAGGTGAAGATAAAAATTGCCCAGATTAGAGAATAACTTATTTTATTTATATTGGGTTTGTATTACTGCCTTGACTTAGACAGTTATTACAATCGAATAGAGACTTTGTTTCTGAATTTAGGAAATTAAAAAATGAAAATAAACCGAGCTGAGTCGTTTGGATGATAACCATTCATTTGAACGGTAACGATAGTAAAGCAATATTGATTCAAAGTTGTTTGCATTTAATAAGTAGCAGGGAGAAAGGGAAGTTGTGAAATAGAATCAGTTTTCAAGTGGCTAAAAACATGATGAGTCTTTTGAACAATAACTGACGTATATCTCTAGCAGCCATTGTTTGCACTTTATGATCAAGCCTTTATCACCTTAACTCATCTGATGGCCTAACCGCCTAGAGAAAGGTATTGATCTAGAATAGACGTACCTTGTATCAACTTTCTCATAGTTGATTTTTCTAATTTTGAGAAGTAACGGACAGTTTTTCGCACAGTTTCTGGAACTTTTGGGCCAAAAAATGAAGCACTTTCTTCAAAAGTTTGGAGCAAGGATGTCCCTCGTTCACGCGCCATCTTGATTCTAGTTCCGCGATGAAACAACCTCTTTTTGAATAATTTTTGCATCAAGAAAACCAAAATTGAAAGTACCGTATCCTAAAATAAGCTCCCGGGGGCTTATTTGCAAGAATTGATTTTTTGGGTGGGGGCTTATTTGAGGTGTTTTTAGTTTTTAATTCGAAAATTTGCTGACGTGGCGAGAGCCATGCGAGATTTGCCCTGACGAACTTGGCAAATTTACAGACCCGTAGACACTTGGGGCAGGGGGCAATGCCTCCTCCTAATAATTTGCGAAAACTGTGTTTAAAGATCTTATAAGCGCAGCTTGATCTGACAGTATTTCGTAAGGCAGGTATAGAACTATATCTCTTTCCGTGCCCCCCAATCCAGTTTAGCAGTCTACGGGCTTGCAAAAATGAATAAGTTTTAAATGTCTCCCATTGTAAACTAAACAAGTAAAAGCAACGAGATACAACTGGAAGACTTAGAAATGTAGAAATGCATCACAAGCTTTATGCTCATAGAAATGTAGACATGAATTGACATCTAAACATAGAAAGGAAGACTCGTTACCCTTGAAAGTTTCTTACTGAGAACATTTATTTACTGTCTTCAATAGACAAGACAGGGTTTTTTATAATTGCATTTAGAAATTTGTTCAAAGTTATATGTGTCGGAAATGCTGGGCCTGTCGCTAAAGATCTTGGCTTTTTGGTACTTGGAAACTATTAGGGGATGATGAATTGTTGTAAAAAAAAGCTTACATCTATTGCCCAGCATCGTCCTTTCGACAAACTTGATGTGGCAAATATTCTAGATGCATTTCTGGCCATCCCTGTAAGGTCATATTTCGAAACTTTTTCTTGAATTTTTCTAGGAGCTGAAATCAGAACCCTGGTACCATGGGAAGGGCCGGAATACAAAAAAATAACAACACGTTTTAATTCTATGGCCGGGGGAAACTTCATTTAAAATGAGAGGGTTAGATGCATATATTGTTCAGGGGTTATAGGAATATTAACAACATCGATAAAGAAGAACTTTCTTTTTTATATTCATGACCCATTTGTTGGATTTTGAATTCACACTTTTTTCTCTTGTTAACAAAACAGAACAGATTCTATCAGCTAATGAACCGTGCTACTAAAAATATCATGCAGAAATTTTATTCAGTGAACTTAAAATATTCATGTTTGCAGATATAGAAAAAATTTTGAATTTTGAAAATTTTTGAATTAAAAACAATATTCAAAAAACCCAAGCCTGAAATTATCAAAAAAAGAACAACGAGCGTTTGAAAAAATTGTATTGCTCTTATGAAAAGAGTGTAGTGCATCAAATATTAAAAGCAGGCAAGTCAGAGTCAAATAACCTCATTTCTAGATGCAACATTAGAAACTTACTGTCTATACAAAACTGCAACTTAATGTACTCAAGTAAGACATCTTTCGAGAATTTTCTGTCTATACGTGTCAAATTTTGTGTGCGTTTCTATGCAAATAATGCTTGCAATGCGTTTGAATCTGTCAGTTGTCATTCTTTTTATCTTCTGGTTTTGTCGTCAATGGCTAACCTGTGGGAAACCAACAATTCCTCACAGCTTCAACAAAGCTCTTGGATTCCTGTGAAAGCATTGAGGAGATGAAAGTGCCTTAATTTAGATCAGAAATGGAATCAGGGATGCTTATTGCCCATTTGGATCCTTTTGTCAAATTTTTCCCGTCGTATTTGACGTGAGAAAAGAGACTTTAGAAGAGGGTGCGACATTTTTAAGTCATTCTATTTCTTCTTTCAAAAGACTCTGAGATTGAAGACAAGGTTTTTTAATTATCTTGTTCGCATACTGCATTTACTTTTGCGTTGGCGAGTTATAGAGGTAGAAATCAGAGTGGGGCGAGGCTCTAACTCACCACATCGACAGAATTTGGAAATAAATAGAAAAGAAAGAATGTACCGAAAAAAGGAAGGATTGTGAAAATACATTAACAACAAAAAAATTAGTCAGATAAATTTTCGGCAGATAAACTTCGTCGAAAATATTTTCGGACAGCTTTTCAGAATTCCGTCGTGACAAAATTTTGTCGTGGGTTTTTAAATCAAAGGTAGCAACTTTTTGCCAAAATCTTCAGGCAAAGCAATTACAGGTTGCTTTGGCTCACCCCAGGCAGCTTTTTCACACAGAACAGCATGTCAGAAAAACCAAATTAAAGCGGTCAAAAGAGATGCTTTTAGCATTCAAAGAGCTATTTTATAGAATTCTCAAAATTTCGTCGTGACCAAATTTCGTCTCGTTTTGAATTTCGTCGAAGAAAATTTCGTCAAAATATTTGTCCGAAATTTTGTCACGAGGAAACTTTTTGTAGTCAGGGGCGGATCCAGAGCAAACTTGAACAGGGGCAGTTGGTGGTGGGGGCGCTGAAAAATTTTAAAAATTGATGACAAGACGCTGTATACAACATTTTAGATCCATTTCAGAATAAACAACATAACTTTGAGGTAATCCTTGAAGCAAATTAACCTATCGGTCTCAGAAACTTTTTCAGCTGATTCTTCATTCTTCAAAAGGGGCGCACAATTTCCAAACAAGGGGCGCTAGACTTGCTTATACTCGTCAAGGGAGGGGCAACTGCCCCTAGTTGCCCCCTCAAATCCGGCACTGTTTGTAGTTAATATATCCAGGACGAAGCAAATAAATTCATTTTAGGCGTCTGTATTGAATTTGGCTATATGCCATAAATTTAGAATCTAGGTATTGTGTGAACTTGACATGTGTGAACATCTGATCCAGTCTTTCCCCTATTTCTTCTTTAATTAGTTGTTCCCTTGATAAAAAGGACTGAGGATACAGTTTAAAAATACTTGAGCGAAGCGACATTTTATCTCCCTGCCATCGAAAAATTCCTGTGGAATGGGACAGGAGGGGCTTCAGCCTCCTTAAACAAGAAATTTACAATAAAATTATGGAATATCTCGCTACAACAAATTTCCCCATTAAATTCGTCTCAAGAATATTGAACTCTTACCTTCTTGGTTTCAAGGCAAAATATGCATTTGATATAAATCTTTAAATCATACGAAACGTTGATAATAGAATATAGGAAACTTTCAATCAAAACATCAAGGAATTGAAAAATGTCTTTGGTTCAGACCCTTTTTTGCTGTAGCCCCCTCTTGTCAACTGTGCACGTGCTTAGCGAAGTACATAACGAGTACATCCATTGTGGGCGTTTCACGCCTTGTGGACAGAAGAATGTTGACAATTCAAATTAAAAGTATGATTGGCTTATCCATGACAAAGATAACAATAGCAGTTGTTAACCATCACAATTTCTTGGGTATGTCAGCGGAGCACGCCCAAATTCTCCACTTCCGTGAGCACGTAAACAGTCAAGTCAGGCAAGGCTTCAGGGGATCGATTTTGAGAAAAACGAAATGGATGACATTGATGGTAAGTCCGTAATTTTGTAAACAACCTCTAACCATGACATGTCCTTTAAAAATATTATGTCATTAATTCCCAGGTAAAGTTGTGTTTCTTGCCATGATCATGGGGAGTTATATCCGGCCTTCCCGTGAGCAAGCAAATGGTTAGAGAGTCGAACAAAATTAGTGACCCACGAAAAAAATCCTTGCATGTTATCTTTTAATGTCTTTGTTGATTAATTGTACAGAATCGTTAATAAATGTAATGATCATGTTAATTATTTTAATCTAAACAGAGTTGGCTAAATCCTCTTTGTGTTAGGCCCTTTCTGAACATGGCATGATCTCTTCATTGTCCATTGTTAAAATTCTGTACACACTTCAGGATTTGTTTGAATTTCTCATAAACCATCTTATGAATATTTTTCAACAAAGGACGATATTATTGTTCTCGTGTTATACACCTGCTTTAGAGAGTTTGTTTTTGCTGCAAGGAAACGGATTATTCCTTGTCCGACTTTATGATTTCTGTCAAAGCAATCTCCCGTCGTGAGACCCAGACACCTATTTCCTTCCAGATTTGTTTTCGGTTTACAAAACAGGGTTTAAAAACCAACTTTTCTACAGGCTTATTCCTTCTTGACCAACGAGAGTTTCGGTATTTATAGGGGGGAGGAGGAGGCAGTGGCCCGGAAGAGGGAGGAGGAGGCAGTGGCCCGGAAGACTATCCATTCCAGGTTTCGGGTTGACGTCATCGACCTCAGAATTAAAATATTGAAAGTTTCTTGTTGTTTGGTCAGCCAAGTCGCGAGTTAATACGTTTTCACGCAAACTGATTTCCGAAAGATTCCGATTCTATGAGCAATTTTTGGCAAATATGTAGATAAAAGAATCGACAACGTCAACTCGAATGAAAGAATTTTCGCGATTTTATGGACAGCCCCCTTCAATGACCACCTTCCCCGAAGGAAATGATATCATACCAGCATGCTTCACCCCTTTATTTGTTCTGAGGACCATATTGTTCTTGTTTCCTTTGGAAAATGGTGAACAGTAACTCTTTTGTCCTTTTTGGTTTACCTTGCCTACCCCCAACCCCATGCATATATGGGGGCTAGGTGCAACGAGATCTGACCATAGATCAGTGGATCTGACTCGACTCGAACCGACTCGGCAAATCTAGCTCCAAGATCAGATTTTTTTGGCATAGAAATAACGGTATAAAATCCGCCATCGTGATCCTCTCTCTAAAATTGGGTCGGTTGGCTGGCTTCAGAACTTTCTTTTTCATCCTTTCTTTTTCACGTAACACGAGAGTCGTTTTCAGCCATCACAAGGAATATTGCTTAATGTCGGATAAAAGCCATTTAGCAGGCCAGTCTCAAAATGAAAAGCATTTAGCGAATCAACAAGGGTCTGCACGAAACATCGACAAAGAACGAGTTGTGGTTAGTTTGGCATTCAAAACCTGTCTGCAGTTGCATCCTGTAAAAGAAACCCAGAGCCTAACTACGATCAAACGAACGTCAAAACCTAATGAATCGTAGAGCAATCTTATTCTGTTAGCAGTGGTCTCCACATAGTTTTCTTAGGTCTTTGTTTGTACCGAAAAAGTAACACTACGGGTGGTATATCATTTTATGGTTTTCTTCCTCAATCGTAAATTCCTGTTAGCAATCCAACCCTGATTATCTCCTTTGAATTTCACACAAGAGCTTCTTATGATTTTTTAGCTTATTTGTAACGATCTGCTCATTCTAGATTCATTCCCACAGTTATGGATGACATAATCTTTAAGCAAACATTAAGATCATAATGTATGTCAGTAGCATAGCCACAGGAGGAGGTTTGGTTGTGGAAAATTGCCCCTTTCCTTGCTGCCCGACTTCTCCAGTATCGTTTCTCATTGTGTTCCTAATTTTCTGAATAGCTCTCGCGAAATTTCTCTGGGTAAAAAGATTTTCCTGGGCTTCGGCATCCCGCCCTCAAACTCCTTTTCCTAAACCCTCCCTCGCATTTACAATTGGCCGCGCAGCAGCGGACCGATACCCTGGGGACCCAGGATACGGCACCGAAGACGTATTTCCTTACCTTTGTGTCTTTGATGTATATGTTTTCAATATTTTCAGATCAACGCGATGCATTCAACTTGTTTGATAAACGAGGTGATGGCAAGATCGACAGCAGCCAGTTGGGTGATATCTTACGGGCATTAGGCCTAAATCCAACCCAAGCGGACGTCGCAAAGATACGGAAAGATATTGATCCTACAGGTAACAAAAGTTCTATTTGCAAAAAAACTAGGGACTGGTGCGTCACAGATGTCTCTGGCTAGGGTCATCTGGCTTTTAAGTTCCCCGCAGTATTATGGAAAACACTTCTTATTATTTTCCTATTTATATTATATATTGAACAAAGAAATTATGACGTCAGTGAAAACTCTGCGACTCTGCGGATGTGCAGAGTTTGAAGACTCTGCTGATGTGCAGTTGTTCCCACCTTCACATTCGAAGGATGCATTGGTAATATTCTTAAATAAGATTGCAAATCCATCAATCGTTTGCAATTCTGTTTTAGGAGAAAAGAGAATAAGCTTTGAAGAATTCCTACCAATCTACCACACGCAAGAATCGAAACGCCGTGTAGGGGAATTCGAAAGTTTCGTTGAAGGGTTCAAAGTGTTCGATCGGGATGGCAGTGGGATGATCAGTTCTGCTGAAATTCGACACATGCTTTCGAGTTTAGGTGAGAAGTGTCTATGTTTACAACAATACTTGCCCATTAATGCAAGTCTATCGAAAGGTGTTTTAGAATTCCTACTACAGCATTTATGCTTCTATTTCACTCAACAGGACCCCTCGCCACTGATCCTAAACTGGAAGGGCCAGCAGTGTAAAGAGAATGCCTCTTACCTTCCCTAATTGTGACAAAAGTTTTGCTGACGCTGTTTTACTTCTGGACTTTGGTTCAATCTATTTTTTATTATCTACAAATGCATCTATCTTAAATAATTTGAGCTAATTTTAATCTCTTATTTCACAAAAAATTTTGGAGGCCATGTCCTTGTGGTGTGGACCCTGTTAAACTTGACGAAAGTCTCTTTGCCAGGAAGTTGATTGGCCTGAATTTGGAACTCAAGGGGTAATTTCGGACGGAATATTCCTAGAATTTTGAGACACATAATTGTACATTCAAATTTTTTGGCAGAAAAAAGTTTCTGCCATCTTTGATTCTGTAGGTATTGGTAACATAAGTAGTTGTGTTGATACACAATACCTGTCTGTCTTCGTGTTGTATCTGCCTTCGTTGCAAAATTCATTGATAATCGTTGCTTTTAATGCCACAGGTGAAAGGCTCACCGATGATGAGATAGACATTCTGCTTCAAGGAATGGAGGACAATTTTGGAAAAGTAAATTATGAAGGTATTCAGTGAAGCTTTATAAGTCCACAGATCTAACCTGCACATTTCATGCCCTTTTGGGGTGGTGGGGGCAAAGGCGGCAGATTCATATAAGTAACTTTCATGTAAGCACAAGAGTGCCTTTTATGCTTATCTTCGATATTTGCATTGCTTACCTATGTTCTGGATAAGCGCTGAATAACTGCAACTACCTTTTTTTCATGCCATGGCCATTACAAACCTGCCCCCAATGCAAAAATGACCTATACTTGGAGTATTCAGGTTTATCTTCAGCACCCGAAAAGTATTTGATGACAAAACATTGGGTCAAGCACCCCAGAATTTTTTAATCCCAATATGAATGTTTTATCTCCGAAATATATTGCTGAAACTTTATACCAAAAAATTTTCCCCAAAACCGTTAAATTTATTCTTTATATTGCCATCTTTGTACGTATCTTCAATGCCACTGCTATTGTGGCTTAGAAAGTGAAGACTAGTGTTGGAAATACAGAAGTTCAAATTAAAAGCCTTTAGATAAACAAATGGATTCAGATCTTTTGATTCTTGTACTTGCATCAGAATATTTTTCACTATTAGGTATTAAGAAACATTTTTTGTTTTCAGAATTCATCCGTAAAGTTATTGGTGGATAACGGATCGTTTTTGTTTACCAATGAAGGAACTGTTTATATTTATATTTACCAATGTTGACCTACATTTTAATGACATTAAATAAAATACGCATTTGTAATCAAGCAGTGAAGTTGATGCATATTTTTGTATTTTAACGAATTTCAGTAATAAAACCAACATACTTAAAACATACAATTTTTTTTCTCTGACATACCATGTCTGCAAGAAAGAAAAACGCAATACTTTGGAGAAGTAAGACTAAAGTAGTGAATGCCACTCGCTCTTCACATCAAGAAGGGATCCAATCTGATGCTACCTTCTTTTTACGTAGAGAGAACATACAGCCTTCTTTAATGATAATCTTTCGATAATCAAAGAAATTGATAAAAGCATCATTCGTCTTGAAAAACTGCATGCCATTTCTGTTTTTTCTTGTTAACTTTACTTCAATTTATAAAGTTGGGTGAAATAAGGAAATCTAACAGCAAAAATAGCAAAAACGCTTCCTATAACTTTTTAATGATCACTTAATTCCAGAACATATTGCAAAGTATCTAAATACGAAAGATGACAGAATGAAGATAAGATAGTTGAATTGTCTCTATAGCTTATCTCCTTGTCATCTTGGCGAACTTTGATTGGTTATTCTAGCCATTCATTATCTTTCTGACAAAATCTGTGAAAGAAAATAGACAGTAAGTTACTTTTTCAGTATTGCTTGATGAAGATACAGTAACGTCTGTCTGAAAAGTTAAGCAACTCGACTTGGCATAGTTTGATCTCAATGATAATGTTGCGTGGCCATTATGTTGACATTGTACATCAAATAATGTTATATATTATTTTGTGGTTATGCAAATGTCTGAGCATCTGCTCGAATTGAAGCTTTGTCGGGAAAAACAGTCAACTGTCAGGTTACACTACACTCTTCTATTAATAAGAAAGTCGTTACCGGCGCTGCCGAGTAGCTAAGAAACTTTCAGTACTGACTGATGAATCTAAGGAAGACTAAATTTTTAAATCTGTAGTAATTCATGCCCTGTGCTATTCATTAAGATGAATATTTGAAGATGGCAGCAAATAGCGGAAGGATAGCATACTGAAGTTATTCCCGACACTCGTCACAGTACAAAACGTCGGATAATAACCATAGGCAAGCAGAAAATGTACGTTCAGGTGTGGATCGGAAGCAGCGTGAAAGGAAGAAAGACGTGTTTTTCGATCCACACCCCATTTTTGTCTCTTCAGGAGCCATTACTTAAATTCTACACTTATGTTAAATCTTAACTGGAAAGCAATTTGAAAATCTGGTACCTTCATATAAAACCTTTCCGTTGGCATCTTCGAATCCCTGAAGCAACACATCAACCTCATCCAATGTTAATTTTTCACCTGAAAGCCAATTAAGTATTATCAAACGAAATATCTTTCTACTAATCAAACTTTGGTGCGAGTTTCAAAATTCATAGCAAGGGTGGATGTTGGTAACATTATGAAGTTGTTGCCCCCCTTACTTTCGAGTAAAAATGTTACGATCTTCATGGACGTAGCGGATGCTAGACACTCAGAAACGGGGGGTCCTTAGTTTGGATCTAACTCGAAGGATACTGCTCTTCTGAGATAAACTGTGCGCTGTGTTTTGCCTGATTAGGAGGGCTGCAACCCTCACAGCCCCTTTTTCTCCTACGTCAATGACGCTCTTTGTCTTGATTTTCACCTCAAATGCTCTATTTCCCCGGCAATATCCAAAAAGACATTATTTTTATGCTCGAAAAATTGAACGTTTTCAAAGGAAGCCATTTTTAAAAATGTTTAAATGAAGCATCTCAACATGACGTCTAAAGTGTAACAGCTGCAACAACTACAAATATCTTTAAAAATGTTTTGAAACCTGATTTTCTGCAAAGTGCAGAGTATTGCGGCCTGGGAGAAATGTACAAAAAGTTCATCTTTTAAGTCTTTGTAATCCAGTCAATCAAAAAGAGGCAATCAGACCTCTATGGAATCAAAGCGATCTCAGTGAAAAGTTCCGTGGCACATCAGCATGGAAGGAATTGCACGTGCACACGCGGCGATTCAGTAAAAACAATAAATATGCACTTAAAAACAATAAGAAAACCTCCTTGCGCACTCGAGATCTCAGTGAAAAGGTCAACGGAATGGTAAAAAATTTAAAACGCCTGTCTTTGGGTGTCTTGCGCTGAAGAAGCTAATCTGCAGTAATGCGCTAACGAAGAAGGACATCTTTTGCTCTCAAATGAAGCTTACATCTAGTGATGGATATTCTTAATGAATAGGCATATGCTAATAAGCATGGATAAGAATGAAGTTCTTAATTCGGATTGCTTTCGACGATTTGAGACGATGTCGTAGGTAAGTTTCTTCATAGAGCATTGTTGTAAGCTTCATAGCGGCAGCACGCCGTTTTGCTATGATGAAAAAGTTACATGCCAAGTATCTGCCGAACTTGAAACTTGTCAAATTTAGCATTTTGATTTTATATTCTCATTTACGGTTGTTCCCGAATGAAATTAGGGCTAGGCTTTTGTGAACATGCTATTTGCTTGATATATCGGTATGCAGCAACTCTGTTTACACATTGATAGGCCTGTAGAAATGAAGGGGGTGCTCGTGCCCCCCAATTACTTGGTGTAATAGACTTTGTAGCACATGTCCATTGTTGTAGTCACGTTCATGTGCCTATATCCAGTGTCTTCGCCAAGGGGTGGTGTGGTATGAAGGAGGGGGGGGGGGGGGGGGGGGGTAACCCCTCCCACTCTGTCCAAAAATGGTCCACATAATTCTTCAAAATATAGATAAAAATGCATTCGTTGGTCATATCTTTAAGAATTTGCGTAAGGAAGGTACAACTAGTATAAATCAGAAAATAAGGTGAAAAGGACGTGAACTCATGGACTACATCATAATGCAATGACCCCTAGTCACAAACCTATAGTTGAGAACTGAATATAGACGATTCATTTCTCTAAATAAATAATACACACATTAACAGTCCATTTTGATACTCTTCGAGATTTAAAATTCATGTAAAATGAATTTTAGCTTCCTGCAAAACCTACCTAACATTGTCAATAGATGTCGAATTTCTCCTCCGCTTATAAGTCCGTTGCTGTCAAGGTCAAAAATGCGAAAAGCCTCAATAAATGCTTCTATCGATGAGCTTTGTTGCTTGTCCGTTTGCTCGTGATAAATTGGAAGAAATTCTTCAAATGACAGGCGCTTTTCATTTTCACCTACAAAATAAAAAATTGTGCTTTGAAAAACAGAATGAAGACGTGTAGAAATAATTTAAAGTATAAAACATTTTTATAATTTGTTGTAGACTCGACAGACAAGCCTAATCTCGGCGAAAGCCAGCGACCAGCAAATAGAGAGTTTCTGCACGTGATTTTTTCGCAACTACAACTAGCCGCGTTTCGCTCAGTAGTTAAACTTGGTTGGACTGTCTGCAAAAATTTACGTCTTTTTGTGCACATTGCAAGGTGGTGAGATTTGAATTTCAACAGTTGTTCGCTCTGGCATTTCAAGGTCAATTTGTAGACATAAAATTCAAATCCAAATTCAACAATAGTTACATACAAGTATAGGATTACATCAAGATATAACAAAAATCTATAATTTACTTTATAAAATATATCATATTTTATACAGCATGGAGCAAACATCAAAATATGGAATAGACTGATCTCCTATTTTAAACGATATGCGAAAATATAGAAAGAATAGCTGATGATCGCATCTCTAAAACAAGTTAATGAAACTCGCCTTTTTCCTTACATTCACAAAATACCTTGCGAGCCCAAAATCGATGCTTTCTGGGTTTTTGAACCTTTATTTATTCCTTTCTCTGCTCTGCTTTAATGCAAAATGAAAGGCCATAAGCTGTCTTTCCGCCATGTTTGTTGGTGATTATTTTTCTTGCGCTTTACTAGCAATCAGGTGAAAAGGAATGGAGATTCAAATTCTTGCTGGTCGCTGGTGGACGCGCGAAGCAACCGCTGAGATTCGCTTTTAGGGAGATAACGTAGTTTCATCTATGAATTGTTCCGTTAAAAGATGGACTGATATGCAGATAAATAGAAATGCATGTGCCTTGAAATGCAGAATAGTGACACTCTAGGATCAGCATAACGGAATATGAATACACAACAAGTAATCATAGACATGGTCGATATCCAGTAAAAATATATAGGAATTACTTACCTTTAGGATCAATTTCATTCAAAAGCTTCGTGATCTCAGATTGACGAGGATTCAACCCGAGCGCCCTCAAAACTTCGCCAATTTGGTCACACCCTATCATTCCATCTCCTTTTTTATCAAATAGTGAAAAGGCATCCTGATATTCTGTGAATTGAAGTTGAAAATGAAACAACTAGATTGTATGAAAAAGTTTATTTCTGATTAGAAAGTGTTTGCTGTAGAGGAAACTGATTCTAAACAAACACCTTGGACAAATCAGCCTGGTTTCCATATAACCTATATGCGTCGGCAATACGTCGTCGTTGCATCGCCGATGATTCTCTTCAGCCTGCTTTCCATATAACTCTTACGTAACGCATCGACCACACTTTTAACACAATATTATCGATGTTGCTAACGTATTCCTTGCAAAGATTACAAGTACAATTAAACGATGTGAATTCTGAGATTTTTTTCTTGAATATTTGTAAAGTAGGGGATTCAAGCATCATCAAGCATTTTTCAAACTGTCGATTTTTTTGGTTCCTATGCAGTTTTTTCCACTCTGCCATTCTTTATGAAAATTATTTGCCATCGATTTTTCTCATTTAGTGCAGAAACGAAAATCTCTGCCTCTTGTTGGCGCTTCTCTCTCTATATATATAACGTGAAATACCTATGATTGCTATTTCGAGTTGTACATTTGGTTGCTATTTCAAAGAGGTTTGTTGATCCCTTCTTATAAGGCAAAAATCAACAAGCTGTGAAAATACAAACATAATGTGTAAATTAAACTAGTATCATGGCCTAAGCATTTTTCATTTCAACGATTTTTTTCACCCATATAAGCCTTTCTATCTGCTAGATATTTCTCATGAGTAAAATGTAAAGTACCATTCTGCATCTTTGAGAAGCAGCCTCTCTCTATGGAATCTTCTTTCAATGAATGCCGCATCAAATTCGATGATAATTCGTGATGTTTATCACAGAGAATATGATAAACCCATAAACCTGGATTCAAGCGACAAATATGTTGGCGAATACAGAAAATAATTGTAGCAGGACTAGATATCATTAAAATTTGCGTTATTTATCGCAACCTCGATTCTGTCAAACATCAATCAATTTGGCTGGCCTTCATTTAGTTGAATGTTACATATAATCTCAATAAGACGAGTTTTTGTAATCTCAGCACATTTTTTGCTATCGCTCTCTCACTGTAAGTACAACCGTTTGTATAGTTTGTGGTTGCTAACGAAGACAGTACCTTTCATCAACTTTTATAGGTTGAATTGTACCTATGACTTCGAGTAGTAATGTAAGCGAAGAGCTAGCTAAAGAGGGCCTGAGACTTTTAGTGAGGTAAAAAATTGACTAAATTATAAACAAACAAAGCCGATGTCAGCGTCGCCCCCCCCCCCCCCCCCTATAAGGCTGTTTGTCGGAATATTTCAGGGCTCTCCACAAGTCACATCCCAACCAATGGCTGATGATAGTCTTCTTATCTTGCCATATTTTATTACTAGCAATTTTGCTTTTAATCGATTATTTTATGTTGCATTGGCTGAAAAAATCCAAGTTTGTTCTTACAGAATGTTTAGAGTCCCTTTTGCGAGAAACTTCGGGATTTTTCCGATCGATCATCAAATCCTTCACAGTGGGAAGCATAAAGCAAATAGCAAAAATTGATAATTAAGATGTATAATCTGAATTTTGCTAAATGCTGAAGCACTCGTGACACCAGATATCTACCCCAAAAAACAATTCTTGATGACGAGGCAAGGTCTCATATAGAAGCGCATAGAAATGTTACTAGAGAGATGTCATAGAAATGTCAATGTCGCAGACGCTATCGAAAATTTCCAGCCTTTCTATAAATCATTCGTAGAAGAAGATGATCGTAAGTCACTGAGGGACATCCTCCGCAGAGAGAGTCTCACCGAAATCGATCATGACGTGGTAATAGACAAATTTGCAGCAATGAAAAAGAGCAGAAAATATCTGACTTTTGGCATTATTGAACTATGCAGCATGTTGTTCCTTGCTATCATAATAATAATAATATAATTTTTTTATAATAAAGGTTGGCTCTAATTGCTAGCTCGCGTGCTCATTCAAGCCAACCGAAACTTAAATACAAGATACTATAATAAATTAAATCTAAGTTATGAACGAGAGAATACTGTTAAAGAATATAACTATAAAAACCCTAAGTTACCTGTACACAATCTGCACAATCTACAACTGCAATCAAAATCATGTTGTGTTGATAACGTTGTTTAACTTTCTTAAAATGCAATCTTTTGAATTTTAATTAAAAATGCTTTCGCACCAGCAAGAAGGCAACAACACCTTGAGGAAATCTTTCTTCATCTAAAATATAGCAATTGGGTTGCACAGAAGGCCGCTAGACCTATACATAGCAAAGAGGAACTGACAATTAGATAAGTATGCGTATTATTCTACCATTGAATATACATGTCGTCGGAAATAAAACGATGTCCGCCCCCCTGTTTATCATTGCTGGTGTCAGCCTTGTAAACAAATGACTAAAGATTAGTTGCAAACGACCCCCTGTCTCTTGAAAACCCGGACTTTCAGCTTTTTACCCTGGGTACCAGACTCTTTTGAGCAAGGATATTCTTTGCCATCGCGGCTGTCTACAATATTTAATCCCCGGACTTTTCAGGCTCTGGTGCCCAGGGTAACAAGTTTTCAAAGGACACAAAAATTTGTGGAGCTCGGGAAGATAGATCAAATACATTTTTTCGTCATTGAAAGATAGTTGATTGCAATTTGTACAAAAAGATGTTTTACTACAATATATTTTCATGGGTGCTGTCCCCATCTTTTAGAACAAAAGGGGGTGACTGTGCAAATTTTCTCTTATGTTATTTCATAGATTGAAAATGTTTCAAGGGTAGTTTCAAAAGGTCTCACCTGACATTTGTTCTTCTGTGTAGTGCACCTGTGAACAGAAAATTAGGTCAACGTTTGGTGGTAGATTAGATAACCGACTTATAGTTAGCTTTTTATTGACGTAAGAAACAAACAAAATATATAACCAGGCTCATGACAACCCTCAAAGTGGTTTACTTTGGATTTAGATTCAAGTTATCCTTGCTGAAAGTTGTCAGCACACAAGGCATATGGCTTGTTAAAGTAATGCACATTTGGTTCATATTCTGACATCGCATCAGAGTCTTGTTTGGGAATGATCTTATTTGTTAATTCTTTTAGGGACGTTGTGGCTCTAAAAAAAGGGCGGGGAGAAAATAATTGCAAGGGGGAATTTTAAAAGGGCATCTGCCATATTTGATAAAGACGATTTTTTCCACCCCACTTTTTCTAGAAATGCAAAAAAAATTACCAATGAAATACCAGTCAAGCCACATTTTATTGGTTTTAGCCTCCCCCCCCCACTATTTCTAGACCCCTACTTTTCTCAACGCCCCGCGGTGCCTGTTAAAATGGTATCTTTCATATTTGATAAGGGTGTAAATCCCTTTTCTCAAAATTACCGAATCAACTAAACAATTAGCTTTAGGTAAAACCTCTCAGCTATGTTCGTTTCCATATCAGCAACATTCCTACTCTTTTGGGCAGTAATATATTTGATACAGTTGCTGTCTTTCTCAAAAAGCAATGTTAATCTCATTTGAAGAAAGAAAAAGAAGAACAAACACACAGCTCACAAATTAATTCCGGGACTGCCCTAATGCGTTGATTTAGAAACTCAACTTAAAGGGAGTGAGAAATGAAAGTTTGCTTATCTTTCGCAATGCTAATCGCTAAAAAAAATACGATTCACTTTTATTCTAGCGTTGCTCTTATTTTTAAAGGGGTGCAAAATTGATCATTTAAGGTAAAAATAAAGCCCCCATCCCTTCCCCGTACATCGGTTTAATGGGACCTGTTTTCAATAGGTGCATAACTGTTTTAGTAATTGTAGACTTGCGATCCCTCAAGGCAGACTCAATTTCAGAAGGAACTTAGCTTTATAGAGTCTAATTAGTCTGTTTCATTTGAAAATTAGGACAAACTACTATTTGAATATACAAAGACTTTGTAGAAAATGAGGCAAGGAACAAGGGTGGTATCATATTTCAGTAACTTTCTTAGTTAACTTTTGAAGATGTTTTAAACGACGATTCTGTTTTTTTTCCGTTGCGCAAAACAATGTCAGCTAAACGAGCATTTTAGGCCGTACACTACACACCCGTCTTGTATAAGATACTATGCCTATAAAGTATGTACGTAACGTATGCATGGACATAAAGTATGTATTTCCGTGGTTAACAGATGATTTCTTAAACAAAACAGAATATGTTCTAACAAAGGTGAAAAACAGATGTCAGATCAATTCAGTGGACATTATAACTGCAAATGTTAACGTTGGTCTTTTATAAACACCTTGCTAACTGGTTTTTCATCTTACATTTTTATCTTACAGTTCTCATGTCAATTATTATTTAGCAATATCTAGATAAAACATTTTCATACCATTTTGCTACTTCCTTAGAGATTCTTCGAGGGATTTTCGGTAATAATCGTTCAAGCTTCCAGTAACAAATTGTGACGATGTTTTTCTTAGCAATACTAATTGATATCGCTTTTCCATATGCCTAGCCCATAAATGGGAAGATTCGTGGGCGCTACCAAGTCAGCATGCTGTTATCTCCAATGTCCTGCATTGCAAGATCAGGCGATATTTTGTTTGTCTCGAGCTTCAAGGACTTGGGATTACGCGACACCGGGGCTTGTAGCGCGTTTTATTTTCTTTCTATCCGAGAAACAGCGGTATATCCCCGCTAATGTTACGAATAAACAAAGGAAATGAGCTCAGTTGAGATATTCTATAGCTAGGGGTTCCATGGTCTTATCCAGGATTGTGCTGTAGTGCGGAGGACATGAACAATCCGGAGAGGTACCATGTTTTGCTTGATGTCATATTTCTAGGAGAGCGACATGTGATTCGTTGATGCAGTCAAAAAACTCTTCGACGTGTATGACACGAGATTAATCGGATTATCCGAACCGGGTTTTTCACCTTCGCCCTGTAGTGCTATAGAAGGAAAGAGGGGCTCTTGCTTTCCTCTAAAACATAACTTTTTGTAATATTGCAAATAACTTGCTATAGGTAGCAAGCTAACGGCTATAAGCCGCCTAGAAATGGAAAACTCAAAGATGCAGGCAATTGAACATTTCAAACTTACAGCGTTTTTATAGCCAGAGCCTAGCTAGCTTGAAACGAGCCTAGCTAGTGGCCATTTTAGTTTTCCTGCTCGTCATATGATGTTCCTAAACACACAACAATAATACATATACCACTACAAGACACTTGGAACAATTATTTGCCAAAAGAGAATTGATTTTTGGAGGAAATTATTTTTCGCCGATAAATAATTTGTTGGTTCCACTTCCCTGATGATAGGTTTGGATGTTTTGCGATAATTTATACTTTAGCCAGAAGTACTTCAAATAAAAAAAACTTCAAGGATATACAGTATTTGGCATAAGGGCCACGAGATATTTTGGAGGCCCTGGAGCAAAGCAAAAGACGATTTTTTTGCAACCACACCCTTTAGAGTAGCTTAAATTTATATATTCGTTCAAAATGCTTTCCTTTTTAAAGTGTAATTTTTCAATTTTGATAAATTTTATTTTAAAACGGAATTCATTACTTTAAGAAGCCCCCTAGACCTCAAGGCCCTAGGCATTCCCCTCCTTGCCCTCTTTGTCCCCCTCTCGGCAGCTCTGCTTGCTTAGCCATAGTTGCCATGAAGTCTTTTAAAATTTTTAAAGATCAAATAAAATTTCAAAATTGAAGTTATTGTTATGAGGAACTCAAAAGTAGCTGTAATCCTTTTTTGCGGATTATCCTATAATTTCTTTATCGCAAAAAGGTGCTCGTGGATTCACCCAAAAACGTAAAATCGACAAAAATTAGTTTCTGCAAAATTAGTTTCCGTATACTTTCACGCCACTAATTGCTCTTACTTTGTTTTAATTAAATGTGCGTATGATAATCAATTTCATTGTAAATAAATTTTCTATGGAAAAATAGTTGGTCAAAAAAGTATAGTTGGCCCCTTTTTTCTGAACGCCCTCGCCCTCCCCCCCCCCCTAAGCTAGGCTATCTAGGCATATCACTTATTGGGAACTTAAAGAAGAATCAATAAGATTGATCAGCTTTTGATCGTTAATAATCAACAAATATACTCCTATGCGAACACTGTAACATGTACCGCGGAAGATATACTGCGATGACCTTAATTGACTGGGAAGAACTATGTATGCCGGTGGAACTGGGATCTCCCTCATTTATTAAAATATTGAAAAGACTTCAATGCAGATGGTTTAAAGGAAATTAGCTTGGTAAATGTAGAAGAAAATTGATGTTGAGGATAATGTTAAATAGCTTGAAGCTATTTTTGATGATAAATTTCAATAGGAAGGCAAGACAAAGTTCCACGAACCCACTATCTATTGAAAAATACCAAACAATTTCATTTGTTTAAAAAGATACTTTAATGAAAATTATTCTGAGTATCGTTGTGCCCCGGGACTGAGCCGCAGTTCAACTGTTGTTGCTCTGCTTTTCTCGGGATTATTCGGCAGCACTTTTTATGAGTAGTACTTTACGATGACAAGAGAAAAAAGGCGGCTGCTTTAGTTAATCAATTTGAAAGATGGCTTCCCTTCTTTCCAGCATCTTTATGTTTTGCCCCATGTGTTTACATAGGTGATAGTTATATTTTATTTCATTTTCAAGTTCTGTAGGTATGGTTGTCAGTCAGTTAGACAAAAATTGATTAACAGGGGCCATGCAATAGATGCATTATAAACTAGACTGAAGATATTGCAATGTGACACAACTAAATTTAATCAAAATAAATAGAATCAAGCGGGTTTATGTAATAAGAACAACTATCTATGCTAAGGAAGATTTCATCAACCCTTCCTAGAAATTCTTTAGTTTGGGTGCAACATCTACTTCGTCGCTCAACCTATTCCTGAGACTTGCACTTCTGAACTAAAAGCATCTTTGACCAGCTGATGTCCTTTACATTGGAATTGCAAGGCTTTTATTAGAATTCCACAGTACGCGAGAGGGAATAACCAGTGACTTCTTCCCTGATTACCATGGCTATCGTAGCCCTATTCTTTCTCCTGTATCGAAACTTCTGTAATACTTTGGTCAATCATATTTCTATTTCATTTCTGTTTAAATCTCAAAGTCGAGTTCGGGCACCATATATTTAATGGAATTTTTTAGATGCCAAGTTGAATTTTCCCAGCAACCGACAATATATCTGGGTGAGTTTATTCAACCCGGTTATAAAAGAGGTGCTATTTTAAGAAATCTCAAAAGATAATATATAGATATTTCATTTATCCATAGATCCCTTATCTTTGATAACATTACAAACCTCGATCATATACACCTTTAAGACACATTTTACTTTCTCGATTAGGTTTAACAAATTGCTAACACTCTGTCAACTTCTCCTATCTAATATAGGAAATAAGCTGCATTTTATCTTGAAGAGCGCAATATTTTCATCTAGTAAAGCGCCTTATTGTTAGATTGAAATGTCATATTAGAGTAAGAAGAAAGGTAGTTGACATCATTTGTCTCAAGTTTTTTAATTTTATGCTCATCAGCTTTCTCATCACGGTCATCTATATTCTTGTTCAAGTTCATCGAAATTGCTGAAACAGTGGAAAGTCGACATCATTGCATTGATCTATGAAGCAGTCTTCACTGCATCGGTTGCTGGAACAAGAACAGTCAATCACTTCTGTCTGACTACCTGTGAGCTGTCTCTCTGACATCCTACGTCTCTCTTCATAAGTGTGAACACTATGTTCGTCTGATTCTTCGAGGGTAGGATGCGATTCAGAACTTCTTTTGACGTCATTTGTTTCCATGCCCCTGATATACAATTGTTGTTGGTCAGCGTTACCATGTTGCTGCTCAAAAGAGATTCTTACAGGAAGACTGCCTTCTACCTGCAATTAATAAGATATGTTATATACCAAATACATCAGAAAATCTAAGAATACAAAAATTCTAACTCTGACATAAAAAATAATTCTTTAATACTGTACAAGGACAGCAGACGTTATGTATGATTTATGGACTTGACAAGAGCTTTCAATGTCAGAAAAATTGCATTTACTTGCAATGTAACTGGTTAAATTTAGCTAGAGTTCTTTAAAATATAGAATTCTTCGTAACCAAACTACAAAATAGATCATTTTATGATATAAATGTGACAGCTTTTACTTAGTATAACAGGCATTATCATTCAAATGAGATATCCAAGCAAAACTCCATTCTTTTTTGACATACCTCTTCCTGACCATAATATCGATATTGATCTGTTTCACAGAGGTAACACTCTTCTTCCTCGTGATCTTCCAAATTATCATCAGTTTGGCATTCTGCATCACAGCAAGGTGGCATATTTTCAGAGGCCGGATTCTCTGCTAGGAAAACTTCATTTGGTTGTTCGTTTACAAGACTGCTTTGCACCAACGGGCTAATACTGCTATCAAGATACCATTGATGTTGTGGCTGCTCTTCTAATATAAGGTTCTCCAATGTCATTTCCTGTGAGTTCAGGTTTTCAACAGACCCATCAATTGCTTCATCGATCAACTCTTCATGTTCAATGTTTCCAGAGTCATATCGTGGTAATGAGTCGTAAGAAGCACTTCCTGCAGATACATCCTCCCTGTTGTCAATTTGTTGCCGAGGCAAATCA
Organism: Rhopilema esculentum; assembly: GCF_057945365.1. Taxonomy (NCBI): domain Eukaryota; kingdom Metazoa; phylum Cnidaria; class Scyphozoa; order Rhizostomeae; family Rhizostomatidae; genus Rhopilema; species Rhopilema esculentum. The sequence goes on from NC_142830.1 coordinate 1,905,615, forward strand.
TCTTCTTGTGATTCCTCTTCTGAATCACTTTCAATAGTTATTACCTCATTCGTTTCATCTTCAGGATCGCTGTCAATAGTTGCAACTTCGACAGATTCATCTTCAGAATCGCTGTCAATAACTATAACTTCATCTATCAATGGTTGATCAAAAGCAGCAGCGATGTTGCGTTGGAAATTGAAGAGCGAATTTCTCGTGAATGGATATGTTGAAGGATGATAGTGCAAGTTTAAGACTCCGCTCTGGTTAAGCTGCCCTGGCAGCAAGGAGTTTAGATATGGTACGATTGATTGAAAGTTCTTGAATCTGATGGCCATGCCTTGCTGTGTTGGTATCAGAGCAAAACCTTTTCTTGCGTCCTCTTGGTCTGATTCGTATCCATCGTCGCTGTCTTCATCAAGGTCATCTTCATCGCCTATAAAATAACGTTCCTCCATTATTCCATCAATATTTGTTCCATTCTTGTGTCAAAGAGATGCATTAAGGATGCAATGATTTTTCTTATTTTGAATCGTTCATTTTGGATTGATATGAAAATGCTTTGATTATTAGAAGAAGCTGGAATATCGAAAGAAATTGAAATCGGTTGACTGGCATTAAAGAAAACGATGAAATTCATCAGCCTAATTATTTTGGATAATGTTATGAGTTGGTGATCGAGATATTTCATGCTAGGGACAATGACACAGGGTTTAAATTAATTGGATACGTATTTTAAAGATGATAGCGACTTACGTTCCCGCCTGTAAATACGGTCTTCACCGGCGACATTTTCTTCATTCATATCCATCATTGGCTCAAAATCAGGTAAAGGCATTGTGTCATCATCTCTGAAGAACATCGGATCGTCCACTTCGAAATCTGAATCAAATTCTGGGTAGTCAGATTCATCATCATCAACATCTTCTGAGGCTCCAACCTGATCAGCAGCAGCCGAAGTGATGGCAGCTTCATGTTTAGGTGCTTCAAGCAAAGAGTTGCCTTCCTCTACAATTTCAGAATGCTTGCTCTTCCCAGAATCATCTTCATCTTCACTGTCAGTATCATACCCTGAATGATCTGCTTCGTCCTCATAACTTTGACAGAATTTCCTCTCAGAGTAGATAATTTCTTTTCTTCGACACTTGGACTCACCAGCCTTGTTTTGTGAGGATTTCTTTCTTTTCAGGCCTCTTGATTGATTCAACAACCGTTGCTCTCTGATGCCTCTCGGAAGTTTCATGCGTTTATAGTATGACAGACGAGCGTCTTCTGGCAAGCAATCTATCATATCGAGAAACTCTGAGTCGTCTGAATCCCAATAGATGTTTGATTGTGTCTTAGACAATGATTCTTCGACATTTTCAGGAGCAGTATTGATATGCTCCCTTTGATCATTGAGTTGACTGTCAGAGAATTCTTCTTTTTCGGATCCACTTATTTTAACTGAATCAATGCTCCAATGTTGCCTGGAAAAAATGACATCTTTTACATTTCAAATTGAAGATCATAGCCTAAATCAATCATCAGCTCTTTGGTTTGTTTATCATTTTTCACATAAAAGTCAATCATACCTGGAGTCTCCTTGATTTCTGTTTTCCTCTCCAATTTGACAACGAATAGAATTGTTTTCCATCGTGAGTTTTTAACTTTGAGTCTTTTTAAATATCAAGTAGCACTCTGATTAGCTTCGAACAGTAGTTGAAACTTGAGAAAAATCCGTTGATATTTTATCAAACGCCACTTTTAAAGATTTCGACCCAGTCCGTAATTGTTACGTCAAATTGTCGAATTATTCAATTGCTACGTCACCTAATATAAATATGCTTCTTTAGAATATTGAATTGCCATCCTTAAAGATATTGGAGTAAGGAAAATTGGGGGAAGAATCCAGTCAGAGCGTTTTTAGCTCTTCAAGCTGTCTGAAAGTAATTGCGTTTTTTGCTTTTCAAAATGTTATACAGTCCCTTTTCTAACTAAAATATCAAACAAACAATATAATTTGATTGGAACTGTTAAGGTCAACGGCCGATCTTTCTTCTAAATCAACAGCTATAAATTATTGATTTTTCATTCTATAAAATTACTTCTAGTATTTTTCGGGTGAAGACGATTGAGGGAAAATTGAGCTGGGGAAAATTATTTGCATCGTGTTTTTTGGATAGTATACCATTAAACTACAACATTTTTTGTAGTCAAATCATATTCTCACTTATTACAAAATTGTTTATCTAAATGTGCACCTTTGATTACTGGAAAACTTGGTTAACTGCAAGCGTTGGGCACTGTCAAGTTTATTAAAACACTTTCACAATTCTGCCTACTGGAAAAACTTTCTTATCATTCTAGTGACGGAGGTAAAGAAAATTGGGAAGTTTTGGCAAAAAGCGGAGAATAAAATTTGATGTCGAGTCTTCTGTCTAAGTGCTGTCATGGTAAGGCACTTATTTATATCCAAATAATTCTGGAAAAGAATATTAATTTGGATAAGCTATTCAAACATGCTGCTTGTTTTACTAGAAACTCTACCTCTTTCAAAATTTCATTTTTTAGGTTGAAAGTGTTTCGATGGTTCCAAATTCATATGCAAGCTTTTCTTTCGCCAGCTTGCTACAATTTAGCATTTACCTTTAATTTTTTTTTCATATTCTGATTTAATAAATTCAATCTCACAAGGTTTCTAAACCTCTCATTAATCTAAAATGTTGAACAATTTTGAAAAAATACTTTCTCAACTGTGATATAAGTGTCCTGTAGAAAAAGTGAAATCTGAGGTTATCCTCTCTTGTAAAAGCAAAATTTAATTTGTTCATGCAAGGAAAATTTGTCTAAGCTTAAAAACTAAAAAACCTTTCAAATCATCACAACACCAGCTCATACTTACATTATGTTTGGCTGCAAGACCTTGCAGATAGTTATCCTTCAACTAAATCTTACTTATATCAAAACAATAAAATATCCTTGATGAAAAATATTTATTAACTTTAGCTAGCTCTTTATTTATCAGATGGCTAAAAATATAAATTATAATGATTTTCCAAAGGATTTGAAATCATATTACATATTCTGATTAGATAGACTGGTGCAGTTCCTGAAAAGAGCACGACTTTAAATATCAGAAGTCTAATTATGCTAAAAATATTTTGCTTCGATTTAATAAAGGCCTGTCTAAATATTCTGTGAGCAAAAGAATGTCTAATTATGGCACGAAAATGTCGAAAAAGACATCATCTAAATCTTTGAAATGCACAGGCGCAACAAAGCTAACAATCTGCTGACGAACATGTGTAAACGTGTTGAAAGGCCTTTATGTGTAGTTTGAATACCTCTGTTATTTGAAAATACTTAAAAAGACAAAACCAACTAGTGTTTGACCAGGGAACGTAACCCCTCACAGTGTGTTTATGACAAAATCTTCTGGTTATGGGATCTAAATTTAAAAATTCTAAAAATAGTTTTTTGCGACGTCACTTGGCCTAATGAAGATTAAACTTAGATTTGTCTGTGAACGTGGCTGGTAAGTCATTGGGTGTTCCCTTAAAAAGACAGAAAACATTGGCGATGTACTGTTTGCTCGCCGGATAATCTGGTATCAAATTTTGTATTAATGAAGTATTAATAAGGCTACTTTCCGCATTGAAATATCGTGTTCTCAGAAGTAACATTTTGAAACAATCTGTTAAACGTCTTGACAATGTTAATCATTTCGAACTCTTTTTCGTGTCGCAAAGTTGTCAAAAAGTAATCGTACTAACATATAAATAACAATTTAACATTTTTCTAAATGCAGAATAACTAACAATTTTTCATATATAAAGCTCGTTGCTACCCACAATTCTTAGCACGCACGTCATGCCACCAAAGGGTATGGCATGGTTACGAACAGCGCCTTTTTTTATGCATCTAACTTACACAGTAATAAATACACTTCTAGACAATCTTTGCCAGCAACAAAGGCGGCGATAACCTGTGCAATGTATTTTGCATTGCAAAATATAACTGCGCAAATTTTGTGATGGGTAACACAAAGTCTTCAAAGTTAGGCTAACGAATCATTGCTGGTAACAGAAAATTGAGCACTGTTTCATCACAATAGATTACAACATGAATGCATTGTTCATCGCAAATGCTGC